>NC_133620.1:151436485-151747434 GCF_048593235.1 Sminthopsis crassicaudata | reverse complement strand
GCAGAACATAAGGATTCAAAATACATAACAACAAATTAGCAGTTGATGAAAAAATATATATATATTAGTAGAAGAAATTATATTCATGAGTGTTTCTTTGCTTTACTACTTTACAAATTATTCTTCTTTGCTATGTACCTTTTTAACTTTATTCTTTTTTTCTTTTTATCCCCTCCCACTCCCAAGTAGGTTATAGTTAAGAAAGGATATATTTAATACAGATGTAGATATATACATTCATATACATACACACATTCCACCTCCTCACCCCCCTCTATATACACATATTTTTCCTCTCTTTGCTGATTGCTTTAATTCTAATCCTTAATTTGTCTTGTTATTACTTAACCTCCCTCTACCCATAGATCCCTCCCTTGTATTCTTCTCCCACCCTTTGCTTCCCTGTCCTCTCATCCCTCCCTCCTTCTTTCTTTATATATTTTGGAGGGTATATATGTTTAACCCATTCCCAAAATCAGTAGGTTTTTCACAACTACCAGCCCTCCTTCTTCCTCTAATGCCCCTGTGTCAATTCTTCCTCTGTAGCTCATTTGCATAATATTTACGATTTTTACCTTAACTCTTCCCCAATCTTTCTTTTGAGCTACCCTATTGCTGATATCAGTCTTACACATATGGTATACATTTCCCATGTAAAAAAGACATAAACAATTTGTTCATATTGAATTCCTTGAAATTGATCTTTGATATTTATAAGTTAAATTTTCTATTAAGTTTGAGTTTGGTTGATAGAAAATTCTGAAAATCTTCAAATTCATTGAAAGTCCATTTTTTTTCTCGTTCAGTATTATAGATAATTTTGCTGGATATGATATTTTTGGATGCAGGCCTAGTTATTTTGATTGTCAGTAGATATGATCCCAGGACCTGTGGTCTTTTATTGTGGCTGCTGCTAAGTTTTGTACAATTTTAATTGTAGCTCTAGGTTTTTTTCTTGTTTCTTGCAAAATTTTCTCATAATATATTTTCATATTCTATTCCATTTTTTCATTCTTTATAACCTGTTGGTGTCTCATAGCTTCACTGGCTTTCCCTTTCCCAATTCTAATTTTCAAAGCACTATTTTCATCTTTGAGACTCTGAATCTTCTTTTCTAATTGGTTACGTTTTTTTCATAACCTTGTTTTTCTTAGACGGTTTTTATTTTATTTTAGTTTTTACTTTTTTCCTCAATGTCTCTCATTTGATTAAAAAATATTTTTTCTGAGTTCTTCTATAAATTTTCTCTGGGCAGGGAGCCATTTCATGTCACTCTCTGGGGTAGAAGCTTTTTTTTTTTTTTTAACCTCAGGGTCCTCCTCTGAAGATGAACACTAGTCTACCCTGTTTCTATAGTAAGTTTCTGTGATTGAGTTCTTTCTTCTTTTGTGACTTCTTTTTATTTTTTATTTTTTCATAAAAGGTATTAGTATAAGCACCTCTAATTGTTGGGTGGGGGATGGTGCCTCTAGCTTCACTTCAGCTCTCCTCTCTGAAACCCCAAATCAAAAGCTCCCCCCTCCAGTGAGTGCCTGCAGCTAGTCTCCATCATATGTTGAAATCTTACATATTAAGGCTCAGGTCAAATGTGCTTTCTCCATGAAGTTCTTGCTGATCTACAAAATAGGAATTAACAAGCATCAATCAACCAACAAAAATTATTAAGTAATTATTATGTGTAGACACTATGCTAAGTGCTGGGGATATAAGGAAGAAGCAAAAGAAATTCCTGCCCTCAAGGAACAATAGGAAAATAACACAAACATTTCCAATTGGGAAAATAACACATAAATCAGAACACTAAATAGATAGATAGATAGATAGATAGATAGATAGATAGATAGATAGATAGATATACATATATCTATCTATCTATATATATATGTAAATATATAACATATATGTCTTGTATATATGTATGTATACAAGAAGAAGTGTGTATAGATGGAAAGTATTGATTTTTTTACTTTTCAGAATTTTCATAGTATTTCTTTTATATATATAATAGTATTTCTTTTTATATATCATGTTCAAGTTACATTTTATTTTGTACCATATTTATTCCTGTTCATATATCACCCCTATCAGATTGTGTGAAGCAGTATGCTAATTTAAGAAGCAGTCCTTAGGTGACAATGAATATAAAAAAGAAACAGAGGATGAAAAAATCCAATCTCAGACAAAAACCAAGCAATTGGATAAATCATGCGTGAACTCCTACACAATTCTCTCAGACTGAGACTAGATAGATTTACAAATGACTTCTAATAAACATTCAAAGAATAATAAATTTGATTACTATCTAAGCTGTATGGAAAATTGGAAAAAAACCTTAATATCTCCTTTGAAATAAATACAACACCCACAAAAAAAAAATGCTACCTTTACATTTATATACTATAAAAGCATAGTAATAAATGGATCTTTCTATTAAGATCAAGGATAAAAATAAAGATATTCATTATCACCATTATTTGATATAGTTTTACATACTTCAGTGTTTTGCAGCTCTCTTCATAGAGAATCTTAGAGATTCAACTAAAATTAATTAAAATAATTTATAACTTTAGCAAAATAGCAGGATATAAAATAAACCCCTCAAAATAAAACCCAAAGGAAGACATAGCACAATTCCATTCAAAATTACTGCACAATGTATAAAATATTTGAGAGACTCGTGAAATTATGTGCAAAAAACCCTAAAGAAATAAAGCAAGACTTAAATAATTTGAAGAGATATTAATGCTAATGATTTGGTAGGTCCAATACACAAAGAATGGCAATACAACTTAAATTAATTTATTTATTCAGTGACATATCAGTCAATTCACCAAAGGGTTACTTAACCTAAAAAAAGTTATTTAAAGGGAAAATGATCAAGCTTCTCAAGGAAAAAAATGAAAAAGGTGGCAAAGAAGAGAGTTTAGCAACAGCAAATATCAAATCCTCCTTAGAACTATTTGGAGCTCAGTAAAAAAGAAAAGTTTATCCATGAAACAGATTAAATACAAAAAATACAGAAGTAAATGTAATACATAATCTTTGATAAATAAAATAGCCCCCACACCTGAATTTGAGTCACAATTCTATAAAAACTGCTTGGAAAACTGGAAAGCAATATGGCACAAATTAGATTTAGATTAAGATATTAAACAATATATAAAAATAAGCTTTAATTGGATTTATTACTGATTGATAGAAGGTCACATAATAAACAAATTAGGGAAGGAAATCTTTTTCCTAAATAGGTATGGAAAAAAGTAGTTGACCAAACAAGAAATAAAGATAATCACAGAAAACATAAAAAAAAGTTTTGATTACAGAAAATTAAGAAATTCTATAAAATAGCTTTGATAGCTATTACTAGGTAGGTATATGCCCCAAAGAATTTTTTTTATACAAAAAAGGGAAACATACCATGTATGCAAAAGTATTTATAACAGCATTTTTTTTTTGTAGCAATAAACAAGAAAGTAAGAGAGTGTTCGTCAACTGAGTAACAGTGGACAAAATTATAAGCATAATTAAGTGGTGTTGTGATAAATGAAGTCATTGAAGGAGTGGATTCTGAGATAACAGTGAAAATTTATATGAAATAATATGGAACGAAATAAGGAGCAGAAAAAATAATTTTGACATTAAAAGACTGTAAATAAAAGTGATTTTGAAATATTTGAGAATTTTTACCAATGCAATGACCAGCAAAGATTCTAGGGCAACAGGTGATGGATTTAGGGCACAGAATGAGATATATTTTCAGACTCAGCCAATGTTTTCAGAATTTTTTTCCTCTTTTCCCCCCTTCCTTGCTATACACCCTTCCATTTTTTTTTTTTTTTTTGAATTTGGAGGAAAGAAAGACAAACAATAGAATTGACCAAAATTTTTAAAAATAAATCTAAGAGGGTCATTGAAACATTTAAGAAAGTAAGGCATAGAAGAGAACTGAAGAATAGTAAGAAGGAAATAGACTAATAGAACTGCTTTGAAAGACTATGTACTATATTTTTTAAAAATCAAGATATATATATATGTATATATATGTGTATATATATATACATATATATATATATATATAAAATAGAGATTTCTAGTTTCAAGTGTAGTTCTCTTTTTTATACTTGTACAGAAATGTTTATTTGTGCAGTGTTCATTAATTCAGGACTAGATAAATACACAATTTTTTAAAAAGTGATGTCCAGGAGAGCGGTGGTCATAAGAAACCAATTTCATTTTTCAAAAAAGGGTTGGACAATAATGAAATCATCACTCCATTCACAAACTGGAGGTCTTGTCTCTAAAATGAGTGGTTGCTGAGAAATTCTATGTGTATAGAACAGTTACAAATGTGCACTGACAATAACGCATTGAAACTTTCTGTTCAGTGCCAACTAAGGTGTTGTGTGCCACAGAAGGTGGCAGGACTAGCCAACTATGAATTCAGCATACATTATCAGCCTCATGTGGACATAAAGCCCTTGCTTAGAAGGTCCCATGACTTCAAAGCAGTGATAATACATAAAGGAGTGAAAGCTTTATATAACACCCAAGAAAACAGATAAGAAATTAATGATGGTACAGGTGAAAGTTTCGGACATTCACCAGACAAAATGCCAACAGCATATGGAAACCTTGCTTCACTGCATTAACCTTCGTACCTCAGTTATCTGTCAATGACTGGTGAAGAGAGCAGATGGCCAATAAAGGACTGAACGGAATATAAGCCAAGAAAGCAAGGTGGTGATGTCAAAGGAATCAAGTGCCAATCCCTTGAAGGTACTTTATTGTCAAAATCATGGTAGAAGTTGGTGTCATGCAAAAGAGTTCTACCGGACTGTCACTGATTTCACACATCGCACCAAGAAGGAGTTGGCACTACACAGGGCATATTGCTCTATTTCTGAGAGCACTGCATGTTCACTTTATACATATGGGTGAACTAATCCAAAGCTAGTAAGAAACAGACTTAATAAGCCCATGAGGGCTACAAATATCAAAAAGTGTGAGACTTTTGCTTAGCATTTTTGTAGAATATAACTGACAAAAAAACTTTTAGAACTTGTCCTTCTGGAAGGAAATAGTAATCAGTCAAGTGATCACTTCATAGGGTTTCAAAGGCATACCCCACCAGCTTCCATGACTGCTAAAAAGAAATAATTTCTCAGCATATAAATGCTTCCTTTTTTTAATTTGAGTTTGAGTCTACCTATTTTACTCTGGTTATAAGTGCATCAGCCATTCATAAGCTCAATCTCGCTGATGATGAGCATGAAACTTTTTATCTATTCCATTTTTTATATAGTCTTTTTTTATCACTCATTTAGTCACATACTCTTCACTTATACATATATATGAAAGATAATTTATTTCTTATTTCCGTAATTAATTTATGATATATCTTTCATATTCAGGTCATGAGTCCTTTTAAAGTTTATCTTGTATGTTGTGAAGTGGTAGTCTTTTCCTCTGTGATCTTTGGGTTTTTCAAACACTATGATATTTTATTTTCTTTTGTATGTTGTGTACCTAACTTGTTCCACTATTCAAGCTTTTTTTTTTTTTTTTAAAGCCACTAACAATTATTTTAATGATTCCTGCTTTGAAGTCTGAAATCTATTTCTGATAGACTTCCTACTTTCCTATTTTTTCAATATTATCCATGAGACATGTGAATACTATCATTCTTTTGTTTTGAGCTTCATAAAATATTATTTCAAGTTTGATTCAAATATCACTGAAGAAGTAAATTTAGATATTAATGTCATTTTTTGTTACTTTGGCTTGGCATACCAATGAGCATTGAATATTTCTCCATAACTTATGTATATCTTTATTTCTGCAAAGTGTTTTCTAGTTGAAGTCTATCATATAGTCTCAGTATTGGTTTTAGTAGATACACTTGCAAGTATTATATAGTTTCTGTAGTTATTTTAAATAGAATTTCTCTACTTATTGGGTTTTATTGGTTATATATAGGCTCTATTCTGCAACTTTGCTGAAGTAATTATTTCAATTAATTTTCAGTTGTCTCTACGTATACCATCTGCAAAAAAAAAGTGATATTCTTGTCTTCTCTTTCTCTATCCTTATTTTCTTAATTTCTTTAAAAAAAATCTATTGCTATAGTTAGCATTTCTGGTACAGTGTTAAATAGTAGTGGTATAATGTACATCTTTATTTTACTCCAATCTTATCGAAAAAGCTTCAAAGTTTTATCTATTATATATTTGTTCTTGGACTTACAAAAATATTTCCTATATTAATAAAAGTTTATTTCTATTATTTCTAGAGTTTTTAATAGAAATGGGTGTTGGATTTGGTCAAAAGCATTTTCAACATCTATTTATAAAGATATATGGTTTTTATTATTTTATTAACATTGTTTATTATATTTAAAGTCTTCTTCATGGTCACCAACCCTATACTCTTGGGATATGTCCAATCCAGTCCTGTCTATACTTTTTAATATAGTGTAGCCTACTTGCTACTTTTTATTTAAATTTGTTCATGTCCTTATTTATTAGAGATAGTATTTTTAGAATCTGTATTTTTCTTTCTTTTTTGTCTCTCCATATTTGTTTTGCAGAAAGAGATATGAAGGGTTCCTTCTTTTCTTATTAAAACAGTTTATATAGTATGAAAAGCAATTGTTCTTTGAACTTTTGATAAAATACATCTGTAGATCCATTTTTGTCATGAAATTTTCTTTTTATTTTATGGTTTGTTCTATTTCTTTTTCTTCTAATGGGTTATACAGTCTTTTTCTTTTTTTTGTTAATCTATTTTATAGTTTTGTAAATATTATTCTTCTTTCTCAAAGTTATCAGTTTTGTTAGCATATAATTGAATATCCAGTTCTTAAATAGATATACACAGCTATAAGATGCAGATTTAGAAGGAAAAAAAAAAAAAACTGCAAAAGTTGAATTAGCAGCTGTGAGTAATGATTTTTAATCCTATCTAAAATTTGTGACCTATCTAGTGAACAGAAACTGGATGGTGGGATGACAATAAAAAAGAAAATAATTAGGAAACATGAAAAGGAAGGTTCAGCTACAGAAATTTGCTTGTGGAAGTAGGCTTGTCTTACATTTTTCTGTGTTTTCTATTTTTTTTTTCTTGCTGATAAAATCATGTATAAACAAATATAAAATTCTTATTTTCCTCAAACCTTCCCAAATATATCAATTGCTCTTTCAAAACAAGTATTATAACAGAATTGACTAATTCCTGTCATCTAGATGGCACAGTGGATAGAATATCAGGTAAGTTAGGAGGACTCGTCTTTCTGAATTCAAACCTGGTCTCAGACACTGACTAGCTATATGACTCCTGGCAAGTTATTTAACCCTGTTTATCTCAGATTTTTCATTTATAAAATAGGGACATACTGGAGAAGGAAATGACAAACTGCTCCAGTATCTTTGCCAAGAAATTCAAATGGTTCATAAAGAGTCATACATGATTAAAAGAATTGAACTACATTCTCAAGCAACTTATATTCTAATGGGGCAATTCCCACATGGGAAGTTGTAATCAAGGAAGGGCACCTTGATCAAGAAAGTTGTAGGACCATTGGAGAATAGACTATTATTCAATCCAGGAACAATGGCAGATTTTATGTAATCATGATTTATGAATATGACTATATAGAACTGAAGAGGGAGTGAGGGAAGACAGAGGAAAAAGGAATGGATGTGATAGAGAGGTTGTTGGAGAAGAAGCTACAGAAGTGTTTGGAGTGATAAGGAGAGTAGTGTTCTTTGTGTAGCAGTTCCCAGCCTAGATAATTGAGCACCAGGGTAGAAGTTCCTTTAATGCATTGTATGAGTAATGAGATAATTGGTGAGGAAACTATGCCTAAAAATGAGAGGATGCATATTCAATTCTGTTTTTTTCTGTTCTTCACTTGTGGACATGTTCATATTAATTGGTGTTTGTCAATTTTAGAAAAATATAAAATATTTTTAAGGAAATATTTTCTGGGTTTCTTCTGGTAGTATAATTGATGTGATTACCTGAATAACCTGAAACAGTTAGTGAATATTATCAATCTATATTCTGCTTGATTCCAGAGAAAGATCTAGGAACAGTGAATAGAAGTGATACAGAGGTAGAGTCTAAGGAAAAATTTTAAAATGACTAGACCTATCTAAAAATAAAAAGGGCTGCTTTGGAAAGTAGTAAGCTTTCTGTCACTGGAAGTTTTCAAGTAGTGTTACAGACTAAATAGTATTTAAGTATACATTGAGATGAGACAGAAATATAGTTAAAAGTTTCCCAGATTTGGTTTCTCAAATCGTTGATTCAATTCTGGAAAGCACTTTGGAATTATACAAAGAAAATAACTTTTTCCAAGAGGTATGTTCCTTGTCATGAGGCTGTCATGTCCTTAGGTTTAGTCAAGGATATCCTCATGATATTGTGACATCAAGGAGATGGAAAGTTGTAGGCCTAAATTGCTAGTCACAAACAAGACCTTTTTACTAAGTTCTCAGGGCATCCAAAACTCTGATGAGGATATAAAAGACAGGATGTTTCAGGTCCCCTTGAACCAGTTATGATAATAATGTTTCTGTCTATGCCTCCAGCTGATCTTTATTTAAACACTCTCCTCTATGCTTCCTTGCTCTGATTTCTGTATGTAGCCTAAAGATGTATATGTTCTTAACATACAATTTTATTTCTACTTTGCCAGCTTTTTATCTGTTTTCTTTGTTTTTGAATAAGGTATACCCTTCCAGAGTCAATTTACTGAAACTTTTCTTTCCATTTTTTAAAAGGAATTCTTCATTTTCTTTGATATCCTTGAAAGTGGAGAAGCATTCTTCAACCTTTCTACCTTCTTTTCTAGAAGGAAGACCTTCTAGAATTTTGAGCACCATCACTCAGGAATGGTGGATAAGCACTTAGTAAATGCTTTCTCTATATTTTATACAAGTTAATTAAGATTTCCCTTTCCATATTTTCTAAATTAACCATCATAGTCTTTATCATTTTTGTTAGTAGCTCCCATAGAGAAATGCTGTATGTGGCAAATTCTTGATCATTCTTCAACTATTCAATGACATGAAATTCTCCTCATCATATAAATTTTATTTCTTTACCATGTTGATAACTACAGCCAGCTTCCTTTCCTTTTTTTTTTTTTAAATTAACTTTTTACTTGGTTTTACCAACTTGTCTTCCTAATTACCATATCTTTTTCCTCTTCTTTTTTTCAATTATTCAAAGTTCTTCAAAATTTCTCTTTTTTAAAACTCAACCTTTAACATTTTTATTTAACTTTAAAGTCGCATTAAGTTTTTCTTCCACAGAAACCACTCATAAAATCCAAGATGTAATTTCTTTTAACTTTGAGATTCTGTGGGATTTATCCAGTGTCACTTATTTAGGTAGTCTCGTGATTCCTACTAATGTTCACCATTAGTCTCCCACCCTTTCCCATTCAAAGTGAGATACAAAGGTGAATAGATTATGAGTTGCTTGAGGCAGGAAATGCTGCTTAGCCTTTCTTCATATCTTCAAGCCTTAGCACAATGCTAGGCACTTAGAAAGGGAAAAGAATAATCATTTCTATAGTGCCCATTATATGATAGGCACTGTGCTAAATCCTTGATAAATATTATCTCAATTGATCCTCATAACAACCCTGAGGTGGGAGCTTTTTATTCCTTTTTACAGTTAGGGAAACTGAGGTAAATACAGGTTAAGATGATTTGCCTAGGATCATACAGCTAGTGTCTGGGGTTAGATTAATGTCCAGAGTTGGATTTGAATTCAGACCTGAACACTATACCACCTAGAAGCTAATTGGTACTTAATAAATTCTTATTGATTGACTAATGTACCCCATCCAAAAGGGAAAGTAACATCATCAAAGTTTCCTGGTGTTTACTCAATTTCTATTGTCTTTCTTCCATACAAGATAATAATATTAAGACATTTAATCATCTTCCGAAAAAAAAAAAAAAAAAGTATTTGCAGGATATGGAGGTGTCATAGCTGCTACTGACTTCTGAGCTGTGTCAGTGCATCATGATGAACATAAACCGCTGCTTCTAAACATTGACATTTCACCTTACAGTGTGGGCAAAGTGCCAGGTGGCCAAGAGGCACCAATTGCTACACTACTCAAGAGCAATGCCATCTATGGAATGAAGCTTTAGACAAATTAACAACAAATCCCAAGCTGTTATTACATGAGTCAAGATATTCTATAAGTTCTTTTCATTAAAATATACCACTCACTAGCCTCTTATGGGACACATTCCTAATTACAAGCTTACAACACCCTAAATGATGTCACTACATATGCAGCACTGTAATCTTTTTGTTCAGTGCTTATTACTTACTGTGTGGTTTCTACAGGCCTGAAAGAGCTTGTCAAATGCTGATGCCCTAAGCTTTTTGCCGCTATAAATCCCAGATGACACTGTGTCATCTCCATTGAAATTTTTTAATATTTGAGGACATGCCTGACTTGGTTCTTCAGACTATTCAATTTGCACAATTAATTGAATGGGATTCTTGATTGGTATCTGTTCTGAATGTGTGTTGAGGAAGTACCCAGCAGAGAATCCGCCCCCCCAATTATTCAAAAGCTAATGATATGAGTTACAATAACAAAAAAGGTTCATTTTGTGGGAAAACTACATCATTCCAGGAGGCAGCTCTCATGTAGTCTTAGCCATGACATATATACATATCCAATAAATGTTTCAATTAAAGCAATGGTCAGAAACTATTCCTGTTAGGAATATATTCTCATACTGAGAAAATTGTACCTAGATTGGAAGATCAGGAAATTGCTGTAGATGTAATTTACCTTGATTTGAGGAAAATAATCACCAAGTTTGAAGTCAGAAAGACTTAACTTTAAATCTGTCTTTAGGCACTTAAGATCTGTGTGATCCTGGACAAGTCACTTAACCTATTTGCCTCAATTTCTTCATCTGTAAAATGGGAATAATAATAACACCATTCTCCCAGGATTATTGTGAGGATCATATAGAATAGATAATTGTAAAGTGCTTAGCTTTTCTGGAACATAGTAAGCCCTATATGCTTGTGTTGCTTTTCAGTCATTTTTCAGTTGTATCCAACTCTTTGTGATCTCATTTTCTTGACAAAGACAATGGAGTGATTAATTTATTTCCTTCTGCAGCTCTTTTGATAGATAAGAAAACTGAGGCAAACAAGTGCTAAAGTGTTTTTCCCATGCTTTCACTGTAAGTTCTAGGCCAGGGATTCGTAACCTTTTCTATATCAAGGACTTCTTTAATAATCTGACTAAGCTATGAAACCCTTCTCAAAATGTTTTTAAATGCATGAAATAAAATAATTGGCATTATTAAAAATAATTATACCAAAATACAATTATCAAATTTTTTTCTAATTTCAAATTTCATTTATTTATTTATTTTTTTATTGTTGAGGCAATTGGAGTTAAGTGACTTGCCCAGAGTCACACAGCTAGGAAGTGTTAAGTGCATGAGGCCAGATTTAAACTCAGGTCCTCCTGACTTCAGGGCTGGTGTTCTATTCACTGTGTCACCTACTTGCCCCTCAAATTTTTTCTTTAAAAAGACCACCTTCATGGATATCAGGTGAATAATACCTGTTCTATGCCAGCACTCAGATTTTATTTGAATACCCTTCAGAGTTGAGTTGTTCCATACATCTAAAATCATTGGATAAGCTGTCTGGCAGTCTTAGGAAAGAAAAATGTTAAGAAAAGCCTCCAATAACTTTTATAGCTTCTCCTTAAAAGTTATTAGCGGAGGGCAGTCACCAATCAGGGAGACACCAGTCAGTAAGTGGCCTGACTTAAAGACAAGACATCAAAAAGGTTATTCAAGCACATTGAGAATGGAATTCCCAAGGCTAGAGGTGATAGAATAGTTTTACTAGGGCAACAGAACTAATATCTATGACCAATCTAATCATCTGGAGAGTTTTTACTGGGATGTTTGCTCCCCCTGCAGCAATATTTTGCTAAGTTCCATTTTCTTTGTACAGCCCCAAAGCATATTAGTATTCTCAGTTGTATTATGAACTAACTCCTGCTTCAGATTCATATACTATCCATACATTACTAACAACTGCTTCTAGAGAGCATTCACCAGGGGGATTAGTTTCCCTTTAAAAGGGCTGGGAGATTTGCTGGAAATATGACAAAATTGCCTTTATAAAGGCAATAAATCCTGAGTGGGACATGTGGGTCAGGATAGAGTGAAGATCATGGTTAGGCAGTAGAAAATTTATGTGGCAAATTTTTCCTTCAGTGACAGGAGGGAAGGGGGAAAACGAAGTTCTAGTAGAGATATTTGGATATCCAGAGCAATCTCCAGATACCAGGACCCAGACAGACCAGTCAAGTGATTGTAAAGGGACAAAGGCAGAAAGTAATTCTAGAGATAGTGGAAGAGCCAAAACTGAGGTCTTACAAGATTCAGGAATGGGGATGACAAGAGGCAAGATTTAAACTACAGAATATAAGAGTCAGGTGCTGGGAGAGAGAACTTAAACTACATGAGATGAAAATGCAATCTATTGTACTCAAATGCTACACAGATCTATGGACATCATCCTGGAAAGCAACCTTTGTGGAGAAGAAGCCTAGTTACTAAGGTAGAGATAATGAAGACCTAGAGAAGAAAGTTCTTGCCACCAAAGTTCACAACATCAAAAACTGTTGTGAAGGGAGTATGAAGGGAGTATCCTAGAGTAAGAGAAGGCACAATAGACAGAGTGCTGGGCCTGGAGTCAGGAAGACTTATCTTCATGAGTTCAAATCTGGCTTCCGATTCTTATTATGAATTCATCTGTGCAAGTCATTTATCCCTGCCTGACTCTTCTATAAAATGAACTGAAGAAGGAAATGGCAAATCACTTTAATAAGGAGTCAGTAAGAGTTGGACACAGCTGACAACAACAATAACATAGGGGAATCAGAGTTTAAAGGCCATGGAGTCCAACTGACTTATTTTAGAAATTAAGAAATTGAGTCCCTGAAAAGTTCTGTGATTTGCTCAAGGCCACATAGGTGTGAATTGCTAAGCAGAGACTCAAACTCAGGTCTTCTGACTTTTCCAGTGCTGACTCCAAAATAGGTAGAGACTAAGGAGCTAAGTACTCAGTCTTCAATGACTGTAACACATGTATCACAGCAAAGTCACTTTGGTGTTTTATGTGCCTAAGATCTCCAGCTGTTTAGCAATACAAGAGTGTGGGGATAACCCTCACACTATAAAGGAAACACCACCTCCAAAAACCCAGATATCTGATCTATGAACCTATGTTACACTGGGTCTTTCACATTCTACAAAGGTTACATTTTTGAAGCTAAATCTTAGAAATAGAAACAACAATCCTTCTTTCTCCTCCTAGGTCAGCATGGACAAATCTGATTCAGTCTTCAGAGATCATGACTATAGATGTTGCCTTACTAACCTCACAGTTCAGTTAACACTCCCTTCCTTTCTGTACAAACAAGGTACATCCCTAACATAGATTAATAGACTTTTTTGTTCACAAATTAAGTCACTTTTGATTTTGGTGAGTATGAATCAGTGCAGCATGACCTAATCAAATCTGAGTGAGTTGACAATGAAGCTCTTGAGGCAAAAAGAAAAATGTGCCTAAGATTCCTGATGAATTAAAAGTAACAAACCTTGTGACCCTATAATTGTAAACATCAGTCTCACTTTTTTTTAAGATCAATGAATCTTTTCAATATAATGAAGTTAAATAATGAACATGCTGCTTCATTTACATTCTTAATCATTATATGTAGCTAATTATGAAACCATAACACTTTTTTTGTTCTTCATGGGAAACAGTATGGTATTATAATGAATAAAGTGCTGAACTTGGAATTAGGCAGACTTTGATTCAAAGTCCACCTTTTTCAATACCTAATGTGTGACTTAGCTTCTTACAGTCTCAGTTTCCTCATCTGTAAGGTGGGGATAATAATATCTATAAGGAATAGCTCTCAAGTTTGTTGAGAGACACCAAAAAGATAAGGCATATAAAATATGTTGCAAATTTTAATGCATTGTACAAATGTCAAGTATTAAGCTTTGTTGGGACAGTTAAGGGGCACAGGGGATAGAGTATTGGGCCCAAAGTTAGGAATACTTCTTTCCTTGAGTTCAAATCTAACCTCAGACACTTACTAGTTGTGGGATCCTGAGCAAGTCACTTAATCATGTTTGCCTCAGTTTCCTCATCAGTACAATGAGTAGTAAACCATTTCAGTATCTTTGTCAAGAATACCCTGAATGGGGTTACAAAGAGTCACAAAGACCTAAAAAATGACTGAACAAAAATGAAAACATATTAGATGTTAAGTTGATCTGTTAGTTGATTTGTTAACCAGAAGGTTCATCTCTCATTAGATGAGTGTTAGTGTGTTCTAAAGTGTTGAATCAGTCTAGAATTTTGTACTATTGTTCTAGGCCAGAATCTACTTATGTACATGCTAATTTTTCATTTTCAAATGTCTTTTAGTAGATATGCTTTAGTCCATAATACTTTCCCTGCTTTTCTAGAGTTCATGAACAAGTGATATGCATTTTATTCAATTGGTATTTAGAAAACACTTAAAAACAAATAAAAAGCATCAATAAAGTGTATGCTACGTGCTAGATACTGTGATAGGTGTTAGTAACTCAAATACAAGTATAGGTCATAACTAAGCACAAGAAGATACAATAATAGTGCTTTAGGTTAAAAAAAATGGGGGTTTTTTTCCAATGATTTTGACCCTCATACAGCAGGATTCCAAGGTCCTACACCATCCTAATTGCCCTCATCTGGATATTTTTTAATTTATTAGTTACTCCTAAGAAAGGATGCCAGAATAGAAAACAATTCTTCAAATATAATGTGATAAAAGGAGAGGATAGCGGAACTGTTGCCTCCTTATTCCTGAATGCCACGTCTCTTTTAATAAAGTCTCTAATTGTTTGCTTTTAATTGACAACTACTGACTCATTCTGGGCTTAAAACTCCCTAAAACTCCCAGGTCTTTTTGGATGAACAGTTATGTAGCCAGGCATCCCCCTTATTATACTTGTAAAATTGATGCTTTTAACTCAAGGGTGAGACTTTAGATTTATTCTCATTCATTCTAATTTTATTACATTCAGCCCAATGTTCTAACTTGACAGATTCTGCCCATCATACAACTGATGGATATGCCATCAATTTCTAGTTCTTTACCATTACAAAAATATGTACTGAAATTTTGTACATTTGAATCCCTTTTCTCTTTCTTTGAACTCTTTGGGTATAACTGGACTAAAGGATATGCACAGTTAAGCAATTTGGGTTTTTTGGGGTGAGACAATTGAAGTTAAAAGACTCTCCTATGGTATCACAGCTAGCAAAGTTTAGTAAATCTTTGTGAATAGTTTTAAGTTTCTTTCTAGAATGGGTGAACAAATTCACAGCTCATTCAGTAGTGCATTACCATACTTATTTTCCCATGGCATCTCCACTACTTGTTAATTTCTTTTCTTTTTTTCTTTTTTTTTAACTCTGTCATTCTGATGGATGAGGTAAAAATGGAATTTTAAAAATTTGCATTTTTCTAATTAATAGTGATCTGAAACATATTTTCATATAATTATTTATATCTTGTATTTCTTCATCTAAAATTATTCCTATTGTTGACAATTTGTTGACTGTGAGGCAAAAATAGATTATTAGAAGAAATTAAGTACACAATATACAGAAGCAAATTGGCACAGTAGCCTGTTGTTTGATAAATCTTTTGTGATCTAAGACAATGTTTAATATTACTTTTTTCGGCATTTGTTTTTGAGCTTTCCCTTACCTCCCAATCAACGGGCAATTTTTGTTGAGATTCCATGCACAGCAGAAAATACATATATTTTATTCTCTTTCTATTCAATTGACTTCAAAGTGCTATCATATCTAAACTTTCTAGAATTTTATTCAGGTATTTTTAAACTTCTTTCTTACTTTTAGATTTATCTAGATCAGAAATAAGGCCCTCCACTATTATAGTTTTATTGTTTATTTCTCCTCGTTATACACACACGCACACACACACACACACACGAATGTAGATGTTATGCCACTTAGTGGACACATATTTAGTGCTGATATTAGTTGACTGTACATTTTAGCAAAATGTAATTTATCTTTTTAGATCTGTTTTGGCTGCTATTTTCTCTGAGGTGACTGTTACCTTTACCTTTTTAGCTAGATGAATCATAACAGATTCTACTCTGGCATATTATTTTACTTCTGTGTGAGTCTTTATGTTTTAACTGTATTTCTTTTAAACAATATATTGTTAGATTTTACTTTTTAAGTCATTTTTCTGTTCTCTTGTTTCATGGGTTATAATCATTAATCATAGTTATAATTGCTAATCAAAAAATAATTATGTTCCCATATTGTTGTTTTTCTTGTTATTTAGTCATTTCAGTTGCACCTGACTCTTTCTGATCCCATTTGGGGTTTGTTGGCAAAAATACTGAAGTGGTTTGCTATTTTCTTTTCCAATTCATTTAACAGATGAGGTAACTGAGGCAAACAAGATTAAATTACTTGTCTAGGATAACATAGCTAGTAAGTATTGGAGACCTGATTTGAATTCAGGGAAATATGTCTTCCCAGCTTCAAGCCTGGCATTCTATGTTCTATGCCATTTAGCTGCCCTCTGCCCTATGTATGTACATATGTATATTTGTGTGTGCACACATATACACATATATGTGCATATATGTATGTATATGCATATATTTTATATTATATAGAGATGTATATAATCTTTGTAAAAGTCAAAAAAGATTTGAGAACATCTTAAATAAGACTATTTATTTCTTAGACTTCTTAGCAATAGATCACATCTTTGCCATTTTCCAACTATCTGAAAGATATAAAGAATATAAGATCCCATTGCTCTTGTTTGTAGGTTATGAAAAAGCACTTGTTTTGGTAAAATAAAATACGGCCTTTTAATTTCACATATGAATAGGAGACAAAGAGTCCATTATCTATATATAAGATTTCATAGAATATTTATTAACAGAAATAACTTGTTCATTAACATAATAAACATCAAATAAAATATGTATAGGTATTTCCCATTCTAATGGAGATCTAGATCATGGTTAATTCAGGATAAAGAGGGATTCCTAATAGATGGTAAAGTCCTTCATATACTTTTGACACTGTGCTAATATCAAGGCCAAGATTATTGTGGGTCCTACTCAAAAACATGTGTAGTCCCTGAAAGGAGTATAGATTATCTAAGTGCATAAATTAACAAGAAGATAAAGAATGTCTATTGCTTAGATATCAAAATGCATTGGATAAACACTCTATAGAACTTATCCAACAATATTTCTATCTTGGATACAAAGTGTACTTTGTACAGATGGAAAATGAGTTGGGTCCAGACTGGAACTGGCGAAAGAGAAAGGCTGAATTGCTTTTGGGAGACAGTAAAGCTCTTTTACTCACCCCAAGCCCTGCATAAAAATAAAGACCTATATTGTTCCACACTAATATGTTATTGGTATTGCTATGGGATAGCAAGACATGGAACGTTACTGTCTCCAAATATCTAAAGATGAGTTATTACATATAAGGTAATTGAGAGGTGCCTGGTCATAGTCCTGTAACAAGAGTAAAATTCTCCATTAGTTCCCTTGCTTTACTATGAACTTTATCCAAGCCAAACTGGATAAAAGTCACAAATAGTTCAGTTGCAATTTTCATTGCATTAGGGACCTCCCAGATCAATGAGATCTCAAATCTATTTGAATATTTAAGAATATTGTCATCTATTATCAACTACTATATGTGTATCTTTTTTTCTTTTGGATAACAACATTTTAATTATTTAGCTATTGTCTTCTTTCATAATTTGTAGTTATATAACATCACTAGAACAACACTGGTGATTTTAAGAAATGGAATTTTGTAGCAGGGAGAAGCTTGTGGTCAATGAAAACACTGTTATTTTTGAATTGTAACAGAGCCCATTCTTTCCTCCTATTTAAATCAGGGCCCAGTTCTTTGTCTACAAATGTTGTCATGTGAAATTTAAGTGGCAAATCCCGACTTGATGACCAAAATATCAAAATACTACTCGAGGGGCTAAATCATATAAAGACTGACATTTTCCTATGCAACTAGGAGGTATCTATGGCCTGATTTAAACAACTCAAATCTTTCTGACTCAAGGTACAGCATCTTATCTATTAGACTAACTAACTGCACATAAGAATCTTTACCTTTGATTTCTATATCTCTGACACAGGACTATAGGAGCAGTTGAGGGGCACAGTGGATAGTATGGTTGGCTTAGAGTTCAGATATGGCTTTAAATACTTATTGGCTGCATAATCCTGGGCAGGTCACTTAACCTTGTTTGCCTCAGTTTTCTCATCTGTGGGGTAAGCTGGAAAGGGAGATGGCAAACCACTCTGTTATCTTTGTCAAGAAAAGCCCGGCTGGGGTCAGGAAACTGAGCAAAACAAAACAAAACATACAGGATTAACACAGCATTTTGGCTTATGTCTGATTAATAAAATTTTGCTGCATTAATGAATGAAAAAGAAAGGTTTTGGTTTTTTTTTTTCAGCAAATGACATTATAAGATATATGAGTTGCAGTTAAATGGAAAGATAGCTCAAAAATTCTCCATGGAGAATCAAATAAAGAAACTGGTGGAATTACATAGACAGCAAGAAACATCATTTAATAGGATACTTAGTCATCTCAAAATAATAGTGCTTTTGATATGCATGAGGAAAAAGACCACCATGAAAATAAATCAAGCTTAAACTACCAGCATCTGTATGTAGCACAGGATAAGGTATTGGTAACACCTTTGAAATTAAATCAATATATATTTTATTTTATTTTATTTTTTAAATCAATATATATTTTGGGGGAGAAACAGACATGAGGAATGATATTATTCTAAATTAGAGTTTAGAATCAAGAAAAAAAGAGATCAAAATTGCATAGGAATCTCAAACCTATATATCATGAATGATTTCTTCAAAAAGAAAATTAGTTAACACTGGACATGGAAAACACTAAGAAAAAAAAGTTTTCAAAATGAAGTGGATTATATCTTAACCCTATCTGTACCTCAGACAGTTAAAAGGCACAGTGGTTAAACACTAAGCCTGGAGTCAGGAAGATCTGAATTCAAACCCAGGCTCAGATACATATTAGCTCTGTGACCCTGGACAAGTTACTTGAACTCAGGTTAACAAAGTTTGCTCAATTGGAAAACAGGAATAATAACAGCACTTAATCCCCAGAATTATTGTGCAGATCAAATGAAATAATAAACCAATAGCACAGTGTCCAGCACATGATTGAGTACAATATGTTAGCTAATATTATCTCAATGCATCCAAAACTGTGTTTTGTGGTCATTCTTCTCCCCCTCCCTCCAAAAAACAAAACTCTAGTCCTCTTCTTGAACTTTTCTATTTCTATTAGGGGTATCACTATCTTGCACATTTCCTTGGTTCACAACCTTAGTGTTATTCTTAACATCTCCCTTTCATACTAAACCAATATATCCAATCATCTGTCAAATCTTCCACAACATTTCTGATATTCTCCCTTTCTCTCCATTTGTACTACTAAATGGGTGCGGTCCATTATGTCCAGGGCCATCTCCAGTTCTCCTGATCTCTATCTGGCCTCTGGACCCAGGTGACTCTGGAGGGGAAAAGTGAGGCAGGTGGCCTTGCACAGCCCTCCCTCACTTAAATACAATTCATGGCATCACCTCTCTGATATCATGGTCCTGAATGAAGGATAAACAATTTCTACCAAGCTACTTCAGACTTCTTGTTCAAACTATTTCAACGGTCCTGCCTTAAGGGTTTCTAACTTCTCTCTCTCATCCATAGCTAACAAAATGATCTTCCCAAAGTGTCTCCTCTATCTTTTAATATCCATTTATTTCTTCAAAAATCTCCTAAAATCACCTTCTCCATGAAGTCTTTGTTGATCTTCCAGTTGTAATGATTTCACTCACTCACACCTCAATTTATTTTATATGTATATATTTATTCAGAGAATATAAACTTGAAAGCAGATATTGTTTCACTTTTGTCTCAGGACTTGCATAAAAGAATGATCTTATTTGAGTGTATGGGCAACCCTCTCTTCACTAGTGTAGATCTATCACACTAGTATATTGTGCTAGAATCATCTCAAGTTAATTTTTAAATTTTTTCATTAAAATGTGAGCATTTGCACTACAGGAATGGTTAAATTTTAGAAATCAAGCTTGTTTTGTTGACAGAAAGTCTTAGTAGATTAAACTTAAAAATATCTTGTGCATAAATTTTTGGATTGTTAAAACAATTACCAGAACATGACTAAGTTATTCACTCGTTTTTATGCTTTGTGATTGTTCTTGTGTCTTTCCATAAGTTTTCTATCTAATGTGTTGGAGATCTTTAAGTTTTTTTTTTTAACATTTTAATAGTGAGTGCACTTTTGGAAAAGACATTCTAGCAAGTGAAACCCTGTTCATTAATCTGTAAAATGAGAAATCTGTTTGTATTCCTTGTTTCATAGAACTGTGACAAGGAGAACACTTTGTAAGCTGTGAAAGCCCTCTACGATGAATACTATTATTATTGTCAATCAGAAGTAATATAGCAAGATGAATAGAAGTTCAGATGCAAGAATTGGGAAGGAAAGTCTGGGTTCATGTCCTGTGTCTCTATATGCTAGTAATATAGCCATGGGACAAATCACATAACCTCTCAAAGTTCAGAGGAACCCTCTCAGATTACAAGCTCCAAATCTGTTAATTGAGGGAGTTTCTATATCAGAAGCTTCCCATACTGATAAATGCACAGGTTCAGATGACATTATTATAGAGTATTTAATTTCCAATCAAGTTCTGAATATCAAAGCTATTTTTTGAAAAAGCACATTTCTGTAACATTGAAGGAAGTTTTCCCTACCAAAACCTTTCAATGGAATACACAAAATCTAAAAGAGAATGTTTTGTGATCCCTCAATTAAAAGTGCAATAGAGATCAAAGGACTTATTCCACTGCTCCACTGATCTACCAGTCTGAAAAATATCCAGAATTGTTGTACCTGCAATGCACAATGATAGAGTATTCCATTTTATTAAAATTTAAAAATTATTCAAAATTTTTAAAAGTGTGTAAAAGAAATTTAAATAATTATACTTTGAAATGGTGCTTTTCTTACTGTAGTACTTCTGCTTCTGAAGTTAATAAAGCTTTAAAATGCACTAAGGCTTTTGGGACACCTTAAATATCATATACTTACACTGATATATTATTTACTTTATATATGTCTCTGTGTGTTATGTGTGCATGTGTATATATACAAGATACAAGACATTGAGGTTCTTTCTCAAACTAAACTGTCAAGCATTCAAATTATATCGCAGAGAGCACAACTCTGTTAGGCTGGCCACCACAGGGCAAACACTCACGTGGTGGTCAGAAAAAGCAATACAAGGATACTAATAGGTCTTTCTTAATGTTAGAATTGATTGCATGACATGGCAAGCACTGACACAGGACCACCCAGTATGGCTGCAGTCATCAGAGAAGATGCTGTGCTCTACTGAAAAGAATTGAAGTAGCTCAAAAAAAAAAAAAATAAAAAAAAATGTGGGAGGGACAAAGTTAGAGATACATCCCAAATGTTCTTAGGGACATTTGTGCCCAACCTATGGTACAGCATTCTGAGTTCATATTGGTCTGAAAAGTCATAGCCAGACACACTGTAACTTGAATCTAACAAAGTGATGTCATTTTGGTTCTCCTAGAGAACAATCAATCAATCAAACAATCAAACAATCAAAATCAATCAACCAGTATAGTTTTAAGGGATAACTGGTTTACTTATGAGTTTATTATTCAGTCTCTAGGTACTTAAGATTCCATCAAATATGAGGATATTGTTTTAAGATGTGAACTTGATAAAACAACTCTCTTTTGTTTATACTAAGTAGACTCCATGTTAATGGTACTAAATTTATTCCATGGAGAGAGGGGCCATTATATAAATAAGAAATAGTGATCAAGTAAGAAGGTTGGTTCAGTTCCAATTAGAAAAGGCTACAAGGACCAATTTTTAAATGGACCAATAAATTAAATTCTGAATTTGAGTGGAACCGTAATGTAGTGATAGTGTGGGAAAGACAGGAGAAAAAAGTAAAACATGATTCCTGAAGTGGAGTAACACTAGGGAAAAAAATCTGATTGAAATTCCAGATCTAGTTTTTAGAAATAATGGCCAAAGTCATATTGACTAATCCGTAAAGGATAACTAGTTAGTAAAATTTAGTGTATTAAAACTGGGGAAAATTCCTTATATTCTTGAAGGATTTGCAGAGTATTTTTTTCCTCATGTGTATAACCATTACAAACCTTACATGAATTTCAGAGTATGTAGTAGAATAGGTAAGGCAGAATCAGGGTCTCTAGAAATAGTTGTGGTTTCAAAGCATCTCGGAATCAGCATATAAGGCAGAACTTTTAGCTTAAGCCGTCTAGGTTTTAAGTTATTAGTGTGTCAGTAAAATAGCTTTGGGAGAAATTCATAGGGAATGTACACTTTTTGACTCATGTCCTAACACTGCAAAATGTTTGCTTAATTTAGATATGACAGAAATAATTTTGGGTTAACAATGAATACTGGAAAGATGAAGGACTGAATCTTAACTACACTTACTATCTTCTCCAATATTTAGAACAAAGAATAAGAGCTTAATAAATATTATTAATAATATGGCGATGATGGTGATATACAAAACAAGCCCAAATAATTTTTCCCTGAAATTAAATGGGCATGGATGGTAAAGAATGCCTCTTTTAAGAGAATATACATAGTACTGGTTTTCTGAATCCTTGAAACCTCCAAAGAACTCCCCTTTGGGAAGTAACTTGAAAGAATTTTAACACTCATTTTAGGAGCTAAGGCTGTATTCATTTAAAAACAAAGTCAGTGTAACAAGAAAGAGGGTTTCATCAGGCAAGACTGAATATAAAGAAATCTTAGAGGCTCAATAGAAGCCTAGTGAATACTCCAGAGAAATTCTAAGGGTCTATCTGGCTTGTAGGACTAGATCTAATTCTATAAAACTCAAGGGACAATGAGATAATCAGGAGCCACTGGGAAGGTCTCTAGTTGTCTAGCTGTTCCAAACTCAAATGGATTTGTGTTTTTATTGATTTGGGATTAAGTTTTCTCCAATGAAGTAGATAACAACCCATCTATGACATCTACGTTATTCCAAAAATTCATCATAGGGGATCAGTATTACAGGCTTTTCTCTTTTTTCCTGATATTCCTACAGCAAGTGGTAAACTTAAACTATCTTGTTATCTCTTGCCCTTGACAAATGGCTAGCCTTTTGTTTCATTACTGAAGCTTCAATAATGAAACAAAACTATTTCATATATATACAATTTTACCTCTCAAATTAGATTGGGTAGGTGCTTCTTTTTCACCACGTATGCAGGAGAAGTGGAAACATTAAGTATTACTGACATATTTTTTTTTTCATAAGGGCATATTTTCCTCTTGTAAAATAAAAGCGAAAATTTAATGGAAAATATTGACCATCTAGTTCAATGTGAACTATAATTGAATGCAGTATCACTGTTGCTCTAAAGATATCAGAGAAAAGAGGAAGACCTTCATCGTGTTGGATTGATCCCTATAGTAAATTTTTTGGAGGATATGTATAAAAGATGAACAGCACTGACAGACATGGATGGATTATCATCTGTATCATTGGAAGGAATCACAAATCCATTTGAGTTTGAAACAGCTAGACAACTAAAGCTCTCTCTGTGGCTCCTAATTACCTCATTGTCTCCTAAATTTTGTAGAATTAGCTCTAGTTGAGCAAAATAATTAAAAAAAAATTACAAACATATAATGATGTTTTAAGATTAACACTTAATAACTATTTTCTGGCTTAAAAAAAAATAGAGCACCTGAGTCATTAGAAGAATGTAAACACCGAATGTGGAGTCTACATTAAAAAAATACTAATCTATTTGCAAATACCTATTGTCCTTTTCCTAGCAAGATTTCTCTGAAATATCTGAATAAAAATATTAACTAAGTTCTGAAAATCAGAACAATCAACTGCCACATATATAGACTATTACTTATATGTTGTCAAATTATGAAACTTTCTATTCTAAAATTATCAGTAGTCATTTTTTTTTTATACAAATGCTTTAATTTACAACTTGAAGTGTTCCATTTGACCAGTTGGCAATTTAAATGCTAACAAACAAAACAAAAAACAGGTACCTAATAAAACCATTCACAAAATATGAAAATGATTATTTTGTCTAAAAGAAGTTGACTGCTGAGGGGAAAATTTCCTTGATTTTATTTAAATATAATCATGTTTCATTGTGGGAGTCCATAATGAGGATTTATAAATTCAAGAAACAGAAGTTATTTATGAGCTTTGAATACTGCCATACTAGCCTTCTGGGTGAGTTAAAGAAGAAACAAAGGTCGGAAAGGGAAGTCATAAAAGAGATAAGATACAAGGAAGTTTGGTGTTTGTGTATGGGTAGAGTCCCCTTTATATTTTGCTTTAGCAAAGTTGAGAATGAAAAATGTGGATGATATATAGGTGTTTTATTTTAACAGCAAGCTCCAGATTCTATCAAGGAATATGGCTGGATCACTCTAATTGATATTTCTCCTTCATTGGCAGTTATCTCTGGATATCTGAAATCAACCTCTGTTCATATAATTATAAAACTATTCAGTGTGATCTTTTTCCTAGTTTATTTCCTTATATCTAATTGAATAGGGAAAACCTTCATCATATGCTACTTCCTCTACCTCTCATTTCCTCTAAGATCCAAACCCTCTGACTCAGAGACTATTTGGAGAAGACACCTGTTTTAAATGGATCTGCAGGAAATATCTATGCTGCCTTTTCATGATCTGACCCTGCATCTGGTTGGCTGAAATATGATCCCATAATTTAAAAAAAAAAAAAAAAAAAAAGACACCAAAAAATCCACTGCTACCCATAGACTGATGCAATTCCAGTCTGACAGCATTTACTGGAGACTAGAATATAATCAACTACTGCTTTACTTTCATGAAGCACTAGAATTTTAGCAAAATAGGATTATCTCAAAAATGTCCCTATTTTTTATTCAGCTTGGTGCTTAGGTTTTACATTTAAACATTAAAGAGGAATCAGTCCTCTTTTGAGCTGAATAAAATGCAGTTTTAAGTATCCTTACTGTTAGTATTTAAAAAAAAAAGTCTGAAAGTGACAAGGAATAGGCTTCTTCAATGAGTTATCAGAAGTCAGCACTCATTAAGTACCTAAGTTTTGTCAGTTACCACAACCATGGCACAACCCCTATACTCTGCCGGAAGTTCCTTTTCCCCCTAAAAACCACACTGGTTTAGAGAATAGTGAACTGTGTCTTGACTTCCACATCCTGCACTTTCACCCTTCAGCAAATACTCTTATGTGGTTCTCGGCCCCCTCCCCTTTCATTTTGTTGGAGTTCCAAAGTTAACCAGAGTTATTGACCTTTTTGGTGCCCCTTGACCCCTTTGGCAGTATGGTGAAGCCTAAGAACTCCGTTAGATCAATAGAGAGATAGGAGACGACAGATAAGATCAAATAGATAGAACCTTATATTATAGATATATAGCTAATTATTTACCGATAGCAATGGATAGGATAGGATATAGAGACTTGAGCTAGGACAGATAAATGATAGCCGACTATATAGATGAAATAGAGAGGATGGTGGTTAGGATAAATGACAAATGGGATGTATAGATGATAGGCCAGATTATAGATAGGATATTTAGATAGATAGATGATGGACAGGATAAACAAGATACAGATAAGATTAGAGACACCAGACAATGTATACTGCGTTTATATTTAAAAGAAACTTAGTCATCGGCAGGAGATGAAACCCTGCCCCCTCCTCCCTTCCCACTTCCCGGGGGCAGGGACGGCCACATCGAGCGGCTCTCGGGTGGCGCGTACGCACGCTCGCAGGCGGCCTCCTTCCCACGCTGCGCTGCCAGGCGGCGTTTTCCCACGCTCTGCACACGTGACCGCTACCCCCCTTCCCCAAAAACCTAGGCTCCGCAGAGACCCAGGACCCGAGAAAATGATAATGATTGCGGTGACGAAGGAGATGACGCCGCCGCCTCCCGGGCTCGCTCAGGCCCCACGCGGGGTGTATGAGGCATTTGCACACGCGCACAAATCCGTATATACACACGCGCGCGCGACATTGTCCCTCCCTGTGGGGCGCGCGGAACGCCCCCACCCCTTGGCCCCTCGCGCGCATCCGCAAGCGCACCCGCCACAGCAGCTTCCGCAGTCCCGGCCGCCCCCGCACGAGCGCCCTCCCCCTTCAGCTACCTGCGCCCCTTCCCCCTAGCCTAGGCACCTCCCAGAGCGGACACCCCAGCAACGCCCTCCCACCCTCCGTCCCTTCCTTCCAGGGCGGCGTGCAGAGCTCGCGGCGCGGCCGAGGCCCGTTGCGAACATGGCGCTTATCCCCTGCCAGGTGCTGAGAGTGGCCATCCTGCTGTCCTACTGCTCCATTCTGTGCAATTACAAAGCCATTGAGATGCCCGCGCACAAGACCTACGGAGGCAGCTGGAAATTCCTGACGTTCATAGACTTGGTAAGGCCGCCCGCCCCTGGGTGTGCGTGACTGTGCGTGTGTGTATGTGTGTGTGCGCGCGTGATCATGCCCAGCACCCATCTCCCAACCCGCGCTTTCTCAGCTACCATTAACATCCCGGCCCTCCTTCCTCCACCTGGTGGGGGATGTGGAGTGGGAGGGACCTTGGGAGGGGGAGACGCAGTCTCGGGTCCTCAGAGGCGGGGCTGCAGGCTTTCCCTCCCCTCTTTGTATTCTCCTCCCCTCCTGTCCTTCCATTCCAACTGCTAGAGGATTCACGACCTTGACTGTGAAACTGGTCTTCTGCTCTCTGACCCCAGCTGACCTCGAGGGGACCAATGTTGTGACTCATGTTCTCCTCACCTTCTCAAGAAAATGAGAATCAGCGCGAAGGGGGAGCAGAAAACGCGCCCTTTCCCCTCTTCTGTCCCCCATCTCAGAGTTCTTATAAACTTTTAAAGAGATTCCTTCCCAGTACTTTAACTTTATATCTTGGATACTTTTACCATCCTATAGGTTGGAGCAAATTATGTGTATGTAATGATCTACAAAAAGCTGAGTAGCTGTTTCAGTCTGGAACATTTTCACTGTCCTTTTAAGTTGGATCAAATTCTCTTTTTGTAATGGTCTACAGAAAGCTGTCTTTTTTTTTTTTTTTTTTTTTTTTTTAAGTACCTATTGCAGTCCGGATACTTTGTAGCTATCCTGCTAAGTTGTCTTAAATTGTATACATGTAATAGTCTACAAAAAGTTGAGTGTCCTCTTTCATAATACCTACTGAAGTCTGGGCCATTCGTTCAGAATTGACTTATCTTAAGTGGCTGGGAGCCCCTAGGAAACTGGGCCTACCGAAAACTCCCCCGCCTCTGATTGAAGAAACTTCTGGGGGAAAAAGTGAAGTGTGTAACTTTGGTTCCTTCTCTGTATATGATTTTTTTTTCTCCTAATTTGAGTGTGTGTCTGTGTATTTATAAAGTATAATCCAAAAAACTCACCCCAAATCATAACTTCTCTGAGCTCAAATGAGAAAATGTCCAGCTAGTGGAATGAAAAATTGAAAAAAAGAAATGAAGTTTTTCAAGGTCATGGAAAATGTTGGCTATCTAGAGAAGGGTTTGCCTCTAAGATACCGTAAGGACTTTGTACTCTTTTGAAAATGTAAGTGATACATATATTGTATCTAGGATATACTATAGCATATTTAACATGTATGGGACTGCCTGCCATCTAGGGGAGGGGGTGGAGGGAAGGAGGGGAAAATTCGGAACAGAAGTGAATGCTAGGGATAATGTAAAAAATTACCTATGCATATGTACTGTCAAAAAATTATAATTGTAAAATTAATAAAAATAAGTGATATAATATGTAGTTATTAATAAAGGTATACAAAATTTTTTCTTCAGTTCTTTTTTCTTTCTTTTTTTTTGTTGTTGAGGTAATTGAGTTTAAGTGACTGGCCCAGCATCACACAGCTAGGAAGTGTTAAGTGTCTGAGGCCAATATTTGAATTCAGGTCCTCCTGACTTCAGGGCTGGTGCTCTATCCACTGCGCCACCTAGCTGCCCCTTTTCTTCAGTTCTTAAGTAGATTTGTGGATCCTCTTTGTCTTTAATAATATTGCTTTATTGTTACACTTTTTGGGAGGATTTTATACTTAAAGTACTTTCCAAGCATATTATCTCCCACCCCTAGAGGATGTCAAAGCTTCCTGTTCACTACATTGCATTGTGTCATTATTGAATGGAAAGCATGGTGAACTATAGTTACTAAAGAAAACTGGGAAAATCCATCCAAAGTGTCCAGACCCCATTTGCTTAGGATTCCTAATATTAAATTAGGTTGGAACTTGATTGAACATTTAAAGACTTCATAAGGCATAAGTTATTGTGTAACAAAAGTCATTTAATTTACTCCCATCTTTGGAGTGGTTGGGTTGGGAGATCTTTGAGTTCTCTTTCACCAGTAAGATTCTGGCATGGATCTAGTAGTAAGGAACAGAGAAAGGAAAAGAATTAGAATAAAGACCCAGAAGAGAGTCGGGATTGGAATTCAGCACTAGTTAGGAAAAATTCTTAGAATTCAAGAAACTTTTCATTTAAAATAAGAAAACTTGGATTTGAATTCTCTCCTTGACTTACTATTTGGACAAGTCACTTAATCTCTTCTGGCTTAAATTTCTTCATTTGTAGAATGAACAGATGATATTCTATAAGTCTGTGTAACTACTTTCTTTTAATGACACCTATCCTTTCTCCTTTAGTTTTCCTTCTTAACACATTGTTAGATATTTCCCCAAAAAGTTTTGTCTGCAGATGTAGGCACTATGTACTTGTTCTTTTGTACTTTTGAGAAAATGTAAAGAGTTTAGGCCATTATTCAAACATTACAGTTTTCTGCTGTTAAAACTTAGAAAATATAAAGAAAAGAACAAAGAATGTACTGTAGTTTTGGTAATCTTTCTGTGGCATGATATAACCCCATGATTCCTTGAGGATGTTATATTATATTAGACATTTTACTGTATTGCATCAGATGCTTTGAACTGAATAGGTAATACTTTCTAGTTGACATAAAGATATCTCACTGATGCTTTGTTGTTTAGGAAATGTTTTCCAGAACAACTTGATTGTCATGGCTTTTGTGCCCATTTACAGATGGAGAAATTGAGGTTTGAGAGGTTTAGTGACTTCAGTGATCACAGGGTTATTAAGTGACATTCCAACTCAGATCAGATAGAAGATCATATGGATTTAGTACTTTAAAAAAAAAAAAAGATGGGAGCAACTAGTTGATGCAGTGGATAGAACACCAGCTCTGAAGTTAGGAACTTCTGGGTTCAGACAATTAACACTTCCTAGCTGTGTGACCCTGGGCAAGTCACTTTTAACCCCAATTGCTTCAGCAAAAATCAATCAATCAATCAATCAATTTTAAAAAGACAACTATTCACATTTCTATAGTGATTTAAGATTTCCAAAACACTTATAATGACCCTTTGAGCCAGAGTAAGTATTATTACCCCCATTTTACAGATGATACATACCATGGAGATTAAGTAATTTATCCAAGATTATATAGTAAGTGGCAAAGACTGGTTTTGGAGCTAATAAGTCTTTTGGTTTCAGGTTCAAAGCTGCCTTTCATGAATGATAGAATTGTTCAATCATTTTCAGTTTTGTCCAATTCTTTATGACCCCATTTTGGGTTTTGTTACCAAAGATACTATAATGATTTGCCATTTCTTTTTCTAGCTTATTTGACAGATGAGGAAACTGAGGCCAAAAAGTGGTTAAGTGACTTAACCAGAGTTGTTGTTGAAGGTCAGATTTGAGCTCACAAAAACAAGTCTTCCTGACTCCAAGTCCAGAATGATAGATAATAATTATATATCCTGCAATATTGGCTATATGGCGTAATCATCTTATTGTTCTTTTTATACAATATGCTACCAGGTCATGTTGATATGAAGCTATTCATTTTTTCCTTCATTTTGGGTGTGTGTCCTGAGGATAGATTTCCTTATGTATACATATCTTTTGTTTTTGTTATAGGGATAATCTTGAACTAGAATTGATTTGAAAAGGTTCTTCTGAAACTCTTTCAAAAGAAATACATATGCAATTTTTTATCAACATATTCCATATTTTCAAGAGGAAAAGTAGATCTTTTCAGCTTAAAATTATGTTATTCAGTACATCTTAAGAATTCTGCAAATATAAATACACTCAGCTATATTTAAAACAAAAACCAAAACCTGTCCTGTGCCTTACTACACTCAAATGATTTGAATATATTAAATTCCAGTCACCTCACTTTTTATTTCTGTGTGTGTGTTTAAATTAACCTTTTCCCACTAGAGTTGTACAGTTTTATTCATCTTGATATCTTAGATCAGTTTTGCTTCCCAAATCTTTAGTTTTAGGGTCACTTTTAATGCTACTTCTGATTTAAGGGAATTATGAGTTTTATCCTGATTTCAATAATACATGACAGAAAATTTCAGCTGGGTGACGTAGTGGATAGAGTGTCCGGTCTGGAGTCAGGAAGACTCATCTTCCCAAGTTCAAATCTGGCCTGAGAAACTTAACTGTGTGACCCTGGGCAAGTTACCTAACTCTGTTTGCCTCAGTTTTTTCATCTGTAAAATAAGCTGGGGAAGGAAATGACAAACCAATCTAGTATCTTTGTCAAGAAAACCCCAAATGGGGTCACAAAACAACTGAACAGCAACAAATCAGTTTGCAGAAAATTGAATTTGTTGTCTTAAGATAAATGTGTTCACTAGGTTGTTTGATTTTAGATATTTTTACTGTATTCAGATCTCCCAACTTTCTAGAATTAGAGCTGATAGTCAAAAATTGAAGATTGTTGCTGGAGGTAATCTTATTCAGTTAATTTCCCCAAGAGTTTTTTTTTTTTCAGCAGTGAAATGCAGTAAGTAGCAGAATTGTGCAGATACTTCAGGATAAAATTCCTAATAATTGTAGAAAGTGGTATACAAAAGCCTTTCACCTTGAAAAGTTGTATTCATGATCCCATTTTACACCAGTGAAATAAATTCAGTTTTTTCTGTCAGTCTTAGAGTCTAAGGTTGAGTCCCTGGGTGACTTTTAGCTGTTACCAAATCACAATTTCTTGTTTGTTTTTCTTTCCAGCTAATTCCAGAAAGTATCCCCTAAAGAAATGTTCAGAAATGTAACACTGGGCATCAGATGTGTGAATATTGAAGTACATTGGGAAACTGAGAAGGATTGGTCAGACAAGTAGGAAGAGAACCAAGTCATGAAAGGAAAACTCAAAGTTTATCTAGGAGAAGAGAGAATAGTATTCATCAGCATCATTTGTACAGCACATAAGCCAATGTGGATAAAGACTGAGGAAAGACCTTCAAATTTGGTAATAAAGAGATCATTGGTAACTGGAGAGAGTATTATTTCAGTTGAATGATGAAGTTAGACAGTTTAAAAGGGACTGAGTAATGAATGGTAGATTGGTGAAAGTGGAGACAGTGAATTGTAGATGGCTTTTTCTAGGTGTTTAGTTGTGAAAGGGAAATATTTTGGGTCTGTTGAAGGGTTTATTGAAAGTGTTTTGTTTTGTTTTTCCTTAAAGAATGGAGAAAGTTGGGCATATTTGTAGGAAGAAGAGAGGGACGTGGCAGATAGGGAAAAGTGGAATCTTTGCCTCAGAAACAGAGGATTGAGGATACAGCCTGCTGAGGGAAGATGGGACAGGTTAGAATTAAAGGTACATGTAGATATGGAAATCCTCCCCCCCCCCCAAATAATAATCTGTATATTTTATCAGACTAAAATAAAGACTAAGAAATAGATTTTGAAAATTTTCTTTTGTGACCTTTTCCAAGTCTAAAAGCTCAGTCAACTTTGGTCTTATTATCTTTTTTCCTAGGAATCCAGGTCAGTGTGTATGTTGTTTCCTGATTTGAGGTTGCATAAGTCTCCATATTTCTTTATATTCTTATTGATTTGATTTTCTCCCCCCCCCAATACTTTAATATTGTGTTACATCAGCATAACCATTTGTGATATATATATACATATATATATATATAGTTTCTAGGATTTTGTTATTATTTTGCTATTATAAATAAATTATAACTTTTTTGCTTACTTAGATTCTGTTTTTGCTTTTCCTATTATCTTTAGGATAAAATTTTAGTAAAGAGATTACTTACTCAAAGGATAAAATCATTTTCTTAGTTTTTTAATCATAAAGCTTGTAAGAGCATAGAACTGAGAGAATCATTATGGACTGATTAGCCAGGGAAGGTCAGAGTTCAAATATTGACTGATACATTCTGGCTTTTTGATATTCTTATACTTTTACCTCTCCATATTTCTGGTAATTTTCTAAGAATCCAGGGCATAGAATATTTGTAGCCTGCACTGGGTGAGAGTTTCCTACTTCGGCCCAAACAAACAAAAATGCCGGCAGCATTGTTAGTATGAAACTTGATAAAGGAAACTGGATTTCCTATCTTTACTACCTATTTTGTAATAATGATAATTATAATGATATTAATAAAGTACATTATACTTGTCATTTTGCAAAAGATGCATTTAGATTTCTTTTTCTGGCACAGAGACTTAAGAGAGAAAGATTCAAATGAAGTGTTACTTTATTTCCACTTTCCATTGTCCCATAAATATTGAGGAATGTATGTTCTTCAGTTGCCTCTTTATTCATTCAGTCAACAATCATCTGAGTATAAACTTGCATAATACAGTGAAATGAGTATTGAATTTGTAATAGAAACCTGGATTCAAATCCTAACTGCAACTTGTTAAAGTGTTACCTTTGTTAAGACATTTCAGTTTTCTCTGGACTCCCAAGTTCTTCAAGTATAAAATTGAACAGCTGCAAATCCTGAAAATGGAGTCTTTGCTAAAAGAAACATACATTATTGGACAGAGAAATTTGGGAATATGTTTAGCTTAATCATTCATATTTGTTATAAAGGTTTTTTATCTCTTTCTCTCTGTTCCTCCCTCAACCTTATCTCTACCTCACCATCCCCCTTCAGTGTAGGATAGAATTGAGAGGGAGAATGAGGTTGGGATGGTAATTTTGGGGAAAAAAAAAAGTTATTGCCCAAGGATTAAAAATAATATCTGCAAAATGGAATAGAATAGGAGCAGGATAGCTTTGAAAGTTACATGTTATATTTATTATGTATTAAAATGAAACAGCAAACTGTATCATATAATAAAGATTTGCAGTTTTACCTACAGTCTTCATTTTCTGTTCTACTTTATAAATGGAAATGCTCATTTTATTTGGTGTGAAGTCCAGAATTTAAAAAAAAATTAAATAAGAGGATTGAACTAACTGATCTTGATGTCTTTAGCATTATCCTATATGTATAATACTGTGGGGAATATCAAATAATTCCTCTTAGACCAGGAGCAGCTGAGTAAAGTTGAATTTAGATTATTTTCTATTCTTTCAGTACTAAAAGGGTAGTAAAACCATAGCCAGATCATATAATAGTATGGAAAAAGTGAAGTTACATTCAGATTATTTTATTTTAGTGACCTGAGAAATCGATCTTTAAAATGTTTCTTTGGCTTTTGAAACATCCCCAGGGTGCCATGTTTTTCCATTTATAATGACAAATATTCCTAAGAAGTAGAATAAAATGCTAAATTTTACATTTGGTTTTTGTTCTTACCATGTAGTAAAATATATCTTAGGTAAGAGTTTATGGCTTGATTTAACATATGTTATAAAACTTCCCAAAGTGAATTTCATTATTTCATTATATAAATACAGTCATGTTTTACCTAACAAAACAGTAATGTAATATGTAAAAGAAAAAGCATTTAAACAAAAGCTCCCTGGATTAAATTTGGTTCACTTTTGTAAGTGGAATAATCAGAAACAGTGGAAGACTGGTGCTGAGTAAAAGGATGTTAATTGATTGGCAGTCTCAAATTAATGCATAGAAAGGAGGAGTATATCAACTATTTTGCAAAAATTATCTTCTTTAGGAGTGTTATTTATGCATCTTCATTAAAATAGGTTCCTTGGTATTGAAGAGTTGAGAAAAGAATTGCTGATTCCCTTTTCTGTTTGCAAATCTTACTGGAATTATAGAGCATCTTCTGGTCATTGGCTGAGATTTCTTTTTTTATTTTCCCTTCATTATGTAGGATTTAGGAAAATTGGTTGGTACATTGTAAGGTTTTCATTTGTTTTCCTATAGTCATCTGAAATGTCATGTTACTCCTAGAAACTGGCACTGGGAAAGCCAGAATAATGATATGATTTTCCATATTGAATCAGATGGTCCTGTAACTAAGGCCTACTTTGAAAAAAATCCCCCAGTCTGGTAATCCAGGACAGCATGGAATTCTTCTGAAATATAAAGCTAAATGGTTGTAGGGCTTCTCTGTTCTTTAGAGTAGTATTCTTTTTTAAAATTAATAGAATGTTTGACTCTGAAGTCAGGAGAATCTGAATTCAAATTCATCCTTAGCCAATGCTAACTGTATGGCCCTGAGCAATATACTTAACCCCACTGTCTCTCAAAAAAAAAAAACCCTGAAGATTTTGATGAGGTTTAGAGTGATCTAGATTCTTGGTGGTCTAGAGGTTAGTGGCTATAAAAGAGTTATTAAGAATCCCCATTAAATTGGCCACAGGTTCTAGGAGTGAAAGAATTCACTCATTCCCGAATATTAATTGCACAATGAAAGTTTATTGTTAGATAGAAATCAGTTTAACCAGAGACTAAAGACTTCTATAGTGGCAGATCTATGGAAAATAGAGTTTTGCACTGAGAATGCAGTTCTCAGTGGACAGAAAGTCCTGGCCGCTGAGTAAGCTACCGAGGTCCATCTGCAAAGACTTTAGTTGATGGAAGTTCATTGTATTGAATATCTTAGTCGGGGTTGGGAAACCTGAGCAGATCAGAACCTGTGGGGGCTGGGCAGCCCAAGCAAGTCAGAATGGGGGCTGGGAAGTGCCCCTATCTCCTATTGTTATTCAAAGGGATGCTTTTGACCAGGTTTTGTAATTGAATGACTGGTATCCTGGAAAGACAACTTGTCTGGGGAGCATATGCCTCATCCAGGAAGGGCTGGGAATCTGAAAGGAATCACAGATCAATATGAAATACAGTTTCTTAAAGGGACCACAACCCACTTCAATTTGACTTAAGGCTCAACTTGGATGACGTGGAACAAGATCAAGAGATGGGACTCTTGACAGACTTCAAAATCACATCATGTTTGGATTCAGCCTAGAAGATGCTTGAAATTTACTAGGTGCTCAGAAACAGTGAATATTTTAAATTTGTTTTGGGCTGCTTTCATTGGAGTGCTTTGATGTGCATTTAATGTTATCCACACAAGAGGAGTTATTGTTAAAGTAATAGTATAAATTCAAGTACTCTGGAAATATCTTAATCTCCATCCTTCTGCTTTGTAACTGACCTTTATCTATATACTGCATTCATTTCAAATTTAAAGTAACTCCTGTCTTTGGAATTCTACCTTATAAAATCCAATGGGGTTATTCAGTTGTTCACATTTGTGAGGAGGAAACTCTGTTTTTTCTTATAATAGTTAAACGGCTGTTTCTACTTGCGCAGTTTCTTAAGGTTTATTTAGAGTAGAATAGCTCCATATATTCAGGGCTTTCTTTGTAATATTCTTCTTTTCCCATAAGAAATTATATCTGTTTTGATGATGTACTGGTCTTCCAGATAGATAATGTGAATTACTTCTGTTTAAATTTAGAAGAATTATTTGACTATAATAAAGGTTTGAAAATTTATTAATTCATCCTTATAAATCCATGGTAGTAATTTTATACTATAGATATTCTTCCCCTTAGAAAATGCAAATAGGATTCCATTTTAATGAATACTGTGATAATGTCTAGTTTGATAAAGTGGTGCTCTTCCCTATGGTCTAATAAATTGTCTTTGCTAATCATGGTCAGCTGATATAGATTCAGTGAATTCTGTTGAATGAAGAAAATATTGAGTAAAATTTTTGAAACTTTTGACTTATCATGCTATTTGATGAAGTTCTTCTTTTGATAATGCATTTATGTATATTTCCTGTATTGGAGAATCTGTATTCAATATTCTTAATAAAATTTATCACATTTTCCAAAATAACATATTAGTGACTTTTTTGGAGTTTATACATAGTGTTCACAGTAATTTATTTATGGGCTGATGGGAGATATAATTGGATTCTGGTTAGCTTTATGTAGAGACTAACCTTGAGGTAATGTTGATCGAAGATAAAACTATTTTTGTTTATATCACAGAACAATGTGAAGTGCTTTGCAGGTATTTTAGGGAGCATACTATTTGAGGAGATTACAGATGCTGTGGTCAAAATAAATTAAAAATACAGATAGGTATTCATCAATATAGAGAGGTATTGCATGCTATATATTGTAGCCTTTTTGGTTTTGAGACTAACATTCAAATCATTACACTCCACAACCTCTCCTGTCTGTGATGTTTCCCAAAATATTGCTATCCAACCTCTCTCCATCTTCTTTTATCTATCCTATTTCTGGGGGAAGGAAGGGCAAATGTGTTCCAGAGATATAACCCTGAATTTCATCTCACCAAGTTTGTAATTGTTAATGGTTCAATGTTAATTTGTCTAGAGGTCTGTAATGGATTTACCTCAGGCATATATGCTTGTGACTTGGACAAAAGCACAGGTAGCATTTTTGTCTAATTTGCAATACCACCAGAAATTTGGGAGAGATAAACTAGTGCAGGTAATGCAAGTAAACTAATCAGAATCCAAAAAGATCTTAACAGGCATAAGCATTGATTTGAATCTTAGTAAGATTCAGGAGAAAATGTAATATAAGTTCTTAAAACTTGGCTACAAAAGAAATCAACCCTATAAGTACAAAATGAGGGAAGGAATGGTTAGATATCATTTTAACTGAAAAAGATTCAGTGGTTTTATTGGAAGACAAGTTCAGTATGTCAGCAGTCTTGTCTGAAAAAGCTAATGTGACCTTGGACTGCATTAAGAGAGGAATAGTGGTAGCTCCTGCTTTGTCAGACCTCATCAGCAGTACTGTGTCCAGTTTGGAGCATTACAATTTAAGAAAGAAAGAGTACAGGTTTGATTAAAAGAGTTTGTTATTTAGCCTGAAGAAGAGAAGACTGATGAAAAGTTATAATTGTCTTTAAATATTTGAAGGGCTATCATGGGGAGGAAGGATTAGACTAATTTTATATGGCCATAGAGGATGAAACCAGTAGCAATGTGAATAAATTTCAAAGAGACAAATTTAGATTTCAAGAAAAAAAAACTTCCTAATAAGTAGAACTGTCCAAAAATGGGAATGGCTATCTTAGAAAGTGGTAGGGGAGCAAAGGGATTCATTTTATGGATAGACTGGACACAATCATTGAAGTCTCTTTTAGCTCCAAAATTCTGTGATTTTGTTGTGCCACAGTTTGCCTCAGTTTCTCCAGCATTACAATTTGTGTTATACATACACACACAGAGTACACTCACTGTACTTCAGGTCGAGTCTTAATAGAGCTTTAAATAGTAGTGGCATGCCAATGTGGATTTAATGAAAACCTCAGAAAACAATAGTTAAGAGAAATAGATTTATATAAGTAGATAAAAACATCAGAAAGTAATCAATACAACAGTTTGAGAAAATAGCACATTTTATTAAATATCTCATATTTAGTCAAGTTATAATAAAAGAACATTGTTTTAAAGACTGAAAAGCAGCCTTTCCTAATTTGATCCTGGTTTTAGGTCATAGGCAATATGGTACAGTAGAAGCAGTAGTGGAGTCAGAGAATCTGAGTTCAAATTCTGCCTGTGATTGTGATGCTTACTGCTTGAAGGAATGGAATGAGGTTCCTTCCAGCTCTATATCTATGAGCCTAGGAACTTTTCTTTCATGTAAATAAATATAAATATAATATAAATTATAATATAAAATAACATAAAATCACAATGTCCTTTCTGTAAATTCACTTATAAGAGTTCAAGGTACATCCAATATTTCATAAAGAAATGAGGTAGAATTATAGAATATAGAGTGGATGAGGGTATGGTTTACAGAATCACAGATTTTAAGTGGGAGGGACTGTAAGGGCTATCTCTTCCAACCCTCTTATTTTAGAGAAAGTTAACTAGGGAGGAGGGGGAAGTTAACTAGATGGATTAAGTAATTTACCTAAAGTTATATAGGTGGTGAACAAACAGCTTCAAGACCTGTTTTAGGGCTGAAGAAATAGATTCTTATCTCAAAATAAACAGAATCTCTTGAAAACATTTTTGCGGGGACATGTTTTCTCATAGCAATCCTATGAGTTAAAGACTATCTGAACTTTACAATTAGAAAATAGACATATCTGGTAGAAAGGTTAAATCATTTGCTGAAGGTTACATAACAAAAGAGCTGAACATGAATAAGTAAAACTTTATTCTTCAGTGGCAACATCTGTTTGAATTAGTGATTCCAACTTGAATTATAGATTTTTTTGGGGGGGGGCAACTTTCACATTTTTAGAACCACTGTTCCCTGTCAAATGTTGCCTAGCAGAGATCTTTATTTAATAATAGTTATTTTCAATTAATTTATCAAAACAGTATATTTACGGACGCTTGTCTTTTGCTTACATTGCAGTTTTATCAGATATAAATATTTGGCTATTTAGTGCCCAGATTTATGACTTGTTTATAGTATTTACTTGCTTATCAAGTAAATGTAAACATTTCATCTTAAATATTGCAAAAAAAAGTTCTCAAAATCAGAAAATAGTCATTAATGATGTGTTATAGTCAGGAAATCTATTTAGGATCAAAACTAGATACTTGTTTTAAAGTTGCCTATGTTAACCTCCTTATACCTATTTCCCTATTTATTTTTTACTGTTAGTCAAGACAATGAAATAAATTCCTATCAATTACTGATTACACTATAAACTTTAATTGTTATATAATACAATTGGAATTCCCTTTGTAGATTTTAAAAGAAAGAAAATGTTATTTTACAAGGGAAATATCAGTTGGTAGTCTTTCTCTGTGTCAAAAATGATGATGCTATTTTAATACATTTAATAGAATTGGACTCTGTCAGTTGGGGGTCAAGAATATTTATTTCCAATATTGTCTTAAAACATTCTCATGTCTTTTCTTCTTATATCTTTCCTTCCATTACCTCTTAATTAGAATTGTCAAATTCTATTTGAGTTCAAGTAGTTCCTGATAAGCGGAGACAAAGTTTTCAGGAAATCAGTCTACTTTTTTGAGTAGAGGTAGTTATAAAATGTGTTTCTATTTTCCCTCTCACCTAAGGAAGGAGGACAGCAAGAGTACAAAAATAACTTATTTGTATACTTAATAATCTTAATTTAACCATGTATAATTTGAGATTATTCTAAAAAAAAAGTTACAGTTTGTTTTTAGCTCTGTTTTTAGCAGTTGTTTGTTAGATCTAGAATACATTTGATTGCACTGCCCAGCCTGTCATTTTTCTGCCTATGGGAAATGTGTCAAATTCCATGGAAGTGAGAGCATTAGGACTGCCTCTTTTTTTTTTGAATACAAAACCTTTTCCTCATGGGCTTTATTTTATTATGCCCTTTCCCTGTTCTCCCCTAATCTTTATCCTCAACTTTAGATCTTTTGGTATCGAACACCATTTCTCGGTCAAGTCCTCACATGCCCTCAATAAAACCTTCCAACTCTTTCCCTCTTGTCAGGCCAGCTGCCAAATACCAGTTTGATATTTCACCAGGACATTGTATCTCACAAAGAGACTGTTTGTGGTTTTTCCATATTAGGACACTTGGAGGAAGTGAAAAAGAAAGATTGTAGAATAACTCTGTTTACCTAGGAAAAGGAGTTTTCAGATGTACCCAGAAAAGGTGAATATGCTTTGAGGTGGAATACCTGAAGAACTGAAAGATCACCATGATGCCTTGTTGCTTATTGTCTACTCTGAAGATTGTTGATCACAGGCCTAGAATGTTAGTCATGCAATAAGCCATAGTAAAGATAAGTGTTATTAACATAGCTTTTGTCCAAAACCTTCCCCTAAACTTTTTATCTTATTACTTCCCTCAAGGACTACCTCATTACTGTTGAAGATACTATCATCCTCTTAGCTGACCAAATTCCATTTAGGTGTCATCTCCCATTCCTCACTCTCTCTCATTTCCAACTCCCTATATCCAGTTATTTGTCGTCTTGATTCAACCTTTGTAATATTCCTTGTTTCTTCCTTTTTCACTGCTGCTGCTGCTGCCACCCTTACATTTCATACTTGAGCAGTTGCTAGAGCCTGCTCGTTGGTTCCCAAGCCTTGAGTCTCTCTTCAACCTCGTTCATTCTCCACTCAGCTGTCCACTGATCTTCTTAAAGCATGGTTCTAAATCCCTCACATTCAGTTAACTCAACTGCCTCTCTATTTCCTCTAGGATCTCTGCCTTTTAAAACATTTTCTAATCTGATCCCTCCCTACATTTCCAATATTTTTATAACTCATTCCCTTGCATGTATTCTTTGATACAGTGACCCTGTTCTTATTATTCCTTGTATAAAACATTTCATCCCTGGAGTGTGCATTTTAGTGACTGCTCCCTGTCCCCCCTCCCCCATCCCAGATATGGAAACCTCAACCTCCTAGCCTTCTTTGCTTTCTGCAAGTCTCAGCTGAATCCCTACCTTTTGCAAGAAACCTTTCTTTGTCTTCTTTAATCTTTATGTCTTCCCAATGCTGATTATCTCCATTTTAGCCTGTATATAATTTATGTATGTTTAGTTTTTTACATGAGCTCCTTAAGAGAAGATAGTATGTTTTGTTTTTTTGCCATAGTAGACACTTACTAAATGTGTGTTGGCTTAACCACATCATTTTCCTAATTTACCCATCTAATAAACCAGTAAAAAAGTTTTAAAAATGAGGTTACTGTAAAATAGGGCTATAGGCAAGATCTAAATGTATCCCATTCTTTTGATGTGCGATTTCTTTCAAAGAAAATAACATCCTATATAGTCCACATCTTTGTGCTTATTCAAGTTGTGTTTTTGAGGAAAATGCAACTCATATATTCAGACAAATGCAATATGTTTCAGGGAAACTGGAAGGTTCAGAGAAATTAATTTGTTATTATTTTAGAGCTTGAGGAAACATCTAGTCCATATATCTCATTTGACCAGTGAGAAAACTCAGACTTAGTGATCAGCCTACAGTTAATAAGTAACCACATTTAGATTTTCATCTCTTTAGATGTCACAGCAGTCTTCTTTCCACTATGTTTGCTACCCTAAAAGTAGATCAGGATTAAGAATTTAGAAATACAAATGTTTAAAGAACCTATCAGATTGGCTAAGATGACAGGAACAAATAATGATGAATATTGGAGGGGATGTGGGAAAACTGGGACACTAATACATTGTTGGTGGAGTTGTGAAAGAATCCAACCATTCTGGAGAGCAATCTGGAACTATGCCCAAAAAGTTATCAAACTGTGCATACCCTTTGATCCAGCATTGCTGATATTGGGCTTATATCCCAAAGAAATAGGGGATAAGGGGGGGGGGGACTAAAGAGGGGAAAGGGACCTGTATGTGCCAAAATGTTTGTGGCAGCTCTTTTTGTTGTACCTAGAAACTGGAAGTTGAATGGATGTCCATCAATTGGAGAATGGTTGGGTAAATTATGGTATATGAATGTTATGGAATATTATTGCTCTGTAAGAAATGACCAGCAGGAGGAATACAGAGAGGCTTGGAGAGACTTACATCAACTGATGCTGAGTGAAATGAGCAGAACCAGAAGATCACTGTACACTTCAACAACAATACTGTATGAAGATGTATTCTGATGGAAGTGGATATCTTCAAATAAAGAAGATCCAACTCACTTCCAGTTGATCAATGATGGACAGAAATAACTACACCCAGAGAAGGAACACTGGGAAGTGAATGTAAATTGTTAGCACTACTGTCTATCTACCCAGGTTACTTATACCTTCGGAATCTAATACTTAATGTGCAACAAGAAAATGGTATATTGTATATTGTATCTAGGTTATATTGTAACATATGTAAAATGTATGGGATTGCCTGTCATCAAGGGGAGGGAGTAGAGGGAGGGAGGGAGGGGATAATTTGGAAAAATGAATACAAGGGATAGTATTATAAAAAAAAAAAATTACTCAGGTATATATACTGTGAAAAAAATTATAAATAAAAAAAAAAAACCAAATATTTCCCAGAAAAAAAAATCATCTTCCTGGAAAAAAAAAAAAAAAAGAACCTAGGTGTTTCTAAAATATGTAAAAGAATCCACCGAGTGCTAGATGTGATTGTTTGCCCTAATGAGAAATACTTTTGTGCTAGAGTTGATGGAGAACCAAAGGAATTAAGGGAGATTTTTTAAAGACCAGGAGATCTGTAGCCTGGGGCCAAAGGGAGATTTCTCACATATCCAGACATAAAACATTCTCTAAGTAAATTCTAGGAAGAATTGAGAACCTCCCCAGATCTGGAAGTAATGCTAATCCAAATCTACCTTGAATTAGAAGTTTTAATGTTCCAGCCTGGATGGTGTCGAGGTTAGAGAAAGAAGAGAGGGGCAAACTTTCCAGTACACTGTGCCAGTTCAGCCAGTCTGGCTAGACATTAAAAGTTAAAATCAGAAATATGCATTATGTAAACTTAATCATTTCTTGGTTGGTGTGTTTTGTTTTGTTTGTTTCCTTTTAGTTTCCTAGTAAAAGTTCTATTTGAAAATTTTCAACTTTTTCTAGGATGAAAAGGAAAAACAAAAACATTCTTTCATGTATCAGTCAGGGGCTATGATCCTGTGAACTCTGCTCTGAATAACCAGTGGAACCATTGTATCTTAGTGCTTAGGTGTAACTGTGGAAGAGAAATAAGCCAAATCCATATCCCTGGGAGAGCTGATTGAGCCAAGGGTGAGTTTAGAATGAGAACTTGGAAGATTGTAGAATATTAGAGCCAAAAGAATGTTCCTAGTTTTGCTGATTTCTATCTCTGTGACCTTGCCAAAGTTACTTAAATTATCTGGTCCTGAATTTCCTCACTTGTAAATGTGTAAATATAGGTGCTGAAATGGGTAGAATGCCAGGTTGGGAGTCAGAAAGAACAATTTCTGCAAGTTCAAATTCAGTTGCAGATAGTTACTAGTTGTGTTACCTTGGACAAGTCACTTAACTCTTCTTTGTTTTCCTTCTCTGGAAAATGAACTGGAGAAGGAAGTGACAGACCACTAAATGGCATATAAGATCCCTTTCAGATCTAGATTTGTGATATGGTGTTCTTAGAGAACAGGTTTTTTTTTTTGTTTGTTTGTTTTGTTTTGGAAATGGAAAGATTATAGACTAATACACAATAAATTTTATAGAAAGCAGACAGGAAAACAAGTGGATTTTTATTGGTTGGAAAAAAAATTGACTTAATTTTTTAAAAAAGGAGACTAAACTGAAAAAAAATTAATGAAAATAACATGAATAAGGCAAGTATTAATGATCCATGAGAACAGAATAGAATAATATAATCAGGACTGTGAGCAACCTGAGATGTAGTTCAACCCCTTCATTGTTTAGATGGGGAAACTGCTGTACAAAAAAGGTAGAATAACTTGTTCGAGGTTATAAGATGAGTTAATGGCAGAGAACTCTTAGGTTTAAGCAGAAGATTCCCAAAGAGAAAGTAAAGTATGAAAGAGAATTATGTGGTTCAAGCTAAATTACTTATGACCTTTTATGTTTAAATTTTCTTCTTCCAATATCATTGTTTGTACTGCATGCAATTCATGCTACCAAGTAAGACCCTTTGTAGTGGCAAATTATATGAAAGGCATCTTGGCTTTTACTTTTTGAAAAAACTCTGTATAGTTCACAAAATATGGCTGTTTGCTTTGATTTAGGTTTAAAGATAGTTGGGGATAGTGTTTCCATTTAAATGTATTACTCATTTTATTATTTTCTCTCAGTGTGATATGTATAAGATAAGTGGCATCTGGTCACAACTTTAATTTGTGACACAACAGAAATCACCTTAGAAATTGACAGGGGCTAAGATTAAAATATAATTAATTATAGAAGACAGATGCAGATCTTAGTGGGGATATTTTAATGTTAATATCTTAAAGGTATGTATTAATCACCTTTAGTACTAAAGACAAAACTCACAGTTAGGTCTCTCTTGGTGTCAGAGGTTATTCATGAAGAAAGAGTAAACAATTTGGTAATACTTGAATTGTATATGAAATTTTTAGTTAATTAGTTCATCCTTGTCTCTAAAAATTTATTTTTAAGGACATTTTTGTTTCTATGCCATTTGTTTGTTTTGAGAAATTAGCTTTTTCTTAGGACACCAGAGATTTAATCTCTGCTCAGTTATTACCTTGCTGTATGACATAATATGAGACACTTTATCTCAGATTTTACATCTGAAAAATAGGGGGATCAATTAGGCAGTCTCTTAAGCTCTTTCCCAACTCTCACAAGACTTTGAATCTGTAATTATAGTTGTGTAATAGGAGTATTGGTTTTGTATTCCCAAGGTCTAGATTTGAGTTCCTGCTTCAACACTTATTAGCCATTAGGATCCTGGACACAGAGTCTGTTCATGTCTCAATGTATAGATCAGAAACTTAAGCTTAAAATTCTCATGTGTAAAATGAGGGTCTTAGTTGTGATATTTTTCTATTTCATAGGGCCATTTGTGAGTATCAAGTGAAATAATGTATTCATAATGCTTTATAGACTTTAAAATATTAGATAAAGTCAGATATTACTGGGTATATTTCACAGGAAATTGAGGGTATCAGGCTAAATAAATAGTACAGTGTCTCTAAAAATCTCCTCCCATTTAAAAATCCTATGGTTCTATGACTTAATGGAGATTGACCTCGGGGATAGTAGAGTGAGAGTAGAATGAACATTTTGGGATGTGAGATACTTTCCTAGGAGGAAGTAGGAAGGCAGAGATTTCAAAGAGGTAGGGTGGAGGGAGAATGAAGAGTTAGGTGGTAGTGAACAGAATTCTTGAGTATTGAGAGGATTGAAATTCAGATATTTTGGAAAATATTATAAAAAGGTTTTATGGATTCAGTCATTATCCCTGACCCTGTGAATTCAGAAGGAGTTTAAAAAAAAAAAAGATTATGGTCAGAATTTTTTGAGTAGGAGAATATCACATATGGGATTTACTAAATTCATGATAACATCCAGGATACTTAATATTCAAACATTCCATTTAAAATAGTCCCCATTGGTATTGTGTTGTTGTTTTTTAAATCACATGCATGCATTTGCAAAATGGAAGTAAATATGTTTGCAAGTAATTTTTAAAGAGAAAAAATAAAGACATGATCTTCAAAAATGCCAATTCAGTACATTTCTCACATAGTAATACTCTCTTTGAAAAATATAGGACTGATAGTTGACCTAATTTGATACAAGGAATTAATTTGAAATTGTATGTAGTAGTAGATGAAATATTTAGAGTTATTTGTGTTTTCTTAGAAATTAAAACTTTTTGTTAAAGTGTACTTGACCATAACATACTTATTATGGAATGCAGTGTTATATATTTGTATGTATCACTTTAAGGCTTATTAGGTATTTTCCTCACAACAAGCCTTCTTTACAGATGAGGAAAGAGAGATTCAGAAAAGTTATTTAACTTAACTGGAGTCATAATATTATAGATTTAGAGCTAGAATCTCCTATGTTACTCGTTTTCTCCTCTCTGTCATAAAAATTACCTTGTATATATTAATTTTGTATTTATTTATGTATATGTTGTCTCCCTAATAAAATATTGAGGTCAAAGACTGCTTTATTTACATGTCTTGTCACCAGCACATAGCCTAGTACCTGGTAGATATGCACCTGCTAAATGCACATTAATTGATCCATGGAAAAGACTCTAATAGTTGTCTAGTCCAGTTTATTCTTATAAATGAAGCAACTATGTATGGTCTATCAAAGATAGATGTTGCAGAGTGAAGATTTGGACCCATGTATTCTGACCCCCAAACCAGCCCTTCTGTACTATATCATATTTTCTAATACGCACATCTAATAAGTCTTAGCACATGTATTTGAGCCCACATCTAAATTCAAATGCATTTTTCATACTGCTATACCTCAACACCTCTGTAACATTCAAGAAAAGCAATCTTAATTCAATAAATTTTTGTTAAACTCCTATCGCATGCCATGCACTTTGCTAAAGTCTGGAAATACAAAAGGAGCCAAAAAATAGGTCTGCTGTCAAGGAACTTACAGTTAAATGGGGAGGATATTGTGCAAACAAATATATGCAAAGCAGTCTATATAAAGTATAAAAAGGAAATAATTAAGAAAGGGAGAGCACTGGAATTAAGAGGAGTTAGGGGAGGCTTCCTGGGATTTTTGTTGGGTCTTGAAATAATCCTGAGAAGTCAGTATTTGGAGTAGAGGAAGGAGAATATTCTAAGTCAAAACTAACTCTTAAAACTATAGTTTGTGACCTCATGTGGAGTCATATAACTGACTGTGAGGGTTGCAAAATTATGATTTATTATCACAATATCATATAAATATGATAATCACCCGTAAATATTTTATTTGTATGCCTGTGCACCCAGGGTTATATAAAAATTTCTTGAGCAAAAAGGGATTATGAGTGGGAAAAGTTTAGAGAATCCTATTCTATGTTGGGGGGGGGCAGCTAGGGGAAAAAAAAAAGCCTGAAGCCAAGAAATTAAGTGTTTTGTTTATAGAACAGACAGGCCAGTGTTACTGGATTAAAAAATTATGGTTTGGAAAATAAGGTGTAAAAACACTAGGAGGAGACTAGATTATAAAGGACTTTGAATGCCAAAATGGGCATTTTTGTATGTGATCCCAGATAATTGGGAGCCACTGGAGTTTATTGAATAGAAAGGTGACATGATCAGACTTTTGATTTAGAAATATCACTTTAGTGGCTGATTGGAGTGGGGAGAGATTTGAGTCAAGCAAACCCACCAGCAGGTATGGGAATAAGCCAGGCATAAGGTGATGAGGGGGTGTATTAGATTAGTGGCAGTGTCAGAGGAGGAAAATATTCCTTCAGAAGTGATTACTAAAATATGTATGATCACGCTTGGCACTTGAAGGCAATGCCTAAAACAATTGTGTGTTTTTGATAACACATAAAATATATTCCTCCAATTAGCTATTGGTAGATAAGATGTTTGAGCATATCTCACTTGTAATGTGAGATTAAAAGTTGAACTTTTCAAATGAGTCTGAATTGTCATTCACTTGCCAAGAAGAAAATGTAGACTACAAATAATGTGACATTTAAGTGTAACTAGTTTAAATACACTTTCAATTGAGAAACACCATGGTGGTAGTGATGGTGTATTACATGCACATTATATATAACTAGTCTTACTGCTATAAGAAATGGAATTACTCATTTTGGGGGGTTTGCTGCTTATTTTAGATTATTAAGTTACCATTATAATAGCACAGACAGGTGTAATTTACTCAATATGGAAACAATATTTTTTTTCCTTTTTCCTGGTAGATCAGTCTCCCTCTGCTCTTTTTGCTTTAAATTCAAAAAGAATTTCTCTGGGAAAGAAAATGAATATATGCTTTATGACTCAGCTGAGGTAGACTTCTGACTGCCCTTTCTTTACAATTTTTTTCCATTTGTTCATTTATCTACAGCAAGTCACAGCACAATTTAAATCAATTAGAGCTTTGCTGTGAAATGAAAAGTCTTGAGAGGTAGTAAGTTTCCCTTCTTTAGAGGTATTCAAGTGAAGGCTAGATGGCTTTGTCAGCTTTGCTGTAGTGGAATTTCATTGAAATAGATGGCCTCTGGGGTTCCTACCAACTCTTAGCTTTCTATGATTCTTTAAGAAAGCCCTATACATCAAGAATTAAATTAGTGTGCTAGCTTAAGAAGTCTAAGGAATGAGACTTTGAAGTATTTGGGGAGGGAGATATGTGGAGAAGAGGATAGAGGGAGGGAGAAAGAAAAGGAGGGAGGAGAGAAAACAAGGAGGAGGAAGGTAGGGAAGAAAGATGAAGGAAACTAAGGAGGGTAACACAAGATGGGATGGAGGGAGGTACAAATATAAAGAGGAAACAAAGGAAGAAAGAGAATTGACATTTGTGAATGGAAAAAAAAAAGTATGAATCATTGCATATTTAGAAGTGAAACGGCATAGGGAGAAATTTAGAGAATAGGTAGACAAGTGCTATAGGCCCCTCCACTTTAGGAGCATGGCAGAAGTTGTGTGTGTTTATCTGAAAATTAAAATTGGTCTCAAGATGGGGTTACAGGGTATTCTCAGGAAGGTCCAAACTGAGTTGAATCTGTCTGTCAATCAATAAACTATAGGACCTCAAAGAAAATGAAGACATTTAGAAGTTTTCCCAGTTTTAAAAATCTTTACATACTTATTTTCTTAGGATCAATTTTCTCAAATTGGTTTTAAATGGTAAAAAGTGTAGATTTTACAAAGACAAAGCAATATGGAAAATTTCAATATTTCTCTTACAATCTAGAAAAAAAGATGTGTCCATTAAGTCTGTCTTTGAGTTGGTAATGTAAATGAAATAGATAATTTAAATTTAAAAATCAGTATTACTGAACTATCAACTGAATTTGTTTGTGAAAATAATAAAAACTTTAAGTAGATTGTTTTCTGCCATGAAGATTTGGTAGACATTTGATGTGAGTCTAGGACAAATAGCCATCATGGAAATTTGAAATTGGAATTGTTTGCCACAATTTTGTGGTCTTTTAACTCTTGAAGGAGATGAAAAATTTGTGTGAATCAGAAGGAAGTGGAGGTCAGTTGCTGGTGCTGCTAATAAGGACCAAGAGAAAAGAGATGACTGGAATTGAGAGGGGGAGGTTGACAGATTTAAAGGACCACTAGGAGAACATTTGTTGAATAATTGTACTTAATGGAAATATTGACACTGGTGATGCTGATGCTGATTTCCAAACTTATTCCTTGTTATGCTCAAACAGATGTTCAGGCTGAAAGAAGGATTAAACTATTAAATAAGACTGTTCTTAAGAATATCAGAAGAGATTTTTTTTTTTCAGCAGAATTTACTAGGTTTCCCATCATTCCAATATCATTCCATATTTGATAAGTCAATCCTATTACTAATTTGTGACATCTCGAGACTTGTTTTATATATCTTGATTTAAACTTAGACCCTTGGTTAACTCTATCCTTATAATATTCACCTTGAAGTATTATTTTAATAATGCTCTCTTTTTTGGGGGGGGTGGGGCAATTGGGATTAAGTGACTTGTCCAGGGTCATGCAGCTAGTAAATAATAAGTGTCTGGGGTTGGATTTGAACTAATCCAGACCAGTGCTCTATCCATTGTACCATCTGGCTGCCCTAAATAATGCTCTTAATAACAAAGTAGTTTGTCTTAGGATGCTCTGTGTGTGTGTGTGTGTGTGTGTGTGTATGTGTGTGTGTGTCCACAAGAGGAGTTATCCCCATGATGACCATTGTTCCTGAATCTTGACTTATCTCCCTTTGGTCACTACTGTCTTGCTGGGTTTTTGACACTATGGAACCATTCTCACAACTGCTTTTTCACCCAATCCCAGTGTGTATATATATATATGAGGGATAATTCATGCCTCTCTTGGAGCTTCTGAGATTTGAGTTTTTCTACCACTTGCCCTCTACTTCTATTCTGGGTTTCTTGCTGCTAGTTTCATTGATCACATATCATTTCTTCTCTTAAAATTTTCTTATTTTAATGCTTCATGTTGTAGTAATTACCACTTTATATTAGAGAAAGACAATAGTGTAACCTATATCTGAATGAGAATCAACAGCCCCCTAAATAATCCTTTAATCTTTGTTTGAAGACCTGCAGTAAAGGAGAATCACATTAGTCAGCCAGACAGTAAACATTTATTATGTGTCTACTATGTGCCAGGCACCATGCTGAACACTGGGAATGTAAAGAAAGGTATAAGACAACCCTTGCTCTCAAGAAGCTCACAGTCTTGTGAGGGAAACATCGTATAAACAACTCTATACAGACAAGTGAAGATAAATTTGAGATAATCAACAGGATTGCAGTTCATTTTCCTTTTGTACTGTATTTTTTTTGGGGGGGGTTGTGGGTGAGGGGGTGGGAGACTTTTTCTTCCAGCCTCAAACCTAACTCTATTTCTTTCCCTCCAAATTCTATCCATTTTACCCATTTCTGACCTCTTGGGTCACAGTAGAACAACTCTTCTCCATCTTCCTCATGATAGTTATTATCATCTTAGTCTTATTAGCTACTGGGGTGTACCTACTCTCAAGCCTGCATATATAAAATAAGGAGACATGGGAAAGAGCAAAAAGCAATGGATGGGAGTCAGAGGACTTAAGTCATAGTCTAACTCAGCCACTTAGTACCTCTATGATCTTGGAGGCAAGTTATCTTTTCGGCTACTCAATTCTTTATCTTAAGATAAAACATTCCTCCTCATAGTGTCTCTGGTTGAAATGAAAGTGCTCAAAAAACCTTAGGAATTATACAAATGAGAGTTGTTATTTATTGATTAGTTATTGAGGGTGAGAAAAGCATCAGATGCCCTTTGAGCAATGAATAGGTATGTTCTCCAAGGCATAAGGCACAAGGAAACCATTAGAACTTCATCCTTCACCTGCTGTCATATAGAAGCACAACACTTAGGAGAGAGGTTTCTTTTTAAAACTAGAGAGGAAGTGTCTTTGCGTACTTGAGTAGGAGGTGTATTTTATTGGCTAGAGGTAAGGGAGGTACAGTATGTTGTGTCCAGATGGAAGCTTTGGAATATGCTTAAAAGTAGCAGATGTGTGTGGGCAGGAAAACTTCAAGTGTGTTGAAGAGGACGCTTATTTACTGTCTTTGTTAACCAGGGAGTTGAATGGAGACACTAATATGTGTATTTTATATACCTGAAATATATTCACTCATTGTAAGACAACTGTTCTAGACAAATATTCTAAATCAGATTTAAGCTGTCAAGTAAGTCTTGTTCCTCTCTCCCCCACTTTACTAGCTGTGTGATCCTGGGTAAGTCACCTAACCCTGTTTTCTTTAGTTTCCTCATCTGTAAAATGAACTAGAGAAGAAAATGGCAAGCAACTACAGTATTTTTGCCAAGAAAAACTTCAAAAGGGGTCATAAAAAGGCAGACACTATCATAAAGAAAAAATAACAAACATGTGTAAGATACTATGTTAAATATTGGGGAAATAAAGACAAAAAAATGAAGCAATTCTTTTTCTCAAAGAGCTAAATTGACACAAATTATCTCACTTGTTCTTTGTAACAATCCATTGTGGTAGACAGAACTGGTTTTATCATACTTAACTATAGAGGAGGAAATAATCAGCTTGTAGTTAATTTGCCTAAGCTCATGTATCTAGTTAATAGAAAAAGCAAACCTGTATCCAAGGCATTTTTGCTCCTTTTGTTTTGATTATGTCACAAAAGATATAGGTAATTTAACTCTTTAACATATCTATTCAAAATATTCTGTAGTCCCTGTTAAATATTATATCTTCAGTAAGCTAGTATGCAATTTTTAAAAATAAGTTTTATTGATGTTTCATTTATTACATCATCTGCAATAACTTTTCATTTTTGCTTCCCAGAGAGCCAATCCATGTAATAAATAGTAACAAATAATAAATAGCTTAAATGAGATAAATATTTGTCAAATAACACAGTGCCTGGTACATAGCAGGCAGTATATGAATAAATACTGATTGTTGTTATTACCACAGTATTTTTAAGAGTAAAAAAAGAAAGAGTGATGAAAAAATTAGCAGAGCTGATCAGTAATTTGAAAAAGTCCAAAAACATGTGCCAGGTATACTATTGTGGATTTTCCTCTACAAAAGGGTGGGTTAGTATTATCCTCTCCTATCTTTAGTCAAGTCATGCTTGTTCTTTAAAATTTTGTTAATTTACTTTTCCTCTTTTTATGTCTATGGTAATTCTTTTCATTTACATTGTTGTAGTTATTGTGTATGTTGTTTTTTGGCTCTGCTTACTTCTCTTTGTATCAGCTCATGTAGATCTTTCCATGCTCTGTGTATATCATATATATCATTTCTTTCATCTCTATAATATTTCATTTCATTGTTTAACTTAGTTTGTTTAGCTATCTTCCAATCAATAGGCATCTGTTATGTCCTGCTTTCTAGAGACCCCAAGTTGGTGTGACAAACCGAACCATTGCTTTCCAGAGCCCCCACACTGGGGTGATTAAAATATCCTGCTTTCTAGAGCTCCCAAGCTGGGGTGACAAAAACATACTGTTGCTTTCTAGAGCCCCCACCCCGGGGTGATTAAAATATGCCTTCCTAGTGGAGAAGTGATGAGGTGGGACTCCTAAGGATGGTGAAAAAATGGAGTTCGTTTATTTCAAGGACTTTCCCCTTTTCATAATGTAACAAAAATAACACTGAGCACATGGACCACATAAATAACTTGCTATTGTATGTAGTTTGGCACCTAATATCACTCTTCCACCTGTAATCACTCTGCTTCAATTTCAACACAGGTTGTCACTGCCCCCTGACTTCTCAGGAAGGCCGAGAGCCCTTAGGAGAGACAGGGAGCCGAACCAGACATTGTTAGCAGGTTCTCTCTGGGTACTTGAGGTACTTAACTTGACCATTCCTCTCAGTACCATACCTCTCAGGCTTTTTCTCCTCACACTTCCTTGCCTGGACATTCACATTAAAATCTTTCCTTGTTTTAAAATATGTGGGGCTTATTAAAACCAATTTTACTCCATTGTATTCAGTTAGTGGTTCTCCCACTAACTTCCACATCTCTGGCTCCAAACTCTCCTTCTTACAAAGCCACAGAGGCTGAAACCACCTGAGAACTCAGTGATCTGCTTCTGAGTTACTAACAAACCTTGCTACTCTGTTCAACTAGCTAAGCCTGCTTCTTACTTCCCTCAATAGGGTGGCTCATAGTATTTGCCTCATTTCAGGTGAAAAACAAAAGTGACTAAATTAGCACTTACCAAATCTTCCCGCTTGCTTATTTCTATACTTACCCTTCTGGGTCATGGGGACTTCTTCATCAAACTTGCCCTATCACGTCAGTCAAGCTGACTTGTATAGGACCTCACCTAGAGCCCCACATTTGGGCACCAAATGTTGTGTCCTGCTTTCTAGAGCCCCCAAGTTGGGGTGACGAAATGTACCATTGCTTTCTAGAGCCCCCATAATGGGGTAATTAAAATATACCTTCCTAGTGGAGAAGTGATGAAGCAGGACTCCAACGAATGATGGAAAAATGGAGTCCATTTATTTCAAGGATCTTTATATAATGTAATAAAAACAACACTGAGCACATGAGACCCCATAAACAACTTGCTATTGAATGTAGTTTGCCACCTGGTATCACTCTTCCACCTGCTATCACTCTGCTTCAATTTCAACATAGGTTGTCACTGATAACACTTTGAGAAAGTCTTTTATTTCAATGTATTTGGTATTTTGTCTACCAATACAGATAGCTACCTTTAAAAAACACACACATTTCCATATTAGTCATGTTGTGAAAGAAAAATCAGAACAAAAAGGGAAAAAGTCATGAGAAAGAAAAAACTGATAAACAAAAAAAGAAAGAAATGGTGAAAATAATATGGTTTTATAAGCATTCAGTATCCATAGTTTTCCCTCTGGATGTGATTGACATTTTCCATTCCAAGTCTAATGGAATTGTCTTATTTCACTGCATTGCTGAAAAGAAATAAATCTGTCATAGTTGATTAAGAGACAATTTTGCTTTTATTGTGTAAAATGTTCTCCTGGTTCTGCTCACTTCACTCAGCATCAATTCATGTACATCTTTCCAGGCTTTTCTGAAATCAACTTGCTCATCATTTCTTATAGAACAATAATGTTCCATTATTTGTATATGCCATAACTTATTCAGCCCTTCCCCAAGGCATCCACTCATTTTCCACTTCTTTGCCCCCACAAAAAGAGCTGCTACAGACATTTTTGCACATGTAATTTTTGATTTCTTTGGGATACAGACCCAACAGTACTTCTGGATCAAAGGATTTTATAGTCCTTTGGGCATAGTTATAAATTGCTCTTCAGAATGGTTGGATCAGTTCACAAGTTCATCAACAATGCATTAATGTTCCAGTTTTCCCATTTTGCCTTAAGCATTTATATTTTCCTGGTACTTCAGAGTTGTTTTAATTTGCATTTCTCTAATCAATAATTATTTAGAGCATTTTTTCACATGACTACAAATGCCTTTAATTTCTTAATTTGAAAATTGTTCATATCCTTTGACCATTTCAGATAGCTATCTCCTACTCCTCACAACCTGATTTAGGAGACAGTCTTTTTAGACAGTGGTGCCTTTCCCTCCCCTCCATCTTTCCATTCATTACCTGTTGACCAATACTCTGTGATGAGAAGCTCCTAAAAACATAGATGTGTTTTTGTTTTTATTTTTTTATCTAAAGCTTGCTTTTTATTTTCAAAACATGCATGGATAATTTTTCAACATTGACCCTTGCATAGCCTTGTGTTTTAGATTTTCCCCTCCTCCTCACTCCCTCCTCCAATATATGTTATACATGTTAAATCCATTATGTGTAAACATATTTATACAATTCTCTTGCTGCACAAGAAAAATAAGATCAAAAAGAAAAATAAATGAATAAGGAAACAAAATGCAAAGTGAACAACAATAAAAAGTGAAAATGTTATGTTGTGATCCACATTCAGTTCCCACAGTCCTCTCTCTGGGTGTAGGTGACACTCTTCATTACAAGATCATTGAAACTGGTATCAGTCATCTCATTGTTGGAAAGAATTCATCAGAACTGATTGTTGTATAATATTGATGTTGCTTTGTACAATGATCTCCTGGTTCTGCTCATTTCACTTAGCATCAGTTCATGTAAGTCTCTCCAGGCTTCACTAAAATCATGCTCCTGATCATTTCTTATAGAACAATAATATTCCATAAACTTCATATGCTATACCTTATTCAGTCATTCACCAACTGATGGGCATCCACTCAGTTTCCAGTTTCTTGCCACTACAAAAAGGGCTACCACAAATATTTTTGCACACGTGGGTCTGTTTTCTTCCTTTAAGATCCCTTTGGGATATAAGCCCAGCAGAAACACTGCTGGGTCAAAGGCTATGGAAAGTTTGATAACTTTTTAAGCATAGTTTCAAACTACTCTCCAGAATGGTTGGATCTGTTCACAATTCTACCAACAATGTATCAGTGCTCCAGTTTTCCCACATCCCTCCAACATTCGTCATTATCTTTTCCTGCCATCTTAGCCAATCTAAGAGGTGTGTAGTGCTTAGATGTGTTTTTTAGATAAGAGACATTCAACCCTTCAAAGTTCCTACACAGGAAAGTTAATTGTTTGTTTGTAGGCAATCATGTATAGCTTTTGAGACTCTGGAGTTATTGCTTTTGAATAGGAAGATAATACTATTAACTAGCTGAAAATAATCCTTTCCAAGATTTTGGCAAGGGGATTAAACCCATAGCCTTAGACATTTCTCGGGAGTGATGGGAATAGGTTAGGAGTGGTAGGTAGGAAAAAGGGCAAATCTGTTTCTTCCACAGCATGAAATGCTGTCTGGAAGAGAATATATATCCAGATATACTTATAGTTTAAGATGGAGGAGCATTATACTGAGTGGTACTGGAATTTTGGCATTTTCAATTTAAAATATCCATTTATATATGATACATATTTCCAAACAAATCAGAAACATTGACAAGTCTTCCCTTGGGATTACAAATTTTAAGGCATAATACTGTGTTCTAGCTTGAAAAGTATGTTGACATTTTGAGAGATAGTAGTGGGTGCAGTACTTAGGCAGTTGGACTACAACCAACAGCTCTTTATTCTGGCCCCTTGTAAACTCCTGGTAACAAATTCCCATCTAAATGTGCCCAGAAAATGAAATGTGTTCTAATATCTATGGATGGATACTGGGTACCGTGGAACAATTAACTATGAAAGCAAAGTGAACATCTTATTACGTGCTTTCAACAGTTTATAAGCATCTTTGATCTTATTTTCTTTCCTGAAAGGTTATTACTACCATCCTCCCCCATCAACTCTTTTGAGTGTTTTAGTTTTTATCTAGCTAATTGGATAATTTCAAAGAATTCTAAAATATCTAAATAACACTTACACTGGTACATTTATTTAGCAAAAGAAAAGAGAACATATTACTTGTCCATGAAAAGGCCAAGTTGTTTTAATTTTAGTCTTTGTACATACTTAGGATCCATTTAGAATTATTTGATATCAAAACTGATATAAATAACCTTGGCACTCAAATTTTGTAAGTTGAAGTATAAATGAATTGTTATGTGGTATGACTTAAGATGACCAATTTGTTAAGGGTAATTAACATAATAAATCTCATTAACAGTCTAATGATCATGACCAATGCCTCTTGTGATAAAGGTAAAGTAACACAGCTATGTTATGATCATTTTTCTGTGTAATTAGCTAAGCCAAACTAATACTCAGCTGCATTTTAGCTAATAGACTTTTGGAAAGGAATAGAATAGATGTACAGAAGTGACCTTAAAGATCATACTATTCAACTCCCTCATTTTCTTGAAGCCTTAGAAATTTAAGTGACTTGGTGGGTGGGATTAGAATTCAAATCTCTTTTGAATCAGTATCTTTTGACATTGTGCACAGCATTCTATCCTAGTAGTCCCCTACTCTCTGCTGAGAAAAGGAAGGAATGGTTCATTTTTTTTTTTTTGTTCTCTGTAATTCTTACATCCAAGACTCTTTCCACTCTAGCTTACTATCTCTCCATATAAATAATAAATTAATGTCTTGGGTATTTTAAAGCAACTCAATTTTTCAATATGATAGACTGTGTTTAGATTTTCATTTGCATACCATGTGTGCCATCTTAATGTAATGAATAGAATACTAAACTTGGAATCGAGAAAACTTGAGTCCTAATCACGACCTAGACATTTAGTGTTAGTGATTCTGGAGATGTCATTTAGATTTTCCAAGTCTCAATTTCCTGTTCTGCAGAGTGAAGCTAATCTGGGCACTTACTTTCCAGAGTTGTGGTGATCAAATGAAAGTGTGTTTAAAGTGGTTTACATATTAGCTGTAAAATACAATCTGTTGTTATTATTATTCCTTCTTTGGAATATCACTAACCTTTTTTTTTCCTGGTCCATATGTAAAATGGTTATCAGATAAGTTATTTGAGTTCTGCAAACTTTATTGGCATGCACAGACCTTGTATGTATCCATGAGTATGTATGTACCTGTGATCTAGTCATACAGCTTTTCATCACTTTGTTTTCTTTATTGACATTTCTGTTTCCTCAAATAGCACTTTGGAGAATGCAGTATTGGAGTACAGATGTATAGTATTAGTTTTGCACTTTTACTTATGGGGGAAAAAAAGTTTGTTTAGGAGGGAAGTTGATTATATAGCCAAGAGGGTGCAATAACTGAATGATGGTGAATGTTTTCCATTGCTCTTCATAAAATATCAAGAACTCTCAAAGAAGTGCTATAAGCACAACCCCTATACAGGATGTTGAGGAAGAAGACATGTAGGAGAATCACAGTTTCAAAAATATAGCAAAAACTGGAATCAATATTAAAAATGACCATTTTGTTAGGTCTATCTTAACTAAAACCAACAACAGTCCAACAGGCAAAATAGCACAATATATTGTGGAAGTCATTTAGTCTAACCCCTTCATTGTACTGATGAAGAAAGGGAAGTCAAGTGATTTTCCTGTGGTCATACAGGTAATAACAATAGTTCATATTTATATAGTGTTTATTATGTGCCTGCCATTGTGCTAAGTACTTTAAAATAATCTGTTTAAACTTCACAACAACCAGGAAGAAGGGGTTTGGTGCTGGTATTTTTCCCATTTTGCAGATCAGGAAACTGAGGTAAACAGGTTAAATGACTCAGCCAAGGTCATATAGCTAGGAAGTATCTGAGGCTGAATTTGAACTCATCATCCTAATTCTAAGCCCAGTACCCTATGCATTGCATCATATAACTCTTCCAGGTAGTAGAGATCAAAGGTGGGATTTGAACTCTGATGGTTCTACTTTAGAGAGAGGGTGTGGACAGATTGTGAGATGCTCTGTTGGGTAAAATACCAATGTTGATGAATTCACAGATATATCAAAGCAAGCCATATGAGCACCTTAGAGAAGATATTAAAATTATTTTCTAGAAACAAGCCAATATATTTCTTATTAGTTTAGAAGGAGTTTAATGGTTTTCAACCTGTCAAGTGATAGAAGCATTCTCCTTTTAGAAAATAAAACATAAAATGGGACTTAAAGCTTCCAGAGGTCAGAAGGAGTTTGGAGTAATAATTTCTATCTTATGATAGACTAAGGATCTTTAAGGATCCTTGAAATTATTATAATTGGTTAGCAAATGTACTTGCCAAGAATGGTTCTCACCCAACATATATTAATAGTCTGATTGACATTCATGATATGTTTTGTTGTTAAAATCCTATTCAAAAAGATTATGAACTTCTTGCCTTGAAGACCAATCTAGTCCAACCCCCTTCCTTTATATATGTGGAATTTGAGATCACAGAGGTAAAAATGGCTTGCTCAAAGTCATACATAGTAATTAGCAGAGCCAGGATTTAAATTCAGGTCCTTTGATGCCAAATGCAGAGCTTTGTTCATCCTTGTGCCACATTGCAGTTACATGATCATTATATTAAAGTGTTTCCAATACAGTAGCTTTGAGTTTTTCACCACTCTAATCCAGGATCAAATTGAAAATCCTCAATTTGGCTTACAAACCCCTCTATAATCTTGCCTCTTCCTAACTTTCTAGGCTTTCTACATCATGACAACATATACTTGGTCATCCAGAAACACTGGCCTCTTTTCTATTCCTTAGAATTGCTGTTCTATCTCCTTCATTTTTTAAAATAATAGTTTTTTATTTAAAAAAGAAAACATGCAAAGATGGTTTTCAACATTCATCTTATAAAACTTTGTTTCCAAATTTTCCCCCTTCCCCTAGACAGCAAGCAATCTAATTCAGGTTAAACATGTGCAATTCTTCTAAATATATTTCCACATTTATCATGTTGCACAAGAATAATCAGATAAAAAAGAGAAAAAATAATGAGAAGAAAAAAAAAACAAGCACGCAAACAACAGCAGCAAAAAAAGGCGAAAATATTATGTTATAATCTACAGTCGGTCATCTCCTGTTATTTTTACTGACTCTTCCTTATTCCTGAAACTTTCTCCCTTTTCATCTCTACCTGGGACTTCCCTGGCTTCCTTTAAGTCTGATTTAAACACTTATTTTCTTCAAGATACCTTTCTTGAACCTCTTTTATAATCTTTCCTTCAATTGATTATCTACAATTGTGGGTATGTGTATATGTATGTATAAAAGGTAGCTATCTCTATTTTCCTCCCTCCTTCCTTCCCTTTTTCTTTTTTTTCCCCTTTCTTTCTCCCTTTCCCTTTTTTCTTTTTCTAGCCTGTCCTGTCCTTTCTTTCTCTTTCTCTTTAATTTCTTTCCTTCCCATCTCTATCTTTCTTTCTTCTCTTAAGATTTAGCATATTGGACTCATATTTTGTAAAACCCTCTCAATGGCCAGTTTGTTTTGTTCTGTTTATTTTTTTGTGAGAAAATATCTTGCTAGTTTTATTTTTTATAAAGAAACTCAAATGGTTATTTTCTCCATTACTTTCTTAAAAACCATCTGGATTATAGTTTTAAATAAGTAAATTGAGCTATTTCAGTCATGTCCAACTCTTCATGAGGTTTTCTTGGCAAATATATTGGAGTGGTTTGCCATTTCCTTCTCTAGCTCATTTTATAGATGAGGAAACTAAGGAAAGCAGGTTTAATTAAGTAACTTGCCTGGTGTCACAGTGCTAGATATATGTCTGGGGCCACATTTGAACTCAGGTCTTCCTGACTCCAGGCCTGGTGCTCTATCCATTTTATTTAATTTCCTGAGGTTTGATTATCACACTTAATTGCTCCTGGAACCAACTGTTTTAGTATGAATGCTGATTTTAGAAGAAAATGTGTATCTTTTTGTGAGGATCTGGCAGGACTTCTAAAAGCCTTTTGATTTGACTTTTTTTCCCCTCATTCACAGCAAAAGATGAGACAAGCTCAATTCCTCTGTGTTGTATGCTTATCTGAACATTTGGCCTTTTCTGCCATTATACAACCATGGTTGTATTTTTGATTGATATTTAAGTTCACCTTTTGTACTCAGAAGAATAGAATGAGATAAGATCCAAAGGTGATGCATTGCTTTCATGTAACAGAAAAGAAATTTGTTTTTGTTTTTTTTCTTCCAAATCACTAAAAATTATGATTTTATAAACATCCATTTTGCATTTACTAGTTCCTTATTTAGTGAATTTCATTATGTGATAAAATGATGACATGATTAACTCTTTTAAAAAATTAATTAATTTAAAATTTGCATACAAAATAAAATAAGAAAAAAATTGCCATGTGCATAGCAGAACATAGGAGAGGATTAAAAGCAGTAAATTTACATTTTCAGAAAGCTTCTATAATAAATAATACACACTGTTCAGAGTTGTGCATCTTTGCTTTCTTAGAGGTGTTTTTTTGTTTTTGTTTTCTGCTCTGTACTTTTTATTTTATTTTTCCTCACTCTTCTTCCTCCCCATAGAATGCTACAATTAAGTACAAATATATTATATATCTGTATATATTTTATAATCATATATACACATATGTAATATATATATATATATATGTATGTATGTATGTATAACTCATTTGTATTTTCATGAACTTTTTTTTTTTAACTTTGTCTTTAAGATAATAGGATTAGTGCAGGAAGGAAGTAGGTTGATTTTTCCCTAATCTGTTGGTCACTTTTTTTGTTTGTTTGTTGGTTCTCTTCTGTACCAATTTTTTTTTTAATTGGTAGTTCCCCCTGTTAATGGTAGGTTTCCCCACCATTAGCACTAGAAGTTTAATCTCCCTCTCATTCATAACATCTAACTTGCAAAGAAGTCTTCAACTTGGATGGAGGGGACCATAACGATGGTGGCAGAGAAAAGAATGGGTGGTAATCAAGTCACTCTTGAATGGTTTTCATAATCTAGACATTTTTACCACACATGGAAAAGTATGGTTTTTTTTGTCCCACCTTCAGGTCTCAGCATAATTATAAAGGAATATACTAGATTATAAAGAAAAATAACAGTCTGGAATTTATGCATCTAGATGAGTTTTCCCCTTCAAAGTAGTTACCTGAGTAAGTTCTACATTTATCCTAGTAATATTAGTATTACTTAAAATGTTTGTCTCCAGAGCCTGGGCACAATTATTTTCCTTATCTTCAATAATGACAAGTCTTTATCTGTTAACAGTGGATGAATCAAAATCATTCAGAGTCAGATGTTATGAATGATGTGGGTGATCTAGAGAACAGTATATTTTTAGATAAAAATAATGGCATATCTTTTAAATGACACTCTTCTATGAATAAATGAATAAAGTTGAAAAAAACCATATTGTATAAAGCACTGAGGTAACAAATAGAAAAGGAAAGAACTTACACTCCCTTCTTTCAAGGAAATCATCTTCCCTTTTTAAAAATTTAATTTTTTAAAACAATTACAAATGACTATTTTTCTTCTTCCTACTTCCTCAAATTTAAAAGAAAAGGAAAAACAAAACCTTTCTAACAAACGTGTGTAGTCAAGCAAAACAAATTCCTACACTATCTGTGTCCAAAAATATGTAAATTATTCTGCAGCTTTGAGTCCATAATGGAGGGGTGGGTATGTCTCATCATGGTAGAATCATCTGGTGATGAAGTAGATGGAGTGTTGGGCTTGGAATTAGGAATACCTGAGTTCATATCCTACCTTAAACATTTCCTAACTGTATGACCCTGTGCAAGTTCTATTACTTATCTCAGCCTCAGTTTCCTCATCTGTAAAATGGGGATAATTTTACCTGCCTGACAGAGGTGTTTGACAAATTTTAAATTACTATATAAAGGCTAGTTATAATCATGATCATGATCATCATAGTTGGTGATAGTGCTGATCAGAATTCCTTAGTCATTCATTTTATCTTTAAGATATTGTTATTGTATAAATTGTTCTTCTGATTCTGCTTAGATCATTCTGCATAAGTTTACATAAGTCTTTCCCCATTTCTCTGAAACTATTTCTTTTGTCACTTTTCATAGCACATTACCTTCATATGAGACTTAGTAGTAGAATAACTGAATATGCAAAAAAAATATGCAAAGTTAGCAGCTTTGTGGGGGCACAGAATTAATTTGCTTTCAAAATGGCCCAATTAACCAACAATCTCTTTTGTTTCCAGTAGATCCTCAACACTTGTAATTTTCTTTTTAAAATTTTCCTCAAGAAGAAAAGACTGAAAGGAAGGAAAGAAAAAAGGGAGGGAAGGAAGGAAGAAAAGATGGAAGGAAGAAAGAAAAAAGAAAGCAGGAAGGAAAGGAAGGAAGAAAAAAAGAAAGAAAAAGAAGAGAGGAAGGAAGGAAAAGAAAGGCGGGAAGAAAGAAAAAAAAGAGAGAAAGAGAGATAGCAAGGCATAAAGGGCCATCTTAGAATTAAGACAACAGGGCTATTGCATTTTAGCATTGTGATTCTGGATAAGTTATTTAACACTCAATCCTGGGCAGCTTTCTAAAATTCTGTTATAAATCACTTGGTAGAAGGCACCCAAAAAGGAAGGGGTAGAATAAAAAAAAAATCAAATTTAGATTCTCTGATTCCAAGTCCAGATCTCCCACCTAGTAAGTGTTTAATTTTACTTAAAGATTTTTCCACCTTCAGTATATTTAGGTTTCTTACCAGCATATATTTTTCAGTATTCTTATAAGGATCAGGCTCAGTGCTTTGCTACATGTTTTTTGTGCATAGTGTTTTGCTCCAGAGTGAGTTCTTTGATGTAATAACGACAATTAAGCATTCTATATAAATTGTCTCATGTGAACTCCATAACAATCCTATAAGGGAGGCATTCCAGGAATTATTATCCCCATTTTACGATGAAGACGGTGAGATTTTGAAGTTTTGAGAGTTAGTGTTTAAAGCTGGAGGGATCTTAAGAATATTTAGTCCATACTCACCTTTAAACAGGTGATGCCACAGGGACTCTGACTGTTTCAGTCAATTAACCATGGCCATACCCAGTGAATGAGTGACAGAGCTAGGACTGGAACTTAGGTGCTGTTACAAATCCAGTGCCCCATTGGCTACTTCATACTACTTTTACTAATTAATAAGGCATACCCTCCCTCACCCGAACAGTATGATTTATTCACTTTTTATCCAGCCTTTAAAAACCAACACAGATGCCAGATCCTCTACGAAGCTCCCTCTGAACCTTCATAGAATTTTGTACCTTTTACTTCATTTCTGCATTTATCCCTTGTATTATGTATGTGCACCTGTTGTTTCCTCTGGCAGAGGGGAAACTGTAAAGAGAGCAGTACCATTCCTAATACTAAAGTTTGAGCCAAGTTAGGGTTTAATAAATACATATGGAATAAATAAAGTAAAAAAATATTTTTTAAAGTTTTCTTCAATCTTATCGGGCAGGTAGGTGGCGCAGTGGGTAGAGCACCAGCCCTGAAGTCAGGAGGACCTGAGTTCAAATTTGAACTTCAGACACTTAACCAAATATCTTGGATAGCAAACTTTTTATCCACTTTGCCAGTCTGAAGGATGTGAGGATTTGCAGTTGTTTTAATTTGCATTTCAGTACTTCTTAATGATTTGGAAAAATTATTTTAAAAAATTTATTGGAAGCCTAGATTTCCTCCTTTAAAAATTGTCTGTTTATAAAAGAGAGAATATGCATAAGAGGCTGAAAGTCAGATAGAAAGACCCCGTGGTACTTAATTTATAACAGCAAGACAGATGGTAATGCATCTTTTAAAATGTCATTTCCATTGATAAAAACCTCTCTATTTCTGATTTAGAACCATTTAACTATGCCAAAAACCTTCATATCAGGAATTTTCTTTTCCAGTTCTTCAATGCCTGTATTGATTTCCCCAATGGTTGCTATCTATATAAAGACTGTTTGTATAATTGTTTGGCTTGGTTGGGAGGTGGGCAAGTGGAGTGTTATTTTCCTTGTAATTCCAAAGGAATTCCAAAAGAAGAGTTCTAGAAATATTTTTTAGTAATGGGAACATTATTAGGATTAGGATAAGTTGGTAATGGGAAAAAATATCCATTTGTATCTTAAAATTCTGATATGTTCTAATCTTATTACTTTGTAGCTATACTCCTTCCATCCTAAATCTACAATTATAGTGATAACAAAAATTCTCAAAGCTCATGCCTGATGTGTTCACAATTACAACTCAAGATTTGAATTATAACTTTACTCAAGCTATTAAGTCATTGAACTTATTTGCAGACCCAGCTTGGACTAGCTTCTAAAATTTCTGTTACTATAAATGGCATAGTTGCCTTGTGGACTAAAGATGAGCTGTTTCAGACCTTAGAGGGTTATTATACTGAGTTATAAGGGCCTCATTAACTCCTGTGGGCCTCCCAGAAAGAAAATAGCTTTGGCTACTGCTGGCTTAGTATCCTAAAGGTTAAAAGTGAGGCTTCAGAGAAGTGAATCTTTGGGAAGGAATAATGGAATGAGGTAAGTGGAGTGGAGAAAACTCACTAGGTAAAGAAAGTGATGGAAATAGGACTGGGAGGAAAGGACAGGAATTATAGATGTTGATAGGACAGAATTATAGGAAGAGATAGAAACTGAAGGCCCGACATGAGCAGAAGAAAAAAGTAACATGAGATTTGAAAGGGTAGGGGAAGGAAGTTATTATAGGAAGAGGTATAAGGACTAAATTTTTACTTTATTAGATATATTGATATCTTTTCTTTTTGTCACCTTCATTTCAAAATATATCTTTCCTATTATATACATGTAGCTATCCCTTTTAACTACAAATAAAAGAAAAAAAAAGTAGTCCTGTGGAATTATTTCATCAAACAAACAAGAATATATCTTGTTCACTAATCTTCCAAAAGAAGGAAGGGAAGGGGATACATTTTGTGATTTCTTCAGAGACAGGATTTAATCATTATAATTATACATCATTGAGGGATTTCATTTTTTACAATCTTTTCATTTAGTTTGTAGTCTCTCTATATATGATTTTCCTGGTTCTGCTTATATGGTTTTTGTAATGTTCTGTATAAGTCTTCCTACGCTTTTCTGCATATTTCATATTCATCATTTCTTATGGCTCAATAAGGCTCATTTATAGGCATATGCCAGAATTTGTTTTATTACGTATTATTTTTCTATTATGTTTTCTTGTTCTTTCAAATTACAAAGAATGCTGCTAAAAAACAAAGTTTTGGTATAAATGAAACATTTCTTTGTATCAAAACTTCTTGTGGCATGTGCCACACAATGAGACTTCCCAGTAAAAGAGCTTAGACAATTTAATCACTTTGATAAAATTCCAAATTCCTTTCCATGAGAGTTAGATAAATTCATCTTTCTAGTAGCAGTGTATTACTGTTTCTATCTTTCTGAAGCCCCTCCAACATAGACTCTTTTATTTTTTATCATTTTTTAGGCTTCTTCCTTACTTAACCCCCAGTAGATTTGTTCCCCCATGTAGGACAAACTTTGCAACACATTTGTCCTAGCTCTGATAAATTTCATTTATTGTCAAGAAATTCTTTAATGCTGCTAAGCTCAATAGGTTTACTTGCAGAATAAAATCATTTCCTTTGCCTTTCTTCATTTAACTTTTCATTTGCTTTGTTAGCTATTCTCCATAAGAATGCTGACAACTCAAAATTTGTATAGTACATTACAGTTTAATAGAGATTTTCCTCATATTCCCTGTAAGAGATATATTCTCTCTCTTTCTTATGACTGGTATCACCTCCATTTTGCAGATTAGAAAACAGACATAGAGTAAAAGTGGTTCGTCCTCATCATAACTAGGACCTGGACCTAATTTTTCTGACTCTTAATCTACTATGTTTTCTCCTAAATTCCATATAGGAGGTCTATACTCCATATAATAACTTATATATCAGTGGGATAACTTCAGGTTGATGGCCCTCCCCTATAATTAGGACTGTCTGTTTGTGTCCAGAAGGCCATACAACATTAATAGAAGAAGCACAAATGATTTGGTGGTATTCATGACACTAGTTCAGTATTCAGCTAAGCAGCCCAGTGAAAATATGAATTCAAATACTGCCTAAGATAGTTGTGAAACCCTAGGCAAACCATTTTTTCTTCTGTAAAAGGAGCCCTTTGAACCTGATGGCTTATGTATTAAAAGTTCCCATCTAAGCCTTCTTTGATTAAATAAGCCAGTATTTTTAGCTTTTGATATTAATTTGGGCATGTAATCAATCTAAACATATTATGGAAACATTCATATTATAAAAAGAAGCAAAAGGATACTTTTGACCAAGCAGGGAGATAAGGAATTGAAAGTGGTCTGAAGAGAAGAGATGAAAGAATAGTTACTACTATGAAGTAACTGCTAAGAAAATAAACCACAAAATTATGACAAAATACAAATGAAGAGAGTACCATGGTGATTATAATGTTAGAATTGGAGCCAGGAAGACGGGTGTTCAAATCCTGCCTTTCACACTTTTTATGTGATCCTAAGGACTTTTTTCAATTCATGATTTTATATTCTGACATTACCATGATCAGAGCCTTGACATTTATATTTGTTAAAATAAGTGGGCTTGGGCTTGATGGCCTAGAAGCTTCTTTCTACCTTTAAATCCATACTTTTAAAGATCCCATTAATTGATCACCTTAATTGATAATATACTACAGCCTTCTTACAAATATCATGTCTCTTTTGTTGACTTTTTGGTGGCCTACAAATTTGATTCTTACAAAATCATAGTGTTCCATGATTTATACCCATATGTTTCCTGGAAAAATAATGCTATTAAAGAAGTAGACTTTTGTAACATTAAGCATTTTGAAATAATTGAAATTAATGCACAATTTCCTAAATTTGATCTATTTTCACATTGTGAACTCTGGGCTATCACTTTATCCTGTGGTGGTACCTTTCCAAAACACATGTGCATAACATACAAATCTGTTTATAAAACTAGTAGACAATATGCATTTTTCAGAGGCAGCTGGTACTGCAGTACAGGGCTGGGCCTGTAGTCAGGAAGATCTGAGTTCAAAAGCAGCCTTGGTCACTTACTAATTGTATGACCCTGAGTAAGTTACATAATCTCTGTTCACCTTGGTTTCCTAGTCAATAAAATGGGAATGTTAATAACATGTGCTTCACAGGGTTGTTGTGAATATTAAATGACATAATATTTTTAAAAAGCTCTTAGCACGGTGCCTGGCACATATATAAATGATTATTCCCTTCCTCCATCCATGTTGGATTTCAGATCTAGATGGTCAAATCAGTCTCTTTCAAATTATTGTAGATTTCATTGATAGAATTTCATAGTAGTTGTTTGATTTCATTCAGTTTATGCAGTGTTATTTATGAAAAGAGTAGTTGGGAGAGGATAGCAGGATAGCAAGAAGGTATAATGAGTTCCCCCAAAGATTCTCCCTACAGACCTAGAAAATGTTCCAGACCAAGTCATGATTTGGGAAATCCAAGATAAAAGCCCCAGTGTTATTTTTCCAGCCCAGATTTACATAGGGAATCAGATGGAAACATCTTTGGAAAGAGAATGCCTGAATTTATCCAGGTTGCAGGAATACGTGTTAATTGGTAGCTTTCTTTCTCACTATCCAATTACCTATCAAGATCTGGGACAGACAGGAGAAGGAACATGCACTCGGAGGTGTTCATAATGAGTGATAGTCCTGAGTTTTAGCTAAGCTGCTGTGGTGAGACTGTCCCCAGGAAGAGTGTGGTAACTTGGTTACAGCTTCTAGCCCTAATCTGAAGTTAGTAGCACAATAATCAGGGTAGCAATTCCAGAATGAGAGTTCGCAGTTCTATTATTCTTAAAAACTAGAGCTTCCCAACTGGATAATTGTGATCGAGTTCAACAGCACTCTATGTTACTCAGACTGAAATGTAGATCAGGAACTTGCAAAGACCAGAGCAAGAAGGCAAAAATCAGATTTTGCCCTAGATCAGACCACTATGGGAGCAATGAAAGCTCCTTTACAGGAGCTTTAACCTGAACTGAAGACTTTCCTGAGATCCTGAAATAACACAACCCTCGGTATCCTTAGAAAGCAATACCAGACATCCCAGAAATGCAGACCCTACCTCTAATGTAAAGTCTAACCTTAGGAAGTAGGTTGGAAAAAAATGAGTAAACAAAATAAACAAGAAATAATCTCACCATAAAAACCTATTATGGTTATAGAAGACTTAAGACACAAACCTAGAAAAAAGAATGACTCCAAAATATCCACAAGTAAAGCCTCAAATAGAAACTTAAAAAAAATTTAAAATGTCTTAAAGCAGCAACCAAGAGAGAGAGAGAAAGAGAGAGAGAGAGAGAGAGAGAGAGAGAAAACTTAGATATCATATTTCAAAAAACCATAAAGAAAACTGCCTAGATCTCTAGAACTAAAGAGCAAAATGAAAATACAAAGTATACTGGTCACCTCTTAAAAGAAACTGCCAGAAGAAAACTCCCAGAAACATCAAAGCTAAAATCTTTAAGTTTTTAGGTTAGAGTAAAAATACTTCAAGCAGCCAGAAGTACTAAGTAGCTACAGTTAGGATCTCACACTATGTAATAGTCACCACTGTAAAGGAGCAGAGAGATTAGAATATGCTGTTATAGAAAGCACAAATTTTAAGCTTATAGCCAAGAATAACTTACTGAGAAAAACTGAACATAATTCCATTGGAGGAAAAATAAATCTTTAATGAAATAGAAGATATTAAGCATTCTGATGAAAAGACCAAATCTGAGTGGAAAACAGAAGTGCAAACATATGAGTCAAAAGAAATATATACATATATACATATATATGTGTGTGTATACGTATACATACATACATACATATATATATATGTACATATATATATATATGTAAATAAGAGAACAACCATAAAGGACTAAATAAAAATAACTTGAATAATAGAAAATTATTTACATTATAATAGATGAAGATGATACATCAGCTCCTCTAAACCTTATTATTATCAGGGTTTTTAGAGGGAGATTAATTAAGCAAAAACCTGAGAGTATTATCTTATGATAATCTTGAAAGAGGAATTGAAAGAAGGAAAGAAGAATATACTAGGGGAAGAAAGGGAGATCAAGGTTAGGGAAATTATCTCAAATAATATATGTGCAAGTAGAAGTCTATGCCAATAAGGAGGAAAAATGAGGAAATTCAACTGATAAATTTCATTCTTAACTGGTCAGAGGAAAGAAAAATATACACATTTGGGAACAGAGATACATTTCACTAAATATGGGAACAGGAAGGAAGGAAGGAGAAGGTAGAGGGAACAATATAATAAAAGAAAGGGTGAGAATAATACTAACAAACTAACAAATAATACTAAACAAACTCCAAGGCTGCAGAAATTATATATATATATATATATATACATATATATATATATATATAATTATATGTATACACACATATATATATTATAATTATATGTATACACACACACACATATATATATATTTATGGGATATAAATGTGATTGTGATATATTACTATTGTATTATAAAAAACAACAAGGGGGATGTTTTCAGGGAAACCTAGGAAGATTTGTATGAAATGATTCAGAACAACTTTTGAAATGATGGCAACATTATAAAAACAACTGAAAGACTTAGGAATTCTAGTGTCCAACAATGGTTCCAGAGCATTAATGATGAAACATGATGCTAATTACTGATCAAGAAGTGAAATATTTATAATGTCAGAATGACACATAGTTATTTGACATGAGCAATGTAGAAATTTGTTTAACTGTATGTTCTTGTAATGGTGGTTTTGCTTTCCTTTCTTTTAAATTGGGAGAAATGATGGGAGAGACAAGATTTTTGCTGATTGAAAAAATTAAAAATAAATTTAAAAAATTTTTTATAGTTAAAGAAAATACTTGATAGTGTGTTTTAAATGATTCCAAGAACAGTATTTGTTTTTGTGACCAGCAATTTTTGTCAAAGAAGATATTTCACTTTTTTTTTTTTTAAATTCATTTTTCCAAATTATCCCCTCCCTCCCCCCCCCCCCCATGGCAGGTAATCCCATACATTTTACATGTGTTACAATATAACCTAGATACAAAATATGTGTGTAAATACCATTTTCTTGTTGCACATTAATTATTAGCTTCCGAAGGTATAAGTAACCTGGGTAGATAGACAGTAGTGCTACAATTTACATTCGCTTCCCAGTGTTCCTTCTCTGGGTATAGTTATTTCTGTCCATCATTGATCAACTGGAAGTGAGTTGGATCTTCTTTATGTTGAAGATTTCCACTTCCATCAGAATACATCCTCATACAGTATTGTTGTTGAAGTGTATAGTGATCTTCTGGTTCTGCTCATTCCACTCATCAACAGTTGATTTAAGTCTCTCTAAGCCTCTCTGTATTCCTCCTGCTGGTCATTTCTTACAGAGCAAATATTCCATAACCTTCATATACCACAATTTATCCAACCATTGGACATCCATTCAACTTCCAGTTTCTAGGTACAACAAAAAGAGCTGCCACAAACATTTTGGCACATACAGGTCCCTTTCCACTCTTTAGTATTTCTTTGGGATATAATCCCAATAACAGCAATGCTGGGTCAAAGGGTATGCACAGTTTGACAACTTTTTGGGCATAGTTCCAAATTGCTCTCCAGAATGGCTGGATTCTTTCACAACTCCACCAACAATGTATCAGTGTCCCAGTTTTCCCACATCCCCTCCAACATTCATCATTATTTGTTCCTGTCATCTTAGCCAATCTGACAGGTGTATTTCACTTTTTTTAAAGAATTCCCTTTTCCTCCCCTCCTAAGAATATTTGTCTTCTTCCAAGTTTTTGCAAGTAAGAAAATTTGTTACATTCTTAAAAACTCAATTGAATTTTTATCATGGTACATTATTAAATTGATAAAGATCTGATAATAAAAGGAAATTGTTTCAGTTTATTTGTCTAAGAAAAAAAATCAAACTTGCTAATGTTGTAGCAGTGACATGATTTTGAAATAGTCCTGATAGTTTAACAAGTGTTAAAAAACAAAACAAAACAACCACACAAAATAACAACAGAACAACAACAAAATAATAGCTTTCTATAATATACTAGGATTTTTATAATGTTTCAAAAACTTTCTGAATGAAATCTTATCTTCTTTGAGGATGTGAAAAATCTCAGTGCATTTCTCAATTAGGCATCTGCCCTGGTGCCATTGGCCACATTTATGAACATGAATAAAACCTCAGGCAACTGCAAATCTAGCTTATTTTGACACAGAATATGTCTGTGGCTGCTCAGTATTTTACGCATTTATATGGTGAAGTTAAACAGCTGTTCTATTCCTGCTGAGATATGAACCTGGGATTCCCAGGAGCCTAGCTATTTCAAAACTAATGTGAAGACCACTCTGTCACCTCTATTGCATCAGCATGTTTTTTTTTGCTTTTTTTTAAGACAAGCAAACTGCAACATTTCATTTTCCTTTATTATCAGATCTCTGTCAATTTAATTATTTATCATAAAGGCAGAAATAAACCTTTGAAAATATAGTTTTCAACAAAACATTTTTTTGTTTTCATTCTTTTAATTGCTAAAATGTTTGCTGGGGGTGGGGTGGGGGGGCAGCTAGGAACACCAGCCCTGAAGTCAAGCGGACCAGAATTCAAATCTGGCCTCATTTGCTTAACACTTCCTAGCTATATGACCCTGGTAAATCACTTAACTCCAATTTGCCTTTACAAAAATAAATAAATGATTAAAAATTGTTTACTCAGTGCTACATAGATTTTGCATTTATGTGAACAAAATGATCACCAATTTGTCATCTATGCATTTATAAATATTTCAAAGGATTATAGATTAAGAACTAGAAGGAATTTGAGAAGCCATGGGATCCAATCCAATTTAATAGATGAGGAAACCAAAGCAACTCAAGGGGTTAAGAAGTATAAGTGACTATTAAGAGTCTCACAGCTGTCTGAGTCTGAATTTCTTTCTGATGCTCAGTTATTCTCTCTTTCTACTGTCATCTATTTGTCTCAAAGTTAATATATTCTTATTAAATATAATACGTTTATAATTTTAATTTACTTGGTATGGTATTAGCATATCACTCTGAACATAAAGAGAAACCTGTGTTCTGTTTGTTGTTTCAAGGATAGCTTTTACAGAAGTTTTCCTGGAACATTAAGTTCTTTTAGATCTCAGAATTTTACAGTTCTCATGTTTTAATTTAAGCAATGACATACTATTTTTTAACTATTTCTTCCAAAACTCTTAAATACTGAAATGGCTCCATGATTTCATTGATTTTTGTTGGTATTTCCTACAATGATATAGCTTGAAACTCAGCTATACTTACATATCCCATAAGACTCTTCTCCATATTATGCCATGAATTAACTACAGGAGATCTGCCTAACATTGTGGGGGCATCCTGTTCTTTTTCTTCTATATGGATACTATTGAAAAACACTTACTAACCAATAATTATTCTTCATTCTCCCCATGTGTCCAACCAATATTCTCTTTCAGTCATATGTTTTTGTGATGACATCTTTCATTCTACTCCTGCTTCATCATTTCTTTCTTGTAATGTGATGCAGTCTGCTGTGCCTACCTTGTTTTTATTTATCACTGTGTGGTCCTTAATTTCATTTCTTGAGAGATTGTAGCAATAGCGACTCACAGCCATATAATAAATCTATTGATGGGAAATAAATTGTTATTGAAAAGTTACTAGAATAAAATGTATAAGAAATTTGTTTTTTTTTCTTTTTAAAATAAAATATATTAATAAAGATACTATATCCTTTATTATTGCCTACTCTTTATTATTGAATGTAGGATGAAAATGGAAATTCTTAACTTTTTTGTGTCATGGGCCCTTTCTCAGAATTTGTTTTCAAGTTTCATAAAAATACATATTGTTATACATGAAACCAATTATGTTGAAACACAATTCTAAAAAAAAAAAAAATTTTTTTTTTTTTTGGTTCATGGACTCCAGATTAAGCCCCCATGATATAGAAGCATCATTTTATAATTGAAATGAAACTATTTTAGAATTAAGAAGATGTGGATTCTAGTCCCAGTTTTACCTTTTTCTTAGCTGAGGGTCACTTGCACAGATTTCTTAAATTTTTTTGAGAACTATTTCCATCATCTGTAGAATTGAACTAATAACATTTACCTATAATAGCTCACAAGTAGAGTGTTGCAGAAAATGCCTTGGATTTGGATTTAGAAGACCTGGGTTTAAATTCTATTCTTCTTTTTGCTTACGTTATTTGGGCAATTTAGTTAATTTCTGTGTCTCTATTCCATATTTGAAAAATGAATGGTTTGGATTAAATGACCTCTAAACTCTGCTATTTCTTAATCTGTGATCCTCTAAGTACATACCTTGGCTGTGACACACCTGGGGTCAATTAAAGTAGCCCAGGATCACTGTATGTCTGTAGATTTTGTGAGGATCCATACCAGGAGTGAGTGAGTATGTAAATACTAGTCACATCTAGATACTAGAAATCACCAATTTAAAATTTACCTTTACAAGGGATTAGAACATTGCAAGACATAAACAGGAAGTCAAGGAATTAATTGGATAGGCAGACAGAGTAACAAGTCATTGTTTAGAGAGTGAGGAAAGGAAAACCAAATCTAGAACCAAGGTCTGGAATCAGAGATTGGACAAGATTGCTAGAAACAAAAGGTAGCAATGTTGAATCACAATGGGGTTTTGCCTAAGTGTGAGCCATTACAAGTTTACTGTTAAGATCAAATTTGCAAAAGTACTTTTAAACTATAAAATGTTCATCAAACTTGGGGTAACTTTAAAAAAAAATCAGATTTTGAGATGTTAAAATTTTCAGAACAAGGAGCTATTGTTGAATCCTATGCTGGAATGAATACATTATTGTCCAGTGGAAGAGTCCTTAATTTGGAACTGAAGGATCTAGGTTTGAATTCTGTTCTATCCACTTATTATTGATGGCTTCTTCTAAAGTCCGGGCTAATTCTGGAAGGCCTAGGGACCAGCCCAAGTCCTTGGTCTTTAGGTAGAGAAGTGAAGGAGGCAGGAGAGTCGCCATGCTGCTGGTCCAAGATGGAGTCTGGAGTCTGGAGCCTGGAGCCTGAAGTCTTCTGTGGCTGAGAGTTGCAGCTGAAAGAGAGACCCTCTGTCTCTGGGACTTCCTTAAATACCTCACCACGACTACATCACCACACCACACATGGGGAACTGTAGAGGATCACTTCACATTACCCTAAGTATACTTCAACTAGATTGACTCACATCTTTACATTACATCAAGTATGTGCTTGGAGAACCACAGTCTCCCACCCAGTAGGTACTTAACTAGAAGTACCCTGCAATCCTAGATTCAAGTACACCCTTTCAGCGTTCAGGGTCCATTTAGACTGTGAGATCTTTGAGAATAGGAAGTCTTTTTTCTTTTCTTTGTTGTATCTCCTGTTTAAAACTTATGATCAGCACATAGTAGGTACTTAAAGGATTATTGACTAAGTGATTTAATCTTGCTATCCTCAAAGTTTCGTCATCTGTATAGTGAAGAATTAAACCAGATGATCTTCTAAATCCTTTCCAAGCTTAAATCCATGAAACTCCTAGGTACAGAGTATGCAGCAAAACATTTGTTGCACAAAACAAGTAGTAACCTGTGCTCTGAACAAATTAGTATTCATTAATGCTAATAGGTCCAGGAAGTCATGAAATGTGCACTATTTTTTTTTTTTTTCTCTTCATCTAAACCCTGCCTACATAATGATTTGGTCATAATGATACAATACCCAAAGTAAAGTCTCTCATTTGCAGATTAAGATGGAGTCTCTTTAAAGGACCCCACAGCACTCTGTCACTTTAGTTGATTGAACATGGCATGATTGTATCCATTACTTTCTGAAGCAAGTACAAATTCCTTCTTTTGACTGTTCTTCATGCTAATTATATATTGAAAACTCTTATGTGGAATTGTAAAGAATTTGGTAGACAACCTCCTTTCCAAAGACTGCTTATTTAAGTGCATTATTTCTGACTGAAAGCTCATTTTTCTTGATCTCTCTTTCTATGTAGATTGCTTGCCAGAAGTGACTTATATTTTACTTTATTGATTTTCAGTAATGAGATAGAGCAGTCAATATAAGGCAAATATCTATGCACACCCGTGTGGAGTCTAAATTTGTGTTTTGAAAATCATTGATTTGATACTGTAATTAATCCTTATTCACAGGTTTTCTGCAGTGAAGTTTTCTTGTAGGGAACTTGGTATTGTAGCATGTAACCATATCAATTAAGTGTCACATTTAGAAAAATTGAGCCATGGCCCTTAGGGAGAGACAACCACATTCATTTGCACAATCTAACCCCTCCCCCCAAGGGCAATGCAAGATAATTCACTAACTGGCAGTATCTAAAAAGGTAAAACCTCAGTAGGGGAGAGAGAGACAAAGTGAGTCTGGTAGATTTTAAGCACATTGATTTCTCCACAGAATAAGGAGCCTAATCCTGAACAAGCTGTATCCCCTCCTGGGGGCAAAATTTATACAGAATGTTCAGCTATCACTCAGGGAAGGGAGGCCCAGAATATAAGGGCAGAGGAAATCCTGAAAGTACCTTTTATCATTAAACTGGGAGAATGTGGTTTGCATGATTAAAAAAAGAAAGACAGACATTTGTGGTCAAGGGGTGGAGGAATCCCTCTAAAGAGGATCGGTGATGGTACTATAATATTACTATTCACTTCTTGTTTCTATTCTTTATTCCTGCAGCAAATTCAGTTACATTGATACTTGATTGAAAATGGATATTTTCTCCTTTTAAAGAAGGCATTGATATTTTTATGATGTAAAATAAAGTGGCCTCTAAAAATGTTGTCATTAACATTAATAATTAATAATGGATTGATGGTAAATTAGTAATTAAAATATATCTATTATTAAGTAATTGAGTCTTAATTCCTACTGAGATGGCAAATCATGACATGGAAGTAACCAAAAGTCATTAGTATACCCCAAACCCTGGCATGTTCTAGCAAACTGGAAGGGCTTGGAGAAAGAGACCAGTAACACATTGTGTCTGTTTTCTACGGGCACCATGGGATAATTTAACTAAATATAAAATGTTCATGATATTTTTTTTCACCCTTCTTTTTGGACACAGTGTATTTCATCTGATTTTATCCTAATGACAGGGAAAAAAAGCAGTAAAAGAAGAGCTTTATTTTAAAAAAAATTCTGTCAATATAGTCCTTGACTTTGTACAAAAGTGGGCTCTTGGGAGGCTAGTGAAACCTGACAGAAAATGATCCAGGATGAAAAAATTAAAGGGACCAAATGTTTGTAGAAATTCATGCTTATATATATTATGAATACTTAACTCAAGAAGAGAGTTGGAAGAAAATGTATAGTGAGCACTAAATGGAGTCATTAAAAATGAAAGTGACAAATGTATTCATTTCAAAATTTGTTGTCTCTCATTTAGAAGAATGGTTAGAAATAGCACCATATTAGAAAGACAAAATTAGCAGGTGTAATTATTGCAGCTCTAATTTCAACAGCTTAAATAAGCGTGGAAAATGGACAAATGTAAAGACATTTACTTTGATGGTCACTATTTGATAGAGAAGTTTCAGTCTATTAAAAAGTTGCCATAATAAAGAGGACAAAGGAGCTTTCTCCTCCCTCTTCAAGACTTCCATTTCTTTTCCCATCCTCTCTCTTCTGATGTCCTATCCCTCATCCTGATCTCATCTCCTATCCCTAGTCTCTGACAAAAGATGGACCTTCTCATTTCCATCAGATTCCATGCTCATTCATTTTCTTCTCTTTCAGATTTTCAACTTCTCTCTCTACTAATTTCTTTGTTACTGTCTTCTAACAGGCCCTAATCTGTGTTCTTTAAAAAACAAAACTATCACCAGTCTTTACTATCTTCTAAAGCTATCATCCTATATCTCTCCTTCATTTTTGCACTAAACTCCTTAGAAAAAAAGCTGTCTACCCTCATGCTTTGAAATACTCCTCAATCACTTGTCATATGGTTTTCAGCTTCATTACTCACCTCAAACTGCTCAACTTCTTCAAGGTTCTTCTTGTCTTTTGCCTTCTCACCTTCTACACATATTCTTCAAATACATTAGCATGATTTTAATAATAATCTCTAACCAAATGATTCCCACATCTAACATTTCTCTCTCTTTTTCTCCATCCTTAGTCTCTTGTCTGAGCTTCAATCTATATCGCCAATTACCAATTGTACATTTCCAACTAGACAGATGAAAAGTCATCTTAACATGTCCAAAGTGGAACTCATTGTCTAATCTTTCTTGTCTTTGAATTCTCCCTTTCTTCCAAATATCCTTATTTCTTTTGAAGACATCAACATCCTTCGAATCTCCCAACTTTGTAACTTGGTATCATCCTAGATTCCTCACTTAGCCTTAACCCACAGAACCAATCAGTTAGTTTTCAGAATTGTAATATGGGAGTTGTTGGAATATAGGAAAGCCACCTGATAGTGGCTGCTGGAAATCCAACCCAGAATCTTGTGAGAGGATGTACAAGGAGACTGAGAGGCAGTTGCTGTTCTCTGACTTCTCTTCTCTTCCCTCTGCCTCCAATTTATCTCATTCCCAGTCTACAACACCTGTATCAGCAAAAGTTGCCCTCAAACTCCTTCAGATGTTAGGACTCACAGCTGTGGAGGCTCTGGGAGAATTGACCAGTCCTTTAACAATTCCCCATTTTTTGTTTTTTGCTGTTATTTTCCCCTTACAGCATGGACTGCACATTGAGGAATGCAAGTACTATCACCCCTGGATGGTCATAGCAGGTGTTGATCTTGTGAGATGTCATGGAGACAAACTTTCAAACAGAGAAGAGGACTATAGTCAGAACAGGCATTTAAATCTCTCATCAGTCTCCTGGCTCAGCCCTTTGATGTGTTGGCCCATTTAATAACTCCAACTAAAAAAGTCTTACTAGGGCTTTTCTTCCTTTCCTTCCCCACGGTTTACTGAAGGAACTCTGGAAGGATCCTTTTCACGAACAGCTTTCAAATGCTGCTACTTCTTTTTATATGCCCCATGTTCAGGCGCCATATGTTGGCATGCAGGAGCCACACTAAGACATGATGAGACAGTTGCAGGATGGTAATAGGGTATTTAAGGACAAAGTCAGCCACAGACATTCTATCTTTGATCAGCTTTGTGGTGGCTTTCTTGTGTCCTGCATTGTAGAGGAAACTGGTTCTGGGAGACTGAAACTTCTAGAGACTCTCTGGGTGTAACATTGGCTGCCATCATGCTCCAAGTGTTTTTTGCCTGGGGCCCTGGACCTGGGCCTTGCTTCCCATTTTCCTGAGTCTTTCTACATTTTGATGCCCAATGGAAGCCTCTGTTGCATTTTGGACAGTGGGGCATTGACACAATCAGCACCACCCCTGAAGCAGCTTTGTCCACCCCCTGTGGCACGATTACAAAAGTCATTAGTTAAAGCTAAAGAGGAATGGCAAGATACATCTTATTTAAGAATAGAAACGTATCCTAATTCTTTGTTCTTATATCACAGCTACCTAGATCAATACTTGACATATGGTAGATTAATATTTGTTGATTGATTAATGTACTGCTACCTCATCCGTAACTCCCCCTGCTCCAATTATGCAATTGGCTTTTAAAATCCAAAGGCAGAATTTTACATTTAACTCTATTAAATCACATCTTATTAGATATGACTCAGCTTCTCTTACCTAGGCAAGATTTTTTTTATCCCTCAATTATGTCATTTACTTTCTCAGTCTTTGTTATCTGAAAGTCTGGTAACCATGCTGAATATGTACTTCATCTAATTCAGTGATAGATGTAGGGCTAAGGGAGATAGACATTTAATATTCTAATAACAGCCTTTGCTTCAGGTTAACATAATTTCACTAATCATTTCTAGTTCTGAATCCACTTATTCCAATCCATATTTCTTTACCTGTTCATTAAAAGTGACATAGGACTTTTTTTTTGGGGGGGGGGGTGAGGCAATTGGGAGTTAAGTGACTTGCCCAGGGTCACACAGCTAGGAAGTGTTAAGTGTCTGAGATCAGATTTGAACTCAGGTCTTCCTGACTTCAGAGTTGGAGCTCTATCCACTGTGCCAACTAACTGCCACCACATAGGACTTTTTCAAGTGTCTTGCTACAAGTACCTTGGGACAAGTGTTCTTATCTCTTAAGTCTCTTAATTTTTTTTTTAAATGGAAAGGGTTAATTTAAAAATTATTTTTAATTTTTGTTATTCTGTACTCAATAAATACCAATTCATATGAACATCTCCATATATAAATACTGTAGAAAAAATAAACTGTGAATCTCTTTAACAGACCAATTTTTAAAACAAATTTACCATCTTAATTTTAAATCTGCATCTCCCTCTGGATCACATTCTGTTCTTTGTGTGTTTTTGAAATAGTTCAGTGAACTTCTTTTCTTTCTTATTTTGACATCATTCTAACTTTCCCTGCACTTTTTTCCAATTGAAAAAACAGACCATCATTTATGACAAATAAACTTAATAAAGCAAAATAAATACACATATCTCATATAATTGGTTCATTTTTTGAAATATCCATATTTGCTTATTGTGATTCCATAGAGGACTATGACATGTGGAGATATGTTAGAAATAAGGAGCAAAGAAGACCTAACAAGTAGAATTATAAAAGCTTCCTCATCTTATCACTTATAGTGGGTTTCGATTTTTTGGTAGCCATTTTTGTCCTATTCTTCACATTCTGTTGAGCATTTTCTTTGGTTGATAAAAACTTCAATACTTTAATCAACATTAGATACTGTGCTAAGCACTGGGTATACCAAAAGAGGCAAAAAGCAGTCCTTGTCCTCAACTAGTTTCCAATCTCACCAAGCAAACAAATGTATTTGAAGCAAGCTATACAGGATAAATAGTAAATAATTAACACAGGAATACAGTTAGAAATAAGAAGAGTTCCATAAAAGATGGGATTTTAGTTGGGAGGTCAGTTAATGTTATTGATATAAATATTCCCTCAATTGATTCAGATTGGGATCTCTTCTTATCCTAAGTAATTCTTGTCCATATCCTTGCATAAATCATCTATGCAGGATCTACCCATACATAGGAAGATTTCCTGTATGCAAAATGTTTTTAACTTCAGGTTAGACAACTTAGTTTTAAAAATATTTTGATAATTGTATTTCAGCTTTGAAGTGGTCCATGACACAAAAACAGTTTAAAAACCCTCCTCTAGGTTCTTTAACATTTAGTGAATACCAATATAATACTTGGACTATACTGGATCAATGGATATGCATTGTTTTATAGCCCATTGGGCTCTCCAGAATAATTGGGTCAGTTCACAACTCCATCAGCAGTGCATTAGTGTCCCCATTTTCTCACATCCCTTCCAATATTTATAATTTTTCTTTTTTTGCCATATTTACCAATCTTGTAGGTATAAGTTGATACCTCAGAGCTATTTTAATTTGAATTTACCGTGATTTAGAGCATTTTTCCATATGACTATAAATTGCTCTAATTTCTTCATATGAAAAATGCCAATTCATATCCTTTGACCAATTATCAATTGGAAAATGATTTGTATTCTTATGAATTTGATTCAGTTCTCTCTCTATATATGAGAAATGAGGCCTTCATTAGAGATACTTGTAAAAATTTTCCCTCAGTTTACTGCTTTCCTTCTGATCTTAGTTGCATTGATTTGGTTTGCTTAAAACTTTTAAAATTTAATGTGATCCAAGTTATGCATTTTATATCTCATTATGCTCTCTTTATCTTGTTTGGTCCTAAATTCTTCCCTTATCCATAGATCTGACAGTTAAACTATTTCATGTTCCTCTAATTTGCTTATAATATCACCCTTTATGTCTAAACCATATACCCATTTTGACCTTGTTTTGGTGTATGGTAGAAGTTGTTGATGTGTACTTAGTTTTGACCAATCTGTTTTCTAATTTTCTACTTTTTCCTTTTTAGGGCATTTCTTGATTTTTCCAAAAGAAAAATAGATACTGATGCAGAACTAATAAAAACAATGACATAATCTAATAAGACAGAACATAGCGTTGACATAATTTTTAATAAAGAAAACTCTAGTATCTTAATCCAATGAACCATGTTACACATTTGCTTAGTAGCAAATAAACTTATAATGAAATGACATTCCTTTGTAATTAGGATATAGGAAGTTGTAGTAATTTCTTGAATTTTAGAAAAATAGAAAATGTTAAAAAACAAAATGAACTTAAAGCATTGTTGATAACAATGTGGATGGCACTTCATTGCTTCCATATTGGGTAAGTGAATCTTTAGTTTCAAACTATACTGTAAATGGAGTCTAATTTCTTAGTGGAAGAGAATGTTGTGGTAGTGGTGATGGTGGTAGTGATGGTGGTAGATGGCAACAGGAGAGAGCAATTGGAAAGAGTTTTTGTTCTCCTTCATTCTCAAAGAGGAACAAAATGACATTGCTATATTGGGAATCAAAGAAACATTGTATCTGACTGTGGCTGCTCAGATCTATATGAGGAATGCTCTACTATAAATCAGGCACAAATTGTCCCATATGAACATTTGAAGTGAAATTAGAAGGCATAATATAATGAGAGAAGAAATCTTAAAAGAAAATGAAAATAATCCTCAGATAATGTAGTTTTTCAATTCACATTAATCTAGTCAATGCTTATTTATAATTCTGTGAGAAATTCAGTACGTTGGACCATTTCATCTTTCCATGTGATACATAGTAAGAGATTTCAGTTCAGAGACAGATGGTATATATGTCTATCAAGCTGAGCTCGTGGCTGGAAATTCCATCTCTGCTAAACAAACTGAGGCGGAGTTGTGTTTAAAGTTAACATCCCAGTAGAGATGCAGGACCCCTGCTTGGATATTTCTTCATATTTTTTTCAATTAATTTAGTTGCCACTCTGAGTAGCTGTGACAGCTATATATAAATGCACTAAAGAAAACAGGCAATGACTCTCTTTTTCATATCTATCTCAAACTAAACTTTGATGACAGCAGTACAAATTGAAACTGGCCTAATAGTATCACACACACCCACACATGTACACACACACATACGTACACATATACATATGTATAAACATACATGTGTGTATGTATATGCATATATATTACATTGTTTTTGTAACAGTGATAATAGACATTTATATTAATAGTTTAAAGTTCATCAAATGTCATACTTATGGTTTACCCAAGTAAGAAGTATCCAATTTCACATCAAAGATTGAGCTACAAGGGACATTAAAAGTCATTAACTCTTAACTTCATTTTATAGATGAGTATAGTCAGGCCCAGCATTTTGGTGACTTGCTCTATGTCATACAAGTAATAAAAAACTGAGATGGGATTTGAAATCAGGTCTTTACCAATGTCAATGTTCAATGTTTTATCCAGTACCCCATGCTTTTCATTCATTGTTATATCATGCTGCCTCTGTCAGAAAAGTGTCCCAAGTAATGTATTCAAGGCCTGTTATATGTGAAGACCAGCTGCTGCTTCTTCTTCTCCTTTTCCTCCTCCTTCTCCTCCTTTTCCTTCCTTTTTCGTCTTCCTTCTTCTGTCTTCATCTTCCTTCTTCTTTTTTCCTTCTTCCTCATACAACTACGATACAAAGTCAGCTTATCTACCTGCTTTTCCTTTAATCTTTTTATGTATTTATCTGTCTCCCTTTTTAACTATATCAAGAAATTTTTTTCAACCTTTCATCTAATCTTTCACTTTGATTTCTTTTTTTTTTTTTTAAAGGCTGGGGTTAGGTGACTTGCCCAGGGTCACACAGCCAGGAACTGTTAAGTGTCTGATACCAGATTTGAACTCGGGTCCTCTGAATTCAGGACTGGTGCTCTAACCACTGCACCACCTAGCTGCCCCTTCACCACCTAGCTGCCCCTTCACTTTGATTTCAAAGAATTGAAGGCAGACCTTTGAGTTAGTCACTAAACATTTATTAAGCACTTACAAATGCCAGGCATTGTGTGTAATGCTGCTAAATGTTTAGAGCACTTGTATAAAAGGAGTTTTGGAAAATATCCCTTTTCCTGATATGAGAGTGATGACAATTAGTCTCCAAGAACCTGAACTTATTTGTCTACTAGTTCATTTTTAATTTTGATAAATTGATCAATTTATCAAATAGGGAGATAACTGTAGTGCTTATAAAGCTCCTGGACCAATAAAAAGTTGGTTCTTGGGGAAGACTAACTTGGCATCAGAGGACAGAACTAAGAACAATGGGAGTAGAAGTTGCAAAGAAGCCGATTTAGGGAAACTTCCTAACAATTACAGCTAGCTAAGAGTTTTTGGGCAAAGCAGGTTCTTCCCTCCTTCCTCGTCTTCAAGCAAAAATGTGGATGACCAGTTTTTTGATGTGTTGGAGTGACATAACTTTTCAAAATGTACTTTCAAGTATTTGGGTAAAAATTTGGATGTAATCACTTTGAAGCTCGTGAAAACTACTTAAATCTGTGATTTGGGATATACTGAAATGTATGTCACAGTCTAATTTCTGGGATTTCTCTATAGAAAACATGGTATTTAGATTTTCAAGCACATTAAGATAGATGAATATAAACAGTAGTATATTGGATTGTTATTGTTGTTTTAAATTTGTAGTAATTCTGATGATTGATGTGAATTTTTTTTTTCTGTTCTACAACTTTAATGAAGTTGGTTTCAATTAAATTTGTAGTCAATTCCAGGATGTTTCTAAGCATGATATCATATTACTGGTTAAAAATATAAATAGTTTTGTTTCTTTTTTGGTTTATGCTTATTCCCTCAATTTATTTTCCTATTTCTTAGAGTTGTATCATTTAAAATATGTTAAATAAAATGATTTTTAATGTGTTAAGTAAAAATAGTAATATTTTGTACCCTCGTTTTCATCCAGATCTTGTTGGTAGAACTAATTATTTTTTCATTCCATATGCTTGCTCTTGGATTTAGATATTATTTATTATGTTAAGAAAATGTCCATTTATTCCTATGAGTTCTAGTGTTTTTAATAGAAATAGACTTCAAATTTTGTCAAAAGCCTTTTATTTGGTCATATATTGGTTTTTATAAATATAATAAATATAGTAAAAACCATTCATGTGGTTTTTATTATACATAGTTTATTTTCCTAAACAGACCTAAATATTCTTTGAGCTGAATTACTCCAGAGTGTCAAAAACAGGTTCATTTAACCACTTGGGCATTATGCAAGTGGAAACCATGAGATTTTTCTCTGTATCAAACAATAATTAAAATGGTTGTATGTACGAAGTACTGAGGATACCAAGATTTGAAAAAATGGGACAGTCTCTTCCCTCAAAGAGCTTACATTCTATGACAAGAAATTGAAAAAAATGGATGTGTCAAATCTAAGAGTACTACACAGAGTACTAATTAACAACATAAAGTAACATGATTTCCAAGAACTGGTAGTTAAATGAAAATATATCAAAAGCTGGAAATGCCTAGACCTTATTTAAAAATTTTTCATGAAGTACTATTATAGATCTTTATGCCTTTCCTCTCTCCAACCTTTTAGCATTTCTATGAGTGACTCGAATGAAATAAGGAATAAATAAGAAGTTTGTAAATGACAAAAGTGGGATAGGTAGTTGAAACAGTGGATTATTATCAGGATCCAGCAGCAGGAATAATCTATTGAATCTTATCAAGATGACACATGTTAGCAGCTCTGTCCTTTCACTTGTTGTGCACACTTAATCCACTGATGAAGATAATAACTGCAGTTCCTTTTCCTGTATAATTCTATCAATCCAATTTAGCATCCCACTCCTCAACTAAGATGAAATATAATCTCCATTCTGATAAAAATAAAAACAACAGTATGAATACATGATCAAGTAAATATGGAAATAGAGCAAAAAAAGTATTAATTATTTTAGATCATATGAAACCTCAAATGAACTAATGGTGTGATATAATTGGCAAATATTTATGTAATCTTGCATTGTTTTATAAGAGTATGCTTACTACAAGATTCATTGTATGATATCTTGCTCATATCACTTCACTTTAGTTCTAAGCACCACATTTTATTTTATTTTTTTCTAAATAGTATTTTATGTTTCCATTTACATGTAAAGATGGTTCTCAACATTCATTTTTGGAAGAGTTCCAATTTTTTCCCTTCTTCCATCTCTTGTCTCTCCCCTTCCCAAAACAGCAAGCTATCTGATATAGGTTATACAAATACAATAATTTTAAACATTTCCACATTTGCCATGTTGCAAAAGAAAAATCAGAACAAAAGGGGAAAAAACAAAACAAAACATAAGAAAGAAAAAGCAAACCAAAAAAAAAAAAAAAAAAAAAAAAAGGTGAAAAGAGTATGCTTCAATCTACATTAGTCTCCATAGTTTGATATAGATGGTATTTTCCATCCCAAATTTATTGGAATTATCTTGGATCACTGGATTTCTGGGAAGAGTTAAGTCTATCATAGTTGTTCATCCCATAGTCTTGCTGTTGCTGTGTACAGTGTTCTCCTGGTTTTGCTCACTTCACTCAGCATCAGTTCATGTAAGTCTTTTCTGAAATCAGCCAGCTCATCATTTCTCATAGGATAATAATATTCCATTCATATTCCATATCTTACTCAGCTTTGTCCCAATTGATGGACATCCCATTCAATTTCCAATTTCTTGACACCACATTTTAAAAGGAACCTTGACAAGTTGTGCTATATATAGCAACATCAGATCACATGAGAAACTGTTGAAGAATTGGGGCTTTTCGGAGAAAGGATTTTATAGTAAAATGAACATTTAAATTCAAGTTAGGAGAAAGCTTGATCCAAAGATTGTCTTTGACACAGGTTGGAAGACCATGATCAAGTCACTTAACTTTTCTGAACTGCATTCAGTTTGCTTAGAGATAATAATATTTGTGCTATCTCACAAGGTTGTTGGAATCAAATAAGTAATATTTGTAAAATACTTTGTAACACAAAATATTTTATAAAATTATGTTCAGCTCAGAGAAGATTAAGTAACATATACGCATATGTGTATATGCATGTATGAATAAACATATAAACACACACACACACAGACCTCTCTCGCATGTAGCTAGGTGCACAGTGGATTTAGTGTTGAGCCTGAAATCAAGAAGCCTCCTCTTTCTGACTTCAAATCTGGCCTCAGACTCATATAGTTGTGTGACCCTGAGTAAGTCACTTACTCTGTTTCAATTTTTTGTCTTTAAAATGAGCTGCAGAAGTAAATGGCAAACCACTGTAGTGCCTTGCCAAGAAAACCCTAAATGGGGTCACATAGTTGCGATTAAAATATCGGAACGATAACAAAATTTATGGTCAATCCTCAACTTTTGTGGAAGTAACATTCCTAGGAAACAGATGAAAGTAAAAAAAAAATATATGAATTTTGATAATTAAACCTATAGGAAATAGGTTACTGTAACCTTACATTAGAGAGTGCTGAAAATATACTTTTCTGCATAAGATTATTTATAACAAAACTTTTGCTAACAGAATGACTGAAATATAACCCATAAAATGCAGAGAAGAGGCATGAGGAGAAATAGGGATGTCAGTGTCAGAAAAATCCTGAGATAAAAAGAGAGAGGGAAAGGGATGACTCTGACATTTCTAATCTTCCTTTTCATTTAGGGGTTGAATTGTTCTCTGAAGAAAAGTATATGCCTGATTTTGAGTCTGCAATTCCCCAATCTACAGCTCAGAATTCTAGCTCCTTAATGGACCACTTGTGAGAGGATGACAGTGACCACCATTTCACTTACTCACAATCTTAACTACCCTTCCTTGTTTTTTTTTTGTTTTTTTTTTCAATTCCCTCAATGCAAAATTAAGAAGTTACTTTAGCATTTTCTGGAGTGGCTTCTCAGTGGCTTTTTTTCTGGAGTGGCTTTTTCAGATACAAACTTGCACACTAAGCGTTAACTTCCAGCTGCTACCTCAGCAGGGGTCAACTGGTTTCCTACCTTCTCCAGGTCTTCAGAGGTCTCCGGCTCCAATTATCCCAATCAGAGACCTACCTCTTTAGAGGTTCCCCCACAGAACATCCAAGTCACTCAAATATGCAGCAACAGGTTTTTATTCTAACTCTTTACATAGTGTTCTCTAACGTTCCTTCTAGCCTTCTTTCTGGAGTTCTCCTTGAGTTCCTTTGGACTTTCCTTGAGTTCTCTTGCCCACCTTCTGCAACCTCCTTTTATAGTCCCCTGGTCACATGACTGAGAGTGCATGAGTTTGAGCATGATCAGCAAAAGCGAGGAGGCTTTTCCTCATTAATGAGGCCTATTCAATACCTTTATGCCCAGTTTATTAGGCTCAGGCAGAATAAGCCTCCGAGTGCCTCTTATACTCTGCTCTTGAGATCTGCCCCTGACTGTAACAACTGAGCTTCTCACTTTTTTCTCTATTGTGCATAGTTGCAGAAATATAATGTTGTCCATATGAAAATGAAAGTGAGGTTACTTGTAAAATCGTATGAATGCTGAAGTCAAGAAAATTAAATGCATGAATGTTAAGGATTGACTATACATATGTGTATACACATGTGTGTATGCATGTATATATATATATACATACACACATGCATTACCATGTAGGATGAAACACATGCATATATATGCATATGTACATATATAAAATTAGCATGTATATAGATAGCTAAACACATTCATATACACAAAAAGTATCCCAAAAGTTTTTTGAGCATTGTAAAGATCATTAGCAAATGAAATAGTTGTCATGACATTTGAAAGTCATTTTTAGACTAATAATTTCCAGTTTCTTCAGCTGTTTCTCATGACATGCATCTTAAATCCCTCATCATCCTGGACAGGTTGTGTTGAATACTTCAAAGTTTGTTAATATCACAGTGTAGCCCTCCTTATCAAACACAGTATTTCATATGAAGTCTTACTAGTGTAGAATGCATGGAAGTATCATATAAATTTATCCAGACCCTAGTTTGGTTCCTAAACTTACTTTTTTTGTGTCATGAACTCCTTTCATTTTCTGATAAAGCTTATGAATTCCTCCTTAGAATAACATTTGTAATTCATGAAATAAAATGAGAGCTACTAAGAATTACATTGAAATAAAATTATTAGAATATTTTAAAAAATAAGTTTATGGATTCTAGGTGAAGAACCCCTTACTTAAATACTATTTTAAGAGTACATATGGAAGGGTACTATATAGATGAACTCACAAAGCACTGGAATTATTAAAAGAAAGTAAGATTGCATTATCTATTTTGAACTATCATCTTTCTATAGAATAAAAGCTCATTTTTCCATTCTTACCTTCATCTTTCTTGACATTTCCACTACCATGGATAACAGTAGACCTCAATACCTTCTATTGTCTTCACACATATTAGGCTTCATCACGTTTACTTCTCAGCCTTCTGCAAAGCAAATCCTAATTTTTAAAAAATTGCTATTGTCTTTAGTTTTTATGTCTTCTCCCATTTCTGGTATATCCCTTTCCCAACTAAAAATCTACCCTTTAGTACAAAGAATTAAAAAGAATGAAGGGGCATAGCATATAACTCTTATTCTTCTTTCATTGTGTATCTGAATACAGGTCAATGTCTTTAAACATATAAAAATTAAATAATTATTTATACCATATAGGGTGATATTCATTAAGGATAAATGCAACTTATTATTTAGAAAAGATTAACACATTTCACAAGTGGAAAATAAGAATTCACATTTACACAGAGCTTTAAGGTTTGCAATTTGCTTTCCTTATAGCAACCCTGTTGAATAGGTAGTACAAATAATATTTATGCTCTTTTCACAGAATAGAAAACTAAGGTTCTGACAAATTCAATGACTTTCCCATGATCACATAGCTAGTAAAGGTCTGAAGCATTAAGAAACTAAATCTTCAGACTCTAGGTTGAAGATTCTTTACTGCCTCTCAAGAAATATTGACTCTGTAGAAACAGAAAAAGAAAAACATCAGGGAAACCACAAGCAGACTTCTCTTGAAAATGGAACACAAGTGATTTTAAAGAAAGACAAGGTTTTTGGTTTTTTTGTTTGTGTGTGTGTGTGTGTGTGTGTGTGTGTGTGTGTGTGTGTGTGTGAAATATAACTTGGAAATAATTCATCGCTGTACTTTTTGTAGTAATAACTTCAATTGTTTTCTGTTTCTTCTAGTATCAAGTATGCCATTGAAATCTGTAAATAAGAGAAACTGAGGCAAGAAAGTTTTGAACATGATCAATTTATTAGCAAAGTTTTGTTATGTTGTGTCATTTTTAGTCATATATGACTCTTTGTGACCCCATTTGGATTTTCTTGCCAAAGATATCAGGAATGGTTTACCATTTCCTTCTGTAGTTCATTTTTCAAATGAGGAAAACAGGCAAAAAAGTAAGTGATTTGCATAGTATAACACAACTACTAAGTGTACACACAGACACACACACAGACACACACACACACATATATATAATCCATATGTATGTATGTATGTGTATGTATATATATATATTATATATGTATATATAAACTTTTTTAGAAGATTTGAATTCAGATCTTTCTGATTCTAGACCTAGTATTCTATCCTCTGTGTCACTTAGATGTTCCAAATACTTCTTGATTGATCAATAGAACCACACACAATTGATATGTATTTATTAGCTTTGCTTAATTGCTTTTCTGTTTTTTTATCTTTGTTATGAGGGTAGGAAGGGTAGAGGGTGCATTTAGAAATGAAAGTGATAGGAAAATGAGATAAGTCTTTATTACCCCTAAAAATAAATATAAAACTTGGAAAACCTTCCCTGATGTAGCCTCAAATAGAATATATAATATCTGTGTTTGAGGAAGCTAAGGCTATCTTTTATATTAATTTATAAGTCTAGAAAATCATAATCTGTAAGGGAGACTAATATACCCTAGTTGATTTAACCTAAGATTTGTGGAAGAGTTTCAGGGTATCTCTGAATTTAGATATATCTTTATTTTCATTAATCTTTAGTTTATATAATCATATAGATTTTGTTTTATACTTTTAAAAACATTCTTCTGAGCATGATGGAAGTAGATTTTTCCCAGACTGCCTACTTGCCACTCACTTTCTCTGCATTCAGAGAAATAAATTCATATCCTAGGAATTCCTTCTATGTATTCTATCCTTATTCCTTTCACTTGTGGTCTATGACTTAATGGCTTTTATTAAACAAATTTCAAAAGATAAATAAAAGGGAAACTGGCAGTAGTTTAACTTCTTAGTAAATATTACCCTGAAGAGAATGCCTCTAGATAAGGGATCCTCACACTTTTTCTACTTGTGACCACCATCCAAATATTCTTATTATACGTCATGTTCTGCATAGTGTCTCTCTTATTTAAAAAAAATACTCACTTTTCTTATAGATTCTACAAACTCCAAACTACTTTTCAACAGAGCCTTAAAATTGAGATAGAAAGGAAGAGAAGGAAGTGAAAGAACATAGAGGCCACTTCCATAAAGACTATCTTTTATTATGAGTATCATCTATTAATTGAAGTACTGTACTTGCTATAATTATGCTTAGGATTTACTTAGAAATTTCTTGGAATCATCCCACTAGTTTCAGAAACTAGTGGTCTAGAAAAATCCTTCTTTTTGGACATGTGAAACCATTCTCATGATCAGTAAAATTATTAGTTATGAAAAAGTGAGTGTTGCCATCCCTTCAACTGTCTCACTGTAGGTACCTGAATTAGTTGAAGCCATCCCAAAAGATAGTAACCTTAAGTTCTACTTCTCCAATTCTTTGATAATTGAAGAAGGCATAAAGGACCTTTAAAATCAATCTGCAATAGAGGAAGTTTTTTAAAGTGCAAGAAATGACCAGTTGAGTTAAGCTGTATTATTTGACTCAGGGGGATTGCAAAATCTCTTTTATTGGGGATTTTCAATAGTAGATTATGTACTTTGAATAATATAGAGTTTGTACTTGTACTGAAATTAAAAGGTGGAGCTAGGTAACCTTGAAGTTCTTTTTTGCCCTTTCTTGTGTTATTCTGTGGGACACCTATATAAAAACTCATGTAATTTACTAAAAGGAATGACCTTTTTTCTCCTATTTCCCAACCTCCTCTTTTCCCAACCTCTACCCAAGATTTGTTTTTAAAGGATTTTCTATTGTGTTTGGGGGCAAAAGAGAATTGTATCTTATACAAGTTTATCATCAGTGATTTATTTCCAAGTAAAAGGAGCCAGGAAAATTCTCCTGTATCAAACTCTGGCTCTGGAAAAGGTATGATTTCAAGCCAAGGCAATGTATTTTTCTCCCTTTTTTATATTTTTTGTAGCTTGCATTATCATTTGCTGGGCTCTATTACAATAAGTTTACTTCAACTCATAGAATCCTCTGTGCTTTTAGCTCCTTTAGGGATTTCTTAAATATGGTAAATCATTGCATTATAGTGTTACTGAATTTATTTCTGCATGAGGTTGTCAAAAAAAAAAAAAAAAAAAAAAAAAGCAAGCCCAAATCCAAACAAACCATAGCTGATACAAGCAGGTCAATTTATGATTGATAGGGAGGCTATGATTTGGAGTTTTTTCATAATATAGTATGGAGGTTATCTAAGGCTTTGAATAGGATTTTGCCTCATGAAAGCTGAGAACCTGGAAAGGCCTACAAGGTTATTTAATCTGCATGTTGTCAATATAAAAATTCTCCTGAATAGATAGTTTTCAGTATTTTGCCTATTTCTCTTTCTCTGTATTTGAAACAACTAGATGAGGCAGTTGATAGATTCTTGTTAAGAATACTTGAGCTCAAATGTGATCTCAAACACTTACTAGTTGTGTAACATTACACAAGTCACTTAACCTCTGTCTGCATCAGTTTTCTGAATTGTAAAATGAGGTTTGTAATAGCACCTACCAATAGTTATTTTTTTTTTGAGAATTAAATTAGATTGTCAAATAACACAGTGCCTTGTACATTGTAGATGCTATATAAATGCTTTTTCCTTCTCCCTCTTTGAACACTAGACCTCCCAGCACCCCTTTTTTTTTTTTGCTCAGGCAATTAGGGTCAAGTGACTTGCCCAAGGTCACACATCCAGGAAGTGTTAAGTGTCTGAGACCAGATTTGAGCTCAGATCATCCTGACTTCAGGGCTGGTGCTCTATCCACTGCACCACCTGGCTGCCCTCCAGTACCACTTTTAAGGAATCAGCTCTCAACCTGCTTTCAATTTTAGAAAAGGTTTTCTACATTTACCATAAATTTTTCTCTTCTCTGTTTTATATAAGTATTTGTTTATCCCTTGAACCATCTTCAGTTGTTTTTCTTCACTTCTTAGATATTTGTTAGCTAAAGAATGGACCCAGGTTGTGCATACTGATGATATGTGTTAAGTCTGTACTTCACTCTGATTTCTCTATTGTTTTCCATTCAAATTCTTCATTTTTTTTTTCCTATTACTTCTTAGGCTTTCAAAATTGTAACCCATATTTTAAAGATGAATTTTTCTTTAAATGATACAAAGCTGTAAATTAACTAATCCTTTTTATTTGCAAAATGTAAGTTCTTTAACTTTGTTTCTGATTTTCTATACTGCCATGTCTCCTTTTAGTTATAAATCTAATTTGCAGTGGCAAAAAACCGGAAAATAAGGAGAGGTGCCTATAAATTGAGGAATGTATGAACAATTTAAAATACATTAATAAGAATATTATTGATTGCTAAGAAATGAAAGGGATAATTTTAGGGAAACTTAGAAAGAATTGTATAATATGTAGAATTAAGTGAACAGAACCAGGAGAAAAATTTATACAATAACAAAATTTAAAGGCAAATAATGTTGAAAAACTTTAAGAACATTAACAATGCAATGATTATTACAATTCCAGAAGAACAGTAATGAAACTTGGTACCTATCTCTTGATAGAATGGTGATGAATTCAAGATGCAGAATAAAACATATATTTGTGGATATGGCCAGTGAAAGAATTGAAAGTGCATATTTATTACAAGGATTTTTTTTTCCATTTTTCATACTTGGGGGAAGAGACTTAAGTTTTAGGGAGAGGAGTACTCTGTCCTCAATCCTGTTCCTTAAGTGAGAAATCCAGAAAGAAATGTAGATAATCAGGATAGCTTTGAAAGTTACCTGTTGAATTAATAAAGTTATGCATAATCCCTGTTATGTATCTGCAATTTCATGTACAATGCTTCTGTTTCATATTGTATATGGAAATGCTTAATTTATTTGGTGTTTGTTAAAGTAAAAAAAAATTGAATTAAAAATGAAAATACTTTTAAAAGAAGGGAAGGAAGGAAGATAAGTGAAGTTGAATCTGGTTCCAACCTCAGTCAGCCTACTGCAGCAGCTTGTATCTTTGTCTACCAGAGCAAATGGGATGGTAGATTTCAAAGCATATAGGATGACTTTTTATAATTGAACTTCCATTTAGCTGAAAAAATCAGGTGGGAAAGCTGCTTTGCCTGTTATTTTCTATTGAGGAGATTAATATTTAAGTGGACTTTTTTTGTTCTTTAAAGTTCTTCATTTGTTGTTTTAATCAATCCATTGGATATAAAAAAATCAATCTTTAATAATAATTTGTTGTCCTATTGCATCATTCTTTTTGGATGTCATATTATTGTTGACATGAGATGTTCTTTTCTTGTAGGTTATCCAGGCTGTCTTTTTTGGAATTTGTGTACTGACTGATCTTTCCAGTCTCCTGACCAGAGGGAACAATAACCAAGAACAAGAAAGACAGTTAAAGAAGCTTATCTCTCTCCGTGACTGGATATTGGCAGTCTTGGCATTTCCTGTTGGTGTAGTAAGTGTGATGATAAGGATTTAATTTAACCTTGGAAGGTGATTTGTATCTTATTTTCAGACCTCTTAGAAATATTGAGATTTTTTGATCAAAAGGGATCCATGATTGTCTCATAATGAGAGATTTTGCTATCAGTTAAAACTCTAAATTTTTGATTCTTTGATCTTGGGCAATTCTAGATATTCTTAAGGCTATTAAGACTCACCTCTCATCTGCTATTTTATTCACCAAACTATGTCATCGGTTAATATCATTTTAGGCAATAGTACTTAACAACCAGGGCTGAACTCTCTCTTTTCAGGTAGGGTCCCTTCCTAATTTAATTACCTTGACAAGTATGAAAAGCCCCTATTATCAATACACAAAGACCACATCACCCTTTAAATGGCTTTGTCCAGCCATATTGTAAATTTTAGCCTAACTAGACCTACATATGGAGATAGTGTTTCAAGCACACCTCAGATTATAATTGCGTGACCATGTGAATAAAAGTATGCTATCTTCAGTCTAACTGGCATGTCATTACATGGGTAAAAGAAGAGCCCAAATGGCCTTTGCCTGTGTCTGCAAGGACTACATGTTGAGAGAGCCAGAAGGCCATCCCTGAAAGCCATCCTTTGGCTCTTCTTGTACCCATCTGTCAGTTTATAAACTAGCAGATGCCTCCAGATACTGGCATTGATTTCCTAAATGGAGGAAAAGTGAGAGTTTAGTAGGCATTCTGGCTGTCATTTGAGAGGTTCCTGCTTTTCTCATCCATTTGTTCTCTTCATTGTGGCAGAAATCTGATGAGCCAGATGCTCCAGGGATTTAATTCTCTGTGAGATGGGGAATATCGGAACCTTGTGAACTAGACTTGGCTTCCAGATCTTGAAGACAATGCCAAGGACAAATGAAACTGGGAAAGTTGGTGTGAGAATGTCCAACCACATCTCTACTCCTCACTTTCTCAACCTTTATCTCTTTGTCTCCTGTATTTAGGGCAGCTAGTGGATAGAATGTTGGTCCTGAACTCAATGCACTCTTCAAATCCAGCCTAAGACATTATTTTTAAGACACTGGGCAGGTTACTTAATCTCAGTTTGCTTTAGTTTTCTCTTCTGTAAAATGGGGATAGTATAGCACCTATCTCCTAGGGATGTGAGGATCAAATGAAGTTATAAGTGTGAAGCATTTAGCACAAGGCTTAGCACTTTAGTGAGTGCTATATAAATATTTGTTATCATTATTATTGTTATTTGGTGGCCTGGATGGCAATAAAAGGGTGAATATATGGAGTTAAATGCTTTAGGTATTAATTAAGACTTGCTCCCTTGGATTTATAAATTTAAAACTAATTCTATGGAGACAGACTTCAAAGTTGTTTCACTTTTGGTACAGAGAAATCACCTGCCAAGTTAAGCAACATAGTGTGGGAAGTCATAAGAAAAATGAGCTATTTAAGATGCTTGTTGTACTGTCAATTCATATATTTCAGTTCTTTACATTTACCATGCCCTACCTTAGCTTCTTCCTTTGTGATTTTTTTGTTTTGAAATAATGAAATCCAGAAAAGTAACATTTTACAGTAAAAAGTTAGCAACAATAGCTCCCCCAACTTCAAAGATCAGTCTTTAATTATAAAGCTGTAATATAGGCACCAAAAATAATTATGAATTGTTTCAGCTGTCCTTTGGTTGTCCAGTGCTCTCTCTATTTAGTCATGGTTAGGTATGAGACAGAAAATCAAGGATCTGGCAATGCATTTGGCAACACCTTTGCCTGATTGCCTGCCAGGTCTTGTTTTGCTCAAAGGTAAGATTAAGTGACTTGTGACTCATGATCATATAGCTAGTTAAATGAGAAAGCCAGAACTCAAACTTAGGTCTTCTGACTTAAAGTGCAACTATTGTTTAAAATCATACTAACGTATAAGTGACATCAGGACGTTACCTGAGTACATTTTTTATATGGAGAAAATAAATAAGTAGGTGCTTGGAGCAAGAAGAGTTAGGAAGGTTGTGTGTGTATTGGGGCGGGGGCAGGGGGGAAGAGCTAAATTCAAACTTTTTATACTTTACTGTTTTGTCTGGGACTAGTTATATATGTGTAATTATTGGCAAAGGGTTCTAACCAACTCTTGCGTATCATTTGTATATGCAGATTTATTAAGATGGAAAAAGAAGTGGGAAATAAGTCTTATCAATGTTAAGAATACCTAGAAATTGCCCAGGATCAAATAGGATTGAGGTCAACCTTTGTTAGGTACATATGCTACTGATCCCACTTCACACTATTGTCCATCTGCTGCTTGGACTAATTAAGTAGCAATCCCCTGACCCTCCTTTCTGACCTTACTTTCTGGTAATGGTCAATCTTATAGATGCTAGGGGGCCATCTGAGGAAAGCTCTATTAAGAACCCCAGGAGTATAAATCAAAGCTTGAATTTTCAAATGGAAAAATTAAGATTAATTTATATAGTTTGTTAGTCTGTCAACTATAGAAGAGGCACCACGGAAAACTGATATCTTGGTTTTAAGTCCATTGTCTGATACATGCATAAACCGGTTGTGTGGCAAATCACTCACTTACCTTCTCAGGACTCTAGGCATCTCTCCAAGATCATAAATTGCAACAAAAGATTTTTGAGTTTTTACCCTGTACTAATAAATCACAGATCTAGTCACTGTCTCTATCCTATCAATTTATCTCCTATAATATAATATACATTATCTTCCAGTTCTAAAGAAGTTATTTTGGGTAAGAAGTTAAAGCAAATATACAAACTAGAAGATATCAATAAAATTTATTTAAAAAATTCAATGTTCAATAAATTTACAAACTCATTTTATTTTAAAGGTGAACAACCAAAACATTTTTTCTTGTAAGATACTCCACTAAAACAAATTAAAAGTTATCAAATATAAGCTAGTTTGAAAATATGTATTAATGTGACAAAGTCATAACAAGTTAATGTCAACTCCTTTGAATGTTTTCACAAAAATTAAAAAATAAAATGAGTGGCTTGAATTGAAATCTTGCTTCCCCCCCCCCTTTTTTTTTTTTTTTTTACTTTTTGTAGTATCACAATTGAGTCAGTAAGCTTAGTTGATTTAAAGTTAGTTTTAACTTGCTTGTGAACTCACGCAGAAAGAATAATGAGTAGGACGTTAGCATCTTTTTTATTATAGCTTTTTATTTACAAGATACATGCATGGGTAATTTTTCAGCACTGACAATTGCAAAACCTTTTGCTCCAACTTTTCCCCTCCTTCCCCTCATCCCTTCCTCCAGATGGCAGGTTGACCAATACATATTAAATATGTCAAAGTATAAGTTAAATACAATATATGTATACATGTCCAAAGAGTTATTTTGTGTTACAAAAAGAATCAGACTTTGAAATAGTGTACAATTAGCTTGTGAAGGAAATCAAAAATGCAGGTGGACAAAAATTGAGGGATCGGGAATTCTATGTAGTGGTTCATAGTCATCTCCCAGAGTTCTTTCACTAGGTGTAGTTGGTTCAGTTCATTATTGCTCTGTTGGAGCTGATTTGATTCATGTCATTGTTGGAAGAAGGCCATGTCCATCAGAATTGATCATCATATAGTATTGTTGAAGTATATAATGATCTCCTGGTCCTGCTCATTTCACTCAGCATCAGTCTCTCTAGGCCTTTCTGAAATCATCCTGTTGGTCATTTCTTACAGAACAATAATATTCCATAATATTCACATACTACAACTTATTCAGCCATTCTCCAATTGATGGGCATCCATTCAGTTTCCAGTTTCTGGCCACTACAAAGAGGGATGCCACAAACATTCTTGCACATACAGGTCCCTTTCCCTTCTTTAAGATCTCTTTGGGATATAAGCCCAGTAGTAACTCTGCTGGGTCAAAGGGTATGCACAGTTTGATAACTTTTTGAGCACAGTTCCAAATCATTCTCCAGAATGTCTGGATGTATTCATAATTCCACTACAATGTATCAGTAGGACTTTAGCATCTTGAAGACAGATAATATTCTTTCACTTTTATCTTTATATCCCCCCCCCTCTTTAAGTATAATGCCTTGAAGAGAGTGGGCATATAATAAACATTTGTTCAATCAGTTATTGAGCACATTTACTTTCTGCACTGTTTTTTCCTGTGAAAGCCCTGTGGATTCAGAAGATAAAAACAAAACAATCCCTGCCCTCAAATAGCTCTCATTCTATAAGAGGGAATAACATGTATACATATAAGTATATGCAAAGTTCACTTAGGGAGGAGGGAGGTGTAGGGAGAGCTCAGAAGTAGATCAGAAACAACCTCATGGAAGAATTAGTATTTGACTTGAGCTTTGACAGAAATAAAGGATGGTTGAACCAAATGACATAAAAGTTGTCATTCTTTTTATTACTAGAGTTTCTGTGAACTTTACACCTTGATGAAATCACATAAGACTTGCCCATTTGAAATTTTTATAAGACACTTTTTGGTTTCTAGATGAAATGAATGCAGAAATAAAGCTGAAAGTATGTTTTGATACCCATTGGTGGATGTCAAATTTGGCTAAGGTCAGTCAACTTCTTTGAAAACTAATCATGGAATATATAAAAATGGCACAAATATAAAATGGTAAGTGGTTTAATTTACCTGATTAAGCAATCTTGTTTTGGAAGGAGGGGTAAAATATGAAGGTTAAGCTGGAAAAACCAAGGTAATTACATGTGAGAAACTGAGCCAAGATTCCTGTTCTAAGTTCAAAATGTATGTTTAAATGTATGTTGCCTTTCCATATTATATAGTCACAAATATAGTTTAAGAATAGACATTCATTTTCCAATGTGCAAATGAATTCTCTCTCAAACATTCATTTATGAATTATTTAGAATTCAAAATTATTTTCATATAGAAAAAATGTCATTAATGTTGGTTAAGGTTGCCAGGGAAATCCATCAAAGACTGTTTAATCTATGTAAATATATGCCTAAACTAGAGGCACTGTAGTCTAGTGGGTAGAGAGAGGACTGTTAGTGAAGCCAGAGGAATTTCCTCTTCTAACACACAATGACTTTGTGAGAGTAAGTAACTTAACTTGGCATCTGGCAACTAAGAATGGAGGTCAGTGAACTTTTTTCTTTGAATAGTGTGTGTGTGTGTGTGTGTGTGTGTGTGTGTGTGTGTGTGTGTGTGTGTGTGTGTAAATGTCTATGTATATGGGTCGGCAACTAGGTGGTGTAGTGAATAGAAAGCTGGACCTAGAATTAGGAAGCCCTATGTAGATATGGACTCAGATATTTGCTCCCTCTGGGCAAGTCACTTAATTTCTCTTTGCTTCATTTTCTTTATCTGTAAAATGGAGATAATAGTATTTAGCTATAGTATTGTTGTGAAGATAAAATGAGATAATATTTATGAAGTACTTTGTAAACCTTTCAAACCTTAAAGCATAATTTCAGTTTACAGTAAGATGTTTTAGGGCAGATAGGTGGCATATGTATAGAATACTGGCCTTGGAATCAGGAAAACCTATTTTCATGAGTTCAAATCTTGCCTCAGATGCTTACTTATAATGCTTATGTATGATGTTGGACAAGTCATTAAATCCAGTTTGCCTCAATTCCTTATCTATGAAATGAAGTGGAAAAGGAAATGACAAACCCCCTCCAAGTATTTTTGTCAAGAAAACCCCAAATGATGTCACAAGGGCCAGACACTACTGAAAAATGACTAAATTGGAAATGTTTTAGTATGCTTATTTACTAAAATTTTAGCCTATAATAAATAAAAGCCATTTTATAATGGCTTTTATAGTATAAAACCATATATTTCAGGACAATAGCAAAACCATAATGACCTTTTAGTATTTTTTTCTAATGCAAATTACAAACCCTGTCAAAATAAAAGATAATCATAAAATGGTGAAATTTCATTTGAATGGAGTTCAGGATTGTAATGCTGCTAATTAGAACATGCATTTTTATTTCAATATATGTATGCACACATGTTTATATATAGATATAGATAGTATGGAAAGAGCTTAGGATTTGGAACCTGAGTTTGGTACTGGCTCTGTCCCTTACTGGTTATGGAACATTGGGCAAGTTATATATAAAATGAGGGGTTAGATTAGAAGGCCTCTAAATTGCCTTCTAGAAAAAAGGATTATAGTAAGCACTTGATAAATACTTCTCCCTCTCTATTTCCTTTTTCTCTAAGTAGAAGTTAATCAAAGTGAAGATTTATTTATTTATTTATTGTTCCTCTAAATTTGTAGATTCCTTGAAATCTTTCCTCAGATAAAGAATCCATATCCTGATGGACAAAATTCTAGATACTTTTTATCCATCTATTAGATGTTAGTAAATCAAATCTTCTAATTCTAATAATTCTAATTGAAGTATCATTCATATAAAGGAATATATGCAGGCTTCTGATGATGTCTCCCAGTGAGCTTCATTTGGTACCTTCTACTTTTTTCCCTTTGTCTCAAGTTTTGATTTTTTGTTTTTGTTTTTTTCTATTCAGACATTCCTAGGAATAATTATTTACTTTATTGTATGGGCAGGCTTAAATACATGATTTATTCCTTTTATCTTAGACGAGACAACAATCTTAGTTTTTGCTTCTCAGGATTTCTCTTGCCCCCTCTCCTCCTGGAAAGCCCTGGCTAGATAATCCAGGATTTGCATTATCTACACTAAAGCTTCTAGAAGTAATGAGGTTAATTGAGAGTTTACAGTAATCTCTTTATGTAGACAGGAATCACTAATTATGATTATTTGACTAGTTGACCTGGAGTCTGCTTCACAGAACTCTTTATCCTAAGGACATTTTAAAAAAAGATTCAAATTACAGATAAGTGGAATTGTGTTTTCAGCTTAACCTTGAAGATGCATGTTTATTGCTTGAATGGACATAGTATTTATCATTTTGATTTGTGTTGTTGCTTCTACATAAAAAGCTGGTCTTCAATAATGGTGCTGACAACAAGAACCACTATGGCTACAATGCCTTTGAACTTAATTTTTAGGGATAACCCCTGGAATGCGTACTTTGGCATTTGATATTTGTTTCTAGACCCTGTTGCCTTTTTAAAAAGTATTTAAAAATATTACTGTGATCTTACATGCCTAGAAGCACTGAACTTTGTTAGAAGCAAAAGCAAACCTGACATTTCTTTGTATTCTATGAGTTTACTGGTAATTATGTTGCCAGGTGATATTTTTGTAGCTATTAAAGCTATAGACATGGGCATTCCCAAAACATACACAAAAAGATAAAATACATTTATAATTGGTGATAGCAAGATAAAAGTGATTATACTCCTCTCATAGAAATAGCATGTCTTCTCTTGACCTAAAGAACCTTTCAAATATAAAGAACTAAGAATATATGTACATATTTACACACAAACATATGCACTGTTCATAAACACAAGTCTGAATGCCTCTATCTTATGGAGAGAATAGCTCTGAATAGTGAAGGCATACTCTTAACTCATTTGAACCATAAGTCAGTCCTAATTTCAAAGAATTTGACAAGAAAAGAATAATATTCCAGAACTTATTGAAACAGGCAGAGGTTAAGTTATTTACCCTGAGTCATATGTACATTTCTATCTGGGTTTAAATTCAAATATAAACCAATCATTATATCACTAGGAAACTATTATTTGTTATAAGATTAAATCAATTATATTGAACTCAGAGAACTATTAATCACCATGCTAAACTAGATAACCATTGTCTCATCAATTCCACTGAATTAGCACCTTGTAAGAATCCTTGTTTCAAGTTCAGAGTTCTGGCCCATAACAGCATCTATTTGGAAAAATAAAATACCATTAAAACAATTGTGAAAATTGAATTTTCATAAAATCTCTTGGATATTCATGTATCAGTCAAGGGAAGAATTCATTAAATTCTTTTTATTTTAAACTTAATATGGGTTAATGTGCCTGTTTTACTTAATGCTATATAGAAATATTATCCCAGGATATTGAAACAAACTATATGTTAGGTAAACAATAAGCATTTACAAAAAATTTACAAGCAGCTAGATGGTGCAGTGGACAGAGTACCAGCCCTGGAGTCAGGAGGTCCTGAGTTCAAATTCAGCCTTACACACACCATTTGCTACCTGTGTGACTCTGGGCAAGTCACTTAACTTCAATTGCCTTATTTTTTAAAATGCCACAAATAGATTTTGTTAGTATGAAGATCATTCATTTTGGAGCAACCTTCAGTTCAAATCCTGGCTTTGCTACTTACTCCCTGTATTACATTATTTAGCTTCTTGGGGTGTGTTTCCTCAGTCTGTAAAATGAAGACAATACTAGCTTCTTGAACCTGGGCATGTTACTTAATCACTGATTGTCTTAATTTCCTCCTTTATAAAATGGGGATATTAATAGCTCCTCCTTCCCAAGGTTGTTGTGAGAATAAAATTAGGCAAAGTTTATAAATTTCTATATAAATGCTAATTATGTTTTACTGTTATTATTATAGAGATGGCAAAGGAAGTAGTGATTCTAAAGAGCAAATTTAACTTTATTAGGAATAACTCATGTCAGAGTAAATTTATTTTTTTTTCAGGTTTACTAAACTATAGGAAGAAGAAATACTATAAGTAGTTAACTAGTTTTTTTTAAATAGAGCATTGGATAAAGTATTTCATACTATTCTTATAGAAAAAATGGAGAGAAATGGACTCAGCACTAATATAATCAGTTAGTTTTAGAACTTGAATGGTTGGATTCAAAATTCAATGTAATCTTAGATTGCTGGAACTCTGTCTTCCCAGAAATCAGCCAGAGTCAGGATCACTAAATGTCTTTATTCTTGATCTTTTAGGGTCAAGGTCAGAGGATTATGTCTAGCAATCTCACACACACCTTTATCCCTCAAACTCCACTAGAGACAGAGTGTGAGGGTCTCAATTTCCTCTTCCTCCTCCTCCTCCTCCCACACACATCACTTCCCCTCTTTGTCCCACCAATCAAGTCAGCACAGAACAGCTGTGGAGGGTCAACCTTCAAACAAGTTAATAGAGAACTGTCCAATTAGTCTCAAGTGCTCCATTATCCAAGTGAATTTGCTCAGTTCTAGCGCTTTACATTAGATGAAGTTCAGTGAAGTACTTAGGGGTTTGGAGTTTGATCCTTTAGCCACTGACAAAATGTTTTTATTAATGACTTGGAGAAAGGCATAGATAGAATAGTTAACATACCTGGTGACTGAGTCAGTATGCAAAAAGATTTCAATGGACTAACATATTGGACAGACTAATAAAATAAAATCCAGGCTGGATAAATGTAAAATCTTTAAAGCGTTCAAAAAAGAAAAATCAGCTTAACAAATTCAAGATGAGTTAATAAGCACTTTATCTGAAAAAATATTGGGGAGGGGAAGGGTGAGTAGACTATACTACCAGCTTAGTGAGAATCATCTCTGGTGTGGGAGTCCCCCAAATTTATGTGATTATAGGTTGAATTAAGAGAGGCATGCTTCCAGGAATAAGGAAGCAATAGTCAGACTAAATTGAGATTGTTGTATTCAGTTCTAGGCACTACAGTTTATGAACATTGACAATTTGAAGAATGTCTTGAAGATAGCAGCTAAAATGATGAAGTACCTCAAGTTCATGTAATGTAAGGATTGGTTGGAAGAATTCAGGATGTTGTTTAAATGTGTTTTGTTTTTTTTTAAATAAAAAAGAATAGAATAGATGATCAGGGAAGACAAGATTTCTCTTATGTTCAAATATTTGAAGAGTTGTCATGTTTGGAGGGATTGGGTTTATTCTATTTGGACCAAAGTAAGAGTAAAGAATGGGTAGATGTTGCAAAGAGTCAAATTTAGGCATGACATCTAGAAAAACTTCTCAATAATTAGAGCTGTCTAAAATTGGAATGATCTGCCCAGGGGATAGTACATGCTACTTCTTTTGAGGTCTTCAGTAAGAAATTGGATTTCTACAGGAGATGTCATAATAGTAGGGATTCCTTTTTTCAAATATGGCTTTAAGTAAATGTGGCTGCTTTCAACTTCAAAACTTTGACACATTATCTAGTTTGAAATTGCCTAAGGGCATTTTTTTGGCATATACATGGGGTTAGAGCAGTAGTTTTTAACCTTTCTTTTATCATAAGTCCCTTTAGAAATCTGGTGAAGTTTATAGACTCATTTTCAGAATATTGTTTCTAATCAGATTATTTAGAAACAATAATCTGAAGATATTTGAAATTTCATTTAGAAGTCAATGAAAATAAAGATGTAATTTTTTTTTTTCTTGTCCAAGTTCATTGGTCTCCTGAAATCTTTCCATGGGTCACTCCCTGACACCCAGGTTCAGAGCCCCTGATTTAGAATCTGATATTCAAAATCTATAGAATGTGAAAATAAAATTCAAATCTAGCTTCCTAATTAGAAAAAAAATCTACAGATTTTCATTGCTGTATTTAAATGAGTAAATAAAATAATAATTTGATTTCAAATGGAAAACAGACAAACTAATTAATGCATATTTTAAATCTGTGAATAAATAGTCTGTAAATATAAAGAAAAAAGATGGAATTTAATAGTGTTATGATCAAAAGAGGAAGCAGATGCTTTTCCCTCCTGTTTGTAAAGGAAAAAAAAGAACCACATGAGTTTTTTTCACCACTGAAAACTTGTGATTGATTCAAGATATATATTCACCATCTTTTGTTCTTGTCTTGATTTCACAGTCACATTCTCACCTGCAAGGCAGTCTTCTTTTTTTGCTATTTTTCAACTGGAAGCCTATTAGATCATTTTCATTGCCTTCTAAACTGATTTCTTAAGTATAGGAAATAATCCTGACTTAGTATATTTGGTCTATAAATGAGTGGAATCATTTTAAATTTCACTACTTCAAAGCACTATGAAAAAGTGCTTATAGAATCATTGGATTGTTATTATAAATTATTAAATATGATGTCTTTCCATATTTAGCAAAAGCCAGAAACTAATGTCCATACAATTCAAAAGACAAAAAGAAAAAAATGTAGTAGAAACAAAAACTGAGAGATTGGGTAAAAAATAGATATAGAACCTTCATCTTAGATCGATTTTTTAATTCTCAACATAAAAATGATTTTGCTATTTGTCTACTAAAGTTTTGTTGATACTAATTTGTATTTCTCTCTCAAGAAATAGTGAGGCCAACTATATGAAAAAGTTTTTATTTCCCAGAATTTTTATTTGACCAGCTCAGTGACATAATGCTAATTTGTGGATTCTTAAGTAAAGCTTTAGAAAGAGATAATTGATTCAGTCCTTCAACTCCAGCTTTCTCACCATATTCTCAAGGATACACATTTGACAGGTCTCTGAGCATTGCAAGGGATGCATGAATAATAACTATGCCTATTAAACCAACTATGCATGTCATTTCCCTGAGTTTACATTCTCTAGACCAGGAATATTTCATCTTTTTTGTGTGTTATGAACTCCTTTGACAATCTGGTTAAGTTTATGGACTCCCCAGAATAATATTTTTAAATGTAAAAGAATTACATTGAAATAAATATGTATTTTTTTTCCATTCTTGTTAAAGAACTCCTTGAAATCTGTCTTTCTCACTGCTCAGTTATTTCAATTGTGTTCAACTCTTTGTGACTCCATTTGAGGTTTTCTTGGCAAAGATATTGGGATCCTTTTTCCATTTCCTTCTCCAGCTCATTTTACAAATGAGGTAATTGAGGGAAACAGGGTTAGGTGACTAGTTCAGGATCACTTAGCTAATGAGTGTGTGAGATCAGATTTGAACTCAGTAAGATGAGCCTAGCACTCTATCCATTGTACCACCTCCCAGGTTAAAAACCCCTGCTCTAGACAAAAAGGTAATAATAGTCTCTTCCATGTATTTGAAAAGTTAGATTTGATAGAAATTAGAATGAATGAAAATGTTTATATTATATTAATATAATGTTTATATTAACATTGTGGTAAGCTCTAGGGCTGCAAATAGAAGAATGGTTGCAAAATCTCACTTTCAAATAGAGGAAATCAACACATATAAGAAAAGCCTTCTGCAAACTAGATAGAAAAGCCCTATGTTCCTTTGGATGCAGTGGCAAAACAGATGATAATGTATTTTTTCATGTCACTTCCATTAATAAAATCATTACTATTTCTAATATTGAATCATTCAACAGTTTAAAAAACATTGGTATCAAGAACTTTCTTTCCTGGATCTTCAATAGCTATAATTAGAGAGGAGGTAGGTCTTCAGTACATGCAAAACTTGTTAAGTCACATCTCCCCAAGAGGCTGTGAGTTTAGTATACTGTGCTCTGGATTTGGAGTCAGGCAGCTCTAAGTCCAAATTTTACCACAGTCATGATGAGAATTTATACATAAAGTAGAACTGAAAAAAAATTGCCTATATGCAGTATATGTAGTTGACCTCTACTTTCAAGTACATAATAAATTCTACATATTGTTTTCAAAGTGGTCCTGCTTGTCTGTTTCTTACTAACCTTCTTTCTGTTCTATGCACTTAAAATGCTTCAATGACTTTTTTTTCTTACTTTAAAAAAAAACCAATTGGTAATTATCAATAACCTTCTTTTTCCCTTGATATACTTTGCTCTTAAAAAAAAAATTGAAAGAAAAACTCTTGTATCAAATATGCAGTCAGCCCACATAGTCATGTCCAAAATGACACTATACTGGAGAATGGTGTTTTGAAAACAACAAAACTGTACCTTATTCTGCATCTTGAGTTCATTATCTCCCTGAAAGAAGGTGAATAATATGTTTGATCAGTGGTCCCCAGGAATCACAAATGGTCATTGATCAGAATTCCTAAGTCTGTTTCAAAATTATTTTTCTTAATGTAGTTGATGTTGTTTAAGTTGTTCTTGTTCTATTTTATTTGTTCTGCTCATATAAATCTTCTTAGGTTCATGAGAAATCATCTCTCTCTTCATTTCTTGCAGTGCAATAAACATTCAATTATGTTTACATGCCATAATTTGTTCATCTATTCCCCATCCATATCCCCTTAATTTCCAGTTCTTTTCTACTGAAAAAGAAGTGATCTAAATGTAAAAATAAAATGTACAAATGAGTCCTTTTCTTCTTTATTTGGTATTTTTGATGAGTAAGCTTAGCAGAGGTATCACTTGGTCAAAGACTATGCCCACTTAGTGACTTTTGTATGGTACATATAGTTCCAAATCACTTGTCAGTTCCAGAGAGGATAAGGTAAAGTTTAACAAATTAAAGATCATTTGTAGTTCATAAAATACAGATTTCTTATGCTTTCTGATTATTCTCTTTTACCCCTACACAAAAAACTGAATAATAATAACCCAAGGGCAAGAGAAATATTCTTGGGAGACTCTGAGAAATCAATCCTAACTTTACTTTATTTCATTAACATATTACATATTGTATGTATATATCCAGCTGCTCAAATAAAGCATGATCTGACTTAAGACTTTCATTTAGGAACCTTTAAAATGTAAAATATGCATATAAAATAAATATGGAGTTTTAAGCAAAGCCTACAACCATAAATGAATGCTTTATCCTTACCCCTCTATGAATCCATAGCCATCAGGTTTTGATTTTTTTTTTTCCCCAGCTAAAATCCTAGGGATCAAAACTTCTTGCTTATTCCTTTGCTGAGAAATTTTCCTCACAGCTGAAGGCCTGATGAGTTGGTACAAATCTTCAGAATTTCTTGCTGACTCCAAATTTTAGCAAGCTTAGCTTTGTGCAGGGGGGGGGGGGGGGAATAAAAAAATATATGTGTGTATATATATATATATATATATATATATATAAAATCTCATCCTTTTCCTCTACCCTTTCTCCTCATTTCATTAACTGAGTACAGAATTGAACCATTACACATTAATATGATAAATGTGATCTTGATATGTGAAAGCAAAGTCTTATCATAAGGAGGATTTGTCAAGTAATTACTAAACTTACCCAACATTTGGTTGGATATTGAGTTCAGTATTTCCCAAACTCATTTAACCATAGAACCTTTGGGGAGGTCTGAAATATATTGATAGATATAGTGTGAATTTTGATCCAGGGTTTGAGAGTATGTAATATCTTTGAGATAAAGAGAATGAAAAATGTTGGAACAGGACATAGAATTAAACCCATTTTCATACTGGAAAATTACCACCATAATAAGTATTTTTGATATCTGTATAATTTCATATTTAATATTTTACAAAAGAAAATTTTCCTAACATTGATATTTTCTCATTGAACTTTTTTCATTCTATACAGAGTACCTTGAGCTTTTTGGCCACATTTTGGGAAATATTACCTCAGTTTATGATCTTTGTGCTTTTAGGAAGGTATGACGTAAATTCAAAAACTATTGTTTTATATAATGTAAAACAGTGGGGGTTTTTTGTTTGTTTTTGCCAAGAAACTGAGACCTGTCCATTAGGTGGAGTCAGCAGTGTCATAATAAACAGAGCAAAGTTACCCAATGAAATAATTTGTGAAACTAGTTTGTGGTCAATTTATCCTCTTCTATCAAGGGAAAACTTTCCAGGCAAATCATTTAATCAGACAAAATAGTCTGTTGTCCTGTCTCTCACCCTAAGATTTGGGAGCCTCCGCATTGGCCTCTAGAGGTTTTCTGTACGAAATCTTATTTGACAGCCATTTTCTACCCAGAGAATATATATAATATAGTATACAAGTTACTCTTCCAACCACAGTTATGAAGGGGGAAAAAAATCTTTCAAAAAGTCTCTTGGCAGTAAGGAGGCTGACTTAAAAAAAGATTTAGTCCTCTAGTAAAGTAAAATCTAGTAAATCCAATGTTTTATAATGGAATAGAGATGGCCTTGTCTTTTCCAGGGCTGTGCCAGCAGCCTGCAAGCCATGACAAATCTTGCCAAGCCAGAAAGATGTCATGCATAGATGTGGTGATGGACCAAGCACATATATGTATGTCTTATGTAACCAAGAACTGTCTAATTATGTTCTGAGAGTCCCATTTTGAGAAATTAGGCTAATAAATACTTCATGAGTGCAAGCAAATGAATAAATAAATAGATAAAGAAATAGCTAATGAGGTGGGTGTTTTGGCCACAGAAATTTGAGAATATAGTACCATGAAATGTAGAGGATTTAAAAGATGGAGGGTCCCATGAATTCTTGAAATATTGGAATTAATATAATCTTCGACAGGAGTCAATTCCAAGGTTTCAAGTGGTTATAGATCTCACAAAGACATGGGAAGCAACATACTCATCTCTGTATCTGTAAGCATAAAACTTAATCAAAGCTTGGAATTGAATGTATTGAGCAAGGAGTGCAATGCAAAGAAAACCTTGAGCTTGAGATGAGAGAAGTTGGCCTTGAATACAAGTCCTATCATTTCTGTGTGTCTTGGGCAAATCTTCTAATTTATCTGAGCTTTTTTTTTGGTCTACATTGTGTAGTATCTACTGCAGTTACCAGCACCATAATTATCACAAGACAGACAAGCTGTTGCCTTGGGAAACTGACAGAAGAAGCTTCCTTTTATTTATTTTTTTTTCTGCAGGGACTGTTAGCCCCACATCTTGCCACTGCCCCTAGGCTCCTATGGCTATGACTCCTATACTGTATCTTTCTTTCCCCAGGTCCTTGAAGGGTCAAAATTCAGAACTTATTAATGATAATTAACTAATTAATTATGAATGATAATACACTTCTCCCCTCCTCTCTCTTGTCTTTATCCCTCCTCTCTCCCCTTTTTTCCTTCCCTTTCTTCTTCTTCCTCTCTGTCTCTCTCTCTCTCTTCCAACCCCCTGTCTCCCTTTCTCTGCCTCTGTCTCTCTGACTCTTTCCCTCCCTCTTTCCCTCCCTCCTTCCCTCCCCCCTCTCTCTCCCTCTCTCTCTTTCTCTCTCTCTCTGTCTCTCTCTCTCTTCCCTCCCTCTTTCATTCTCCTCTTCCCTCCCTCTCTCTTTTTCTTTTTGTGAGAAAACTTAGCAGACATTCTGTCCACATAGCATCCGTGAGTGAGATAAGGCTATCAAAAAAAGGCCAGCTTACTAAAGTCAAAGCTGGATACATGTTTTTCTGGAGTGGTGATGAGGAGTGCCATGAAGCTGGCATATGTGTTGTAATCAAATCTAATCTATCCAATAAGCTTGTATGCCTCACAAAAGTAGTGAATGACAGGCTCATGGCAATGGGATTACTACTTGTAGGAAAGTGCCAAGCCACCATCATCAATATGTGTATGTCCCTATCATGATGAACCCTTATGAAGTCAAAGGAAAATTTTATGAAAGCTTAGAGAGCTTCATTCCTAATGTGCCCAAAGGGACAAGCTTGTGTGATTCTGGGAGATTTTTTGGCACAGACTATCAGATATGGCAGACAGTTTTTGAGAGGAATGGAATCAGCATTTGTAGCATCAATGGTCAATTATTACTGAAGACTAGTGTGTCTCATGACTTCCTCACCAACACTGTCTTCCATTTACCTAAATACAATAAAACTTTGTGAATGTACCCTCACAGCAAATATTGACATTTAATAGATTATATAATTATAAAGTGAACAGATAGACTGTGAGAGTGATAAAACTGATGTCTAGAGCAGAGTGCTGAACTGATCATAGACTTATCCTCTCCAAGCTAAACCTCTATTCAAAAAAAAGTGGTGATCCTAAGGCAAGTTGACTGTCAGAAGACTCAAGATTAACAGATTTGAGTACTTCTCTATATGTGAACAGTTTTTTGTTAACTTGGAGGGAAATCTGAACCCACACATAATTGGCAATAGCGAAGCTAAAAAGGAGTGAGCAATTTTCAGAGATTTGGTGTACAGTATTACATTTATTCATCCGGGCCAGAATACTTGCAAACATCAGGATTGGTTTGATTAAAATGATGGTGAAATTCAGAAACTCTAATAAAACATGAGAACTCAATAGGGTTTACCATCAGGATACTTCATCTATCTCCAAGAAAACTTTATTTACTCCATCAAAAGTAAAGTACAAGCAAAGCTCACAGATATACAGGATTCTTAGCTCAGTAAGAAGGCAGGTGAGGTTTTTTTGTTTGTTTGTTTGTTTTGTTTTTTTTTTTGTTTTTTGCTGATAGTCACAACCCAAAGTGCTTCCTTGGTTCCATGAAGTCTCCCAAATACCCATGGTACACTTCAACTATTTAGCACTGATAGAGCCACAATGATTAGTAATAAGAACAGGATCCTGGACTGAACACTTCCATAGTGTGCTCAGCAGACCATCATCTACCAATGCTGAAGTCATTTACCTCAGGTTGAAGTCAATCCCTTTCTAATAGAACTTCCAACTGAAAAATAGGTTTTGAAAGTCATCGGGCTTCTTTTGGGTGGCAAAACACCTGGTACTGATTTCAACAGAGTTCTACAACGCAGAGATCCACAAAATTTGTCAATCTTACCAATGCCTTTGATATTGTCACTTGTGAAGGCTTGTGAAAGATCATGGTGAAATTTGGTTGCTCAGAGAAGTTTATAAGTATTGTATGCCAGTTTCATGATGGTGTATTTGCATGGATTCTGGATAATGAATAAAGCTCTAGCATTTTTCCAGTCACTAATAGAGTAAAGCAGAGCTGTGTATTTGCTCCCATGCCTTTTATCATGATGTTTTCTGCAATGTTGTTAGATGGCTTCAGTGAGGGTGTAAGCAGCCTCAAGATCAATACTGAACTGATAGTAAATTATTTAACTTGAAAAGGCTAGGTGAAAACTAAAGAGAAGGGATAATTGGTGCATAATTTTTTGTTCACAGATGCTTGTGCATTTAAGGTGGCCTCTAAGGTTGAGATACAACAGAGTATGGATTGATTGTGCCACTAGTACTCATTTTGGCCTGAAAGTTAATATCATGGATACAAAGGCTCTCTAACAGCCAGCACTGCCCATTCACTTTTGTGGAACTATTAGTTTAGCAAATGCAGAAATTTTGAATTCCATGGATAAGTTTATGTACCTTGGCAGTATTCTTTCCAATGATATTCACATAGAAGATGAAGTTTGACACATATATTACCAGAGATAGCTTAGTATTTGGAAGACTGAAGAAAAGTGTGGGAGAGAAGAGGTATTAGGCTGCCTACCAAATTGAAGGTCTGCGGAAGAATTGTGCTGACTTCGTTGTTGTATGCTTATGAGATTCTACAAGGGCTTATTAGAAAACTGATTTTTTTCTATCTGATTTGTCTTAGGAAGATTCCGAAGATTACTTGGTAGTACAAGGTGCTGGAGACTGAGGTTCTTTCTTAAACTCAGCTGCTAAGCATTCCAACTCTATTGCAAAGGGCACAACTTTGACAGAATGGTCACATTCAAATGCCAAAAATACATTTACCTAAAAGAATTTTTTTCAGAGGAGCCACACAAGGTGAGTGCTCACATGGAAGCCAGAAAAAGTGATACAAGAACACTCTCAAGAGCTTTCTGAAGAACTTTAGTATTTATTGTAACTTTATTTTTCATAGTAAAGCATGGGAGACACTGGAAATTAGACTATTCAGCATGGTGTGCCTGCATCAAAGAAAGTACTGTGCTCCATTAGCAAAGCACAGTTGCAATAGCTCAAAAAAAAATGGATTCATATCCATGCCAAATGTTCATATGGATTATTTGTGCTTGATGTGAGATAGAGCTTTCCAAACTGTCTGATCAGCAACAGTTTGATATATGGTACTTTGACCTCAGCATTATGATGACATCTTGGTCTTTTTCAAGTATGAAGAACAATCAACTCTTTCCCTCTCTCTCTCTCTCTCTCTCTCTCTCTCTCTCTCTCTCTCTCTCTCTCTCTCTCTCTCTCTCTCTCCTAGTTCTTCTATAACCACAATTGGACTATCCTTTATAAAATTGCACAGGAAGAAAGGAAGGAAGGAAGAGAGGTAAAGAAGAGGGGAAAGAATACATTTTTTAAAAGGAGAAAGAAAGAAAAAAGGAGGGAAGGAGCATAAGAGAGGAGCAGAAAGGAAGAGAGGAACAAGGAGGGAAGGGAGAAAGAAAAAGAATAAAAAGAAAAGATTTGTTAAGTGCCTATTAACTTGCTGTGTAAAGTGTTTTCCAAATATTATCCCATATAATCTTCATAATGACCTCGGGAAATAGGTGGTGTTATTGTCCTTATATTTCAATGGGACAAACTAAGACAAAGGTTAATTGATTTGCCTAAGGTCACACAGCTAGTAAGTGATTGAGACTGGATTTGAACTTGGGTCTTCCTGACTCCAGGCCCAGTGCTATATTCCCCATATCCTCTAATTGCATATACACTGTATCCCTCTTTACAAAAGCTTTGTTTTAGGGGACAAAATTTCATTTGAAGCTATAACTTGTATTCTCTATTTCACAGAAGTTTTATGATCAAATGAGATAATTTAGGTAAAGTGTTTTACAACTATGAATTTTCTATCCACATGAAGTATTATCATTGCTATCAGTGAGAAAGGAGAGGGAGGATTAACTATTGGGAAAATGTTAGTAGGTTGAATTACATTTTCTTTTGGTACCATGGTTCTTAGATTTCAGATTAATGCCAACATATATCTTTCTTCATATCTACTCTCTTCCCCATTCCACATGAACTCTTAGTGTTCTTAAGAATAATTGATTTTTTTTCCTCAATTGAACAAAAAGAAACTGGGATGGGGGAAATGCCACCTTCAAATCTGGAGGTGTTGGGTTTTCTTTAGATCTATCCATTGCTGGGAAAGAATCACAGAATTTGAGAATTAGAAAGGATTTTAGCAGCCATCAAAGAAGAATGCCATTGCACTTTCAGACAGCACTAATTTCTGACATTTCTCAACTAGCCTCTCAAAAGCATCCACTCATCTGGTTTTGTTATCTGGGATAAAATAAAACAGTCTTCATGATCATTCTTCATATTCTTGTAAACACAGCCATTTTGTCTCCTCTTTAATGAGCTTGACAACTCTGGTCCTTTCAATTGATCTTCATATGGTATGGATTCAACATCCTTTCCTATAATAGCCATCCTTGTCTAGATGCTCTACAGCTCATAGATATTCTTTCTAACTCTGTTACTTAGAACTCAACCTTTAAAATAAGTTTAATGGTTTTAGCTAAAAAGTAGAAACAGTTTTAGCTAAAAAGATGAAGATATCACACAGTTCCATCCATTTTACTTAGCACACACCTTTTTATCATCCCTTCAAAAAAATCTGGTTGTTGAAATACAGATAGAAATGCTGCTGTCTATCTTGACATGTTCAGACTAAATCCAGGTATAAATTACTCATCTGGAAAAAATAAATTCAAATCATTGAACACTTACTATCCACTGTGTTCATAAAGAACTAGAAACTATGATAAATGTAAAGTTTAGATGAGAAAATGCCTGGAGGCAACATGTTACTGTAGAATAGCAGTGGTCTTCAAACTTTTTAAAAAGGGGGCCAGTTCACTGTCCCTCAGACTGTTGGAGGGCCAGACTAGAGTAAAAACAAAAACTCAGCCTGTTTCCGCTCCTCAGCCCATTTGCCATAACCTGGTGGGCTGCATAAACATCCTCAGTGGGCCGTATGTGGCCCGCTGTAGTTTGAGAACCCCTGAATTGGATTTGCTATCAGAAGATCTGGGTTTGTATCCTTGTTTTGCACTTTATTATCCTTACCTTTCTGGGGTTCAGTTTTCTGATCTCTAAAATGGCAAGGTTCGGCTAAATCACTTTTAAGGATTCTTTCAGTTCTAAATCTGTAATCTAATGAAACTAATGTTGTGATAGCTGGATATAACAGACAGCTTATACTTGAAAACATTGTGTAATGAGCACATTAGAGAGGCTCAAAGTAGAGTATTATATGTGGAACTTGAGGGAAAAGATCATTACCAACTGGGATATAAGAGAAGTTTTTTTTTGAAACAGGTAGATGTGTTGGCCTTTAGAATAATTCAATTAGTATAGAGGAAAGTGAAGAATATTATGCGAATAGGAAGCAGCATAAATAAAAGATTAGAGATCAGAAGGCATAGTGTGTGGCAGCAGACTATAGTCCAATATGCTTGGAATATAGAGTATGTGGTAGAGAGAAATACGAGGTGAAGGTTGAAAAAAGTCAGGGTGGTAACTGATTGTGAAAGACCATGAAGATTTGGCAAAGAAACTGAAGCTTTTTTTATGGAAAGTGTTGAGGAAAAACTGAAGATTTTTTGGTCCCCGTTGCATGATCTATGCATGATGTGGATTATTCTGACAAGTGTAAAGAACAGTTTTGATCAAGGAGAGAGGGGGAAAGATGTTAAGATATAAACCCATTGGCAAAGAAGAAATGTTGTCAATGAGAGAAAAGGAAATAGAAAGGAATAGATTAAAGAAATATTGCATAGGTCGAATAATTTTATAGCCCAATTAGATATGAGAAGTGAATTACATTTGGTGCTGTGGTGATCCCTATTCTACAGATGAAAAAACTGAGGCAGTTAGTTGTTAAGTGACTTCCCTAAAGTTACACAGCTAATAAGTTTTTGAACTGAGGTCTTGATTAAAGGGACAGCTTTATATTCCCTGCTGCCATGGTTCTTTTATGTTCACTTTCTATCATCACACAAGTTTTCACAGGTTTAGATAATTATTTCTTGGGTCAAAATAATATCCAATTATATTCTTATACTACATTTTGTTTATCTCTTCATTAATGGGTACCCACTTTTTTTTCATCCTTTGCTATAAAAAATGTGACTGTCTCTTTTGTGGTACACAAAAGTAGGTTTCTTCCCACTTTCTTTCATATCTTTAGGTGTAAAGACATAGTAGTGGAATTGTTAGGTTAGATTGACTTCAACCTAGTGATTTAGAAGATGTCATCCTAAATTGCTTTCCATAATAGTTTGGAACAATTATTAATTTTACCTCCAGTGAAGTATTCCTAAATATACTTGATTTCCCCATAACGTCTCCAAAAAGGTTTTTTTCCTTGTTTTATCATATTTGTCAATCTAATGTGTATGAAATGGAAAATCAGAATTGTTTAATTTTTTATTTCTCTTATTATTGATTATTTGGAATATTTTAAAAATATAGTTACTGATATTATAGATTTCTTCCCCCTAACATCTACTGGCTGCATGATTCTAGGAAAGTCACATAGCTTCTAGTGATCTAGGCCCCATTTCAAAACTATAAGCTAGACAGAGAAGCTACCAACTTATATTAATAGAATTTCTTTATCTAGGAATTCCATTTACTAATATAATCATAGGTTCATTCCCTGTACTCTATTAAAAATAAAATTAATTTAAACTTACAGACTTATAAGACTCATTAGTTTTATATAAATTTTAAAACTGGAACTTTAGGAATCTTTAACATGAATATATATTCTGTTGATAGCACCTGCTGGCGAAATATATTATTGCAATTCATCTATAGAAGACCTAGTAAATATAAAAACCGGAACACATAAAAAAGCAAAGATTTAAGCGAAATAGGTGTGGTAATTGGGGATATTATTGTAAAAATGGAAGGTAGGACATACAGAGAAGAGCAAGATTTTAGAGCCCCCACAATGCTATTTAAGTTGTATTTAAAAACAAACACACTCAGTGTTAGTGTGCCACAATAGCCTATAAACCATTGTATCAAATTCCCCAGGAAAAAAAATTTTTTTTCAGATTTATCTAGTTAATTGTTTTTTACAAAACAGTATCTGAAATTCATTTTATAGAAATTTACAACCACCAGTTTTGCTAGAACATTCCCTAAAATGAGGAATATTCTTTGTCTTGTTTAACATCTCAAATACAGCACTAATTGAAAATTTTTTGTCTTAACTTTTTTTTTTTTCCCCTATCCTTCTAATTTTTTATCTGACTTCACATTCAAAGAGTATTTTCTTTTGGGGGTAGCATTATATTGTCGTACCAGTCCATTGGTTTAATGTTTTTTATTATTTATGTAGTACTTGTTTGCAAAGTGTTTCACAATTGTTAGCTCATGTTATCCTCACAACAACCCTGGGGTTGAGCACTAATATTATCCTCCTTTTGTTGTTATTGTTGTTGTTTATCCTTTGTTCTGGAAGAGGAGGGCCATGACATCAGAGAGTCCCTGACATGCAACTGAAATGGATTTAAGTGAGGGAAGGCTGTGCAAGGTCATCTGCCTACTGGAGATGGATCTCCTTTTATCCACAAGGAAGGGGCAGGACTGATGTGACTTGCCCATAGTCATACCGCTAGTAAGTGTCTAAGGCTGAATTTGAACTAGTCTTCCTTACTACAGGTCTAGTGCTTTATCCACTGTATCATCTTATAAGTACATACATAATTTTCAAGCTATTAGAGAACCTAAGGACTTTCTGGTCTAACCCACTTACTTTACACGTTTTGAAAACAAGGTCCAGATGGGCTAAACTGACTTACCCAAGATCACATAGTCAATACTATTTAAGAATTGATTCTTATCTTTGACAAGGCAATGTCTGAGGTATCAGGTGGTTAGCCTATGTATTGTTTAGAGGAAATTACTTACCTCTTTACCATTATATACCTCATGCCATACCTTTCTCCTGTTGAATCAGCCTTTTATCATAATTAGACTTTATCTTCACTTTATATTTTCTGGGAATTTGTGGAACAACATTTGCTTAGGTTAGCCAAAACTGTGGATATAATTATGGGAAAAAATGGAATTTCTATTACATTTACTGCTCATCTAATCACTGTTTTGTTTTGTTTTTTTGTTTGTTTTGTTTTGTTTTTGTTATTGTTGTTGTTGTTGTTGTTGTTTTGTTTTGGTTTGGTTTTTTTGGTTAGTGTTTTTGATTGCTCTTCTTTAGCCTTTTCTTGAATAATCATTCCACTCCCAAGAGATTCATACCCAAAGTATAACTTAAGTATTTGTATTATTTATTCTCTGTTCATTTTTTTCTTAGAATGTTTATAATTAAACTGGGTGAAGTATCATCACTTGGAGAAAAGCTGAATAAGTTATGGTGTATGAATGTTCTAGAATACTATTATACTGTAAGAAATGACAAAGAGGACAATTTCAGAGAAACTTGGGAAAACTTGTATGATGTTTTAGAGAAGTGAGTAGAATCAGAAGAACAATTTATACAAGGACAGAAATATAAAGATAAACTACTCTGACAGACTTACGGTCGGGTCTGGCTCTTCATAATCCCACTTAGGGTTTTCTTAGCAAAAATATTGGAGTGATTTGTCATTTCCTCTCTAGCTCATTTTACAGATGAGGAAACTGAGGCAACCAGAGTGAAATGACTTGTCTAGTATCACACAATTACTAAGTGTTTGAAGCTAGATTTAAAGTTAGGAAGATCAGTCTTCCTGAATACAGGCCCAGCATTCTATCCATTGTGACACCTACCTGCCCAATGACAAATTTAGGAACTCCAATCAACACAATAATCAACACAATTCCAGAAGATTCCCGTTGTAAAATGATGCCCATCATGATGGATTCCACATGCTGAGACTTTTTTATTTTTTTTTTTTGACATGACCAATTCGGGAACATGTTTTGCTTGCTTTCTCAGTATGTGGGGAAGGAGAGGTGAAATGGAAGCAAGATAAGCACATCTTCATTTTCAAATCAAATTTAGTTTAAAAAAAAATTACTTTATAGGTCACTTATAGGTGATTTTGAATGGACAAACCCACCTCCCAAACAAGGGAAGAAAGTAGTTTCTTGGCTTTCAGATGGCTATGCTACTGGCACTATCCATTGCTGAGTAATTTTATGGTGCATATTTTGCTCAGTTGTTTCACCCTCTGAAACAGTGCCCTAGGGCCCGCTTAGAAATGGGAATGTCCACTTGCCTTAAGTGTGATGTGAAAGGGATAGAGAACATATCTGGTTGACTGTTACTGAAGTAAACTCCAATTACCTCAACATACACAACTCCCTATGTCCATCTCCTTTTGCCTCCCCATAGAGGTATGCACATGCTACTTTTTCTAACAGTTTAATTGTCTTCATTGTTAGTCACGTTCCTTGCTTACAAGAGGAATGAATGTATAGGCTATTCCCCAAGAGAAACTGATACAGGAATAGCCTTAAGTACTTCTAGCTGAGTGAAGAAGACAGCAAGAAGAAATAATACAAATGTTCCCAACCCCCTGCCCTTTAATTTTTTTTTTAAAAAAAAACATAATGTTTTCAATTCCTTTCTTGATTCATATTAAATCTTTATGCTGTTGGATCCAGCATTCAACACCAGGACTAGCTATGCTACTCTCGGGCATACTAATCTATAAAAGGTGCTACTCATGTTTTGTTATAGAGCTTGTTATTGTCTGAGAACAGAGGTGGAGAGAAGGGAACACCTGGACCTTATTTTGTGTTATTATAAATCTCATCATTGTATCCAAACAATGGTCTTTGATGAGATTCTGATATGTGTCTTTTTAGGTCTCTTAGAATGCAACACCTTCAAGGAACTGACAGCATTTAACTAGTATTAATAAATACAAAGCTGGAGGAGAGAGAATGACCTCTTATTTTACACTTTAGATACCAAGATGGAAATAGGAGATGATAAAGGGAGAATCTGGGGAAAACTAACATCAATGTGGATAGTAGCAATTTACCCATCAGAATAGAGGAAGCTTTCCAAAGGTGCCAAATATGAAAATCAGGTTTTGGCAGGGGGAAAAAAGATAATTCACACTATCCTGAAGTATATAGTTACAAGGAAAAGGTATTTCATTAGGATGCCAAAAAATTATCACAGTCTCTCTTCATTTTCATGTTACTTTGTTTAACTTACCACCTGAAAACATTTTTGGAAGCACATATATTAGTTATTCACAAATAACTAATATATAAATAAAGTAATCCAGACAATGCATTTTCTGTCTTCCCTTGATTCATAAAAATGCTTCTTTCATTCCCACTCATGACTTCTGTTCTTCATTTTGTTTAGGTGGCAAAAAAATAATAACTGGGATTGATAGAGCTTTAAGGTTTACAAAACACTTTTCCCTACATGGTCTCACTTAATCTTCACAACTTTGTGACATAGTATACAATTAGATGAGTTGTCAAGCCTTTAACAAAATCTCATTTTCAATACTGGAAGGGACCTTAGATTTATTGGGAGGAAGAAATTTTGTTAAATGTTCAAATGTTATATACAGTCATTTTTTTATTAGTGATGGTGAGTTCTTGGCTTTAGTATAGTTATGAGAACTTTATTTCATGGATAGGTGTATATGGTACTACTATATATACATGTGTATTTAAATTTATATGCATACATATGTACATACATTATTACATATATAATAGAATATATATAATATGGAATATTATATATAATACTATAATAGAATGTATATGTATATAACATATACAACATATATAAACAAATGCACATAAATAATATGTACTCTGGAAGTGATCATTTCATCACATCTTACTCATCTTAGCTCTTATAGGTTTTAATGTATAAAGACATAGATACTGCAGTTGGAAATATACCCCCCCAAAAAAAATTAAAAAATTAAAAAAAAAAAAAAAGGAAATATACCCAAATATACCCAAATGTTATACTACAGAAATAGGACAAATATGGGAAGAATTAACCTTTAATAAGAGTATAAAAAGATCAGAGGCCAAAGTAACAAAATCAAAAATAGAATTTAAATTTTGTCCCCATAGGCATCAAACCTGGTGTTTGGCATCACGTGGACTCAGAAAAACAGGTTTATATTTCAGTTAAAGAAGCCAAATTCATTTTTTTCCATTTTTGTATTTTTTTTTCAGGCAGACTATAATCTTCAGTTTAGGCATACCTGTAATTTGAATTTTTTTATTAAAGTTTTTTATTTTCAAAACATATGCATGAATAATTTTCAATATTCACCCTTGTAAAACCTTGTGTTCCAAATTTTTTCTCCCTCTTCTACCGACTCCCTCTCCTAAATGGCAAGTAATCCAATATATATTACACGTGTGCAATTCTTCTATACATATTTCTACAATTATCATGCTGCACAAGAAAAATTAGATCAAAAAAGGAAAACAATGAGAAAGAAAACAAAGTGCAAGAAAACAACAAAAGGAATGAAAAAGCTAATTGTGATCCACACTCAGTTCCCACAGTCCTTTCTCTGGATGCAGATGGCTCTTTTCATCACAAGATCATTGGAACTGGTCTTGAATCATCTCATTGTAGAAAAGAGGCGTGTCCATTAGAATTTATCATAGTATAATCTTGCTATTGCCATATACAATGATTTCCTTCTTGGTTCTACCCATTTTACTTAGCATCAGTTCATGTAAGTCCCTCCAAGCCTCTCTGAAATCATCCTGCTGAGTATTTCTTATAGAATAATAATATTCCATAACATCCATATACCATAACTTTTTCAGTCATTCTCCAATTGATGGATATCCACTCAGTTTTCAGTTTCTTGCCACTACAAAGAGGGCTGCCACAAACACTTTTGCATTTGTGGGTTCCTTTCCCTCCTTTATAATCTCTTTAGGATATAAGCCCAGTGGAAATACTGCTGGATCAAAGGTTATGCACAGTTTGATAGCCCTTTGGGCATAGTTCAAAATTGTTCTTGAGAATGGTTGGATCAGTTCACAACTCCACCAACAACATATTAGTGTCCCAGTTTTCCCACATCCCCTCCAACTTTAGCCCTTATCTTTTCCTGTCATCTTAGCCTATCTAAGAGGTGTATAGTAATATCTTAGAGTTGTTTTTATTTGCATTTCTAGGATCAGTAGTGATGTAGGACACTTTTTCATATGACTAGAAATAGTTTCAATTTCTTCATCTGAAAATTATTTGTTCAAGGTCTCATTTCCAAAATATATAGAGAACTGACCCTAATTTATAAGAAATCAAACAATTCTCCAATTGATAAATGGTCAAAGGATATGAACAGACAATTCTCAGATGATGAAATTGAAACTATATCCACTCATATGAAAGAGTGTTCCAAATCACTACTGATTAGAGAAATGCAAATTAAGACAACTCTGAGATACCACTACACACCTGTCAGATTGGCTAAGATGACAGGAACAAATAATGATGAATGTTGGAGGGGATGTGGGAAAACTGGGACACTGATACATTGTTGGTGGAGTTGTGAAAGAATCCAGCCATTCTGGAGAGCAATTTGGAACTATGCCCCCAAAGTTATCAAACTGTGCATACCCTTTGACCCAGCATTGCTGCTATTGGGATTATATCCCAAAGAATTACTAAAGAAGGGAAACTGGAAGTTGAATGGATGCCCATCAATTGGAGAATGGTTGGGTAAATTATGGTATATGAAGATTATGGAATACTATTGCTCTGTAAGAAATGACCAGCAGGAGGAATACAGAGAGGCTTGGAGAGACTTACATCAACTGATGCTGAGTGAAATGAGCAGAACCAGAAGATCGCTGTACACCTCAGTGCTGTATGAGGATGTGTTCTGATGGAGGTGGATATCTTCAACATAGAGAGGATCCAGCTCACTTCCAGTTGATTAATGATGGACAGAAATAACTGCGCCCAGAGAGGGAACACTGGGAAGTGAATGTAAATTGTTAGCACTACTGTCTGTCTACTCAGGTTACTTGTACCTTCGGAGTCTAGTACTTGATGTGCAACAAGAAAATGGTATTTGCACACATATATTGTATCTAGGTTTTATTGTAACACATGTAGAATGTATGGGATTGCTTGTAATCGGGGGGAGGGAGTGGAGGGAGGGAGGGATAATTTGGAGGGATGAATACAAGGGATAATGTTGTGGAGAAAAATTGCTCATGCATATATACTGTGAAAAAAAATTCTAAATAAAAAAAAAAGAAAATTATTTGTTCATATACTTTGACCATTTATCAATTGGAGAATGGTTTGAGTTCTTATAAATTTGAGTCAATTCTCTATTTATTTTTAGAAATGAGGCTTTATCAGTATCTTTGAATGTAAACTTTTCCCCAGTTTATTGCTTTCTTTCTACTCTTGTCTTTATTGAGTTTTTTTTTGTATAAAAAAACTTTTAAAGTTAATATATTCAAAATTATCCATTTTGTATTCAATAATGATCTCCAATATTATTGTTTTTATTCCTCGGCCTACCCATGAGCACTTGATATTTTTCCAGTTGATTAGATCTGATTTTATTTATGTGAAAAGTATTTTGTAATTGTGTTCATATAGTTCCTGATTTTACCTTGGCAAAATATTTTATATTATCTACAGTTATTTTATTTTATTTTATTTTTATTATTATTTTTTCTGAGGCTGGGATTAAGTGACTTGCCCAGGGTCACACAGCTAGGAAGTGTTAAGTATCTGAGGCCAGATTTGAACTCGGGTCCTCCTGAATTCAAGGCTGGTGCTCTATCCACTGCGCCACCTAGCTGCCTCTCTACAGTTATTTTAAATGGAATTTCTCTTTGTATTTTTTGCTGCTGGACTTTGTTGGTAATATATGAAAATGCTAATAATTTATGTGGATTTATTTTATATCCTGCAACTTTGCTAAAGTTGTGAATTGTTTTTTAGTTGCTTCTCTAGGATTCTCTAAGTATACCATGGTATCATCTATAGAGATAGATGATAGTTTGGTTTCCTCATTACCTACTCTAATTCCTTTAATCTCCTTTTCTTCTCTTATTGCCAAAGCTAACATTTCTAATACGATATTAAATAGTAATAGTGATAGTGAGCAATCTTGTTTCACCTCTGATCTTATTGGGGATGGCTCTATTTCATCACCATTATATATAAAGCTTATTGATGGTTTCAGATAGATGCTACTGATCATTTTAAGGAAAACGCCATCTATTCTTATACTCTCTAGTTTTTTTTAATAGGAATGGGTCTGGATTTTGTCAAATGCTTTTTCTGCATCTATTGAAATAATTATATGATTTTTATTAATTTGATTATTGATATAGTCAATTATGCTAATAGTTTTCCTAATATTGAACCAGCCCTTCATTCCTGGTATTAAATCCTACTTGGTCATATTATATTAATCCTGAAAATAACTGGCTGTAATGTGTTTGTTAATATTTTATTTAAGATTTGTGCATCAATATTCATTAGGTAACTTGGTCTATAATTTTCTTTCTCTGTTTTGACCCTACTTGGTTTAGTTATTAGCACCATATTTGTGTCATAAAAAGAATTTGATAGGACTTCTTCTTTCCAATTTTTTCAAATATTTTGTATAGTATTGGAATTAATTGTTCCTTACATGTTTGATGGAATTAACATGTAAATCCATCTGGCCATGGAGATTTTTTTCTTAGTGAGCTGATTAATAGTTTATTCATTTTTTTCCTAAAATGGGAGAATTTAAGTAATTTATTTCTTCTTCTGTTAATCTGGGCAATCTATACTTTTTGTAAGTATTCCTCCATTTCACTTAGATTATCAGATTCAATGACATATAGTTGGGCAGAAGAACTGATTATTGCTCTAATTTCCTCTTCATTGGGGGAAAGTCACCCCTTTTCATTTTTGATACAATTTAATTTTCTTCTTTCCTTTTTTCTAATCAAATTAACTAAAAATTTACCTATTTTGGTTTTTTTAAATAAAACTAACTCTTAGTTTTGTTTATTAATTCAATAGTTTTTTTTTCAATTTTTTTAATCTCCCCTTTAATTTTCAGAATTTCAAATTTGTTATTTAGTTGGGGGTTTTTAATTTGCTCTTTTTTAAAAAGCTTTTTTAGTTGCATGCAAATTCATTTATCTTTTTTTTCCTCTATTTTATGCAAGTAAGCATCTAGAGATACAAAACTTACCCTAAAAACTGCTTTGGCTGCATCTCATAAATTTTGGTTTATTTCTCATTATTGTGATATGGTATATGTCTCATTATTGTGATTCTCTTGGATGAAATTATTGATGGTATCTATGATTTGTTGTTTTACCCACTCATTCTTTAGGATTAGATTATTTACTTTCCAATAAAATTTTGGTTTATTTTCTTCTAACCTTTTATTGCATGTAATTTTTATTACATCATGATATGAAAAAATGCATTTACTATTTCTGCCTTTCTGTATTTGATTTTGAGTTTTTTATGTCCTAATGCGTGATCAGTTTTTGTATAAATTCTATGTATTGCTGAGGGGAAAACTACATTCTTTTCCATCTCTATTCAATTTTTTCCAAAGGTCTATCATACTTAACTTTTTTAGAATTCTATTTATTCCTTAACTTCTTTCTTATTTATTTTGTGGTTTGATTTATCTAGTTCTGAGAGAGCAAGTTTGAGATCCCTTACTAGTATAGTTTTGCTGTCTAATCCTTCTTGTAGCTCTCTTAACTTCCCCTCTATGAATTTGGATGCTATACCACTTGGTGTGTATATGTTTAGTATTCATATTACTTCAATAACTATGGTACACTTTAGCAAGGTGTAGTTAATGTTCTTATCTCTTAATTAGATCTGTTTTTGTTTTGCTTGATCTGAGATCAGGATTGCTACCTCTGCTTTTTTTTTTTTTTTTTTTTTTTTTTTTTTTTTTTACTTCAGCTGAAGAATAAATGATTCTGTTCCAGCCTTTTACTTTTACTCTGAATATATTATCCTTCTTTAAATGTGTTTCTTGTAAATGACATATTACAGAATTTTGGCTTTTAATTCATTCTGTTATCGGGTTCTCTTTTATGGGAGAGTTTATCCCATTCACATTCACAGTTAAAATTACTGGGTATTTCCTACCATATTGTTTTTCCCAAGTTATGCTTTCTTTTCCTCCTCCCCAGTATTTTGCTTCTGACTATCACCTCCCTTAAACAGCCCTCCCCTTTTACAAACCTCTCTTTTTTATATATTTCCCCTTCTGTTTATGTTCTCCCTTTTATTAACTTTCTCCTTTCTTTTCCCTTCCTACTTCCCTATAGGGTGAGACAAGTTTCTCTGTGAAGCTAAATATGTCTGATATTCTCTCTTTGAGTTAAATCTGATGAGAATAAGATTCACATAATGCTCATCCCCCTCCCCTCTTTCCTTCAAGTTTAATAGGTCTTTTTGCCTCTTCGTGAGAAGTAATATGCCCTGATTTAACTCCATTTTCCTCTTCTTCCAGTAGAATTCTCTTTCCTCGTCTAGTTTCTTTTTTACATAATTACAATGAAACCAAATTATACCTGCACCCTCCAAGTATATTAACAGAGATACAGATCTCAAGAGTTAAACATATAATTTTTCCATATAAGACTGTAAGCTTTTTAACTTTTAAAAAGAAAGTTACTTTTTTCCCTTTCCTTTTCACCTTTTTATGCTTCTCTTGAGTTCTGTACTTGAAGATCAGATTTTCTGTTCAGCTCTGGTCTTTTCATCAGAAATAAATGTTTCATTGAATGTCCATTTTTTCCCCTGAAAGATAATGTTTAATTTTGCTGGATAGTTGATTATTATTGGCTATAATACACATTCCTTTGCCTTTTGGAATATTAGATTCTAGGCCATTCAATACATTAAAGTGAAAGCTGCTAGGTCCTGGGTAATCCTGATTGTGGCTCCTCAATATATGAATTATTTCTTTCTGGCTGCTTGAAATACTTTTTTTTTGATCTGATAATTCTGAAAATTAGCTACAATGTTCCTTGAGGTTTTCATGTTGGGGTCCCTTTCAGGAGATGATTGGTGAACTCTTTCAGTGGCTGTTTTACCCTCGGTTCTGGGACATCAGGGCAGTTTTCCTTGATGATTTCCTATAAGATGATGTCTAGGCTCTTTTTTTCATCATGGTTTTCAGGAAGTCCAATAATTCTTAGATTGTCTCTTCTAAATCTATTTTCCAGGTCAATTGTTTTTCCAATGGGGTATTTTACATTTTCTTCTATTTTTCCATTTTTGATTGAAAAAAATCAAAATGCCCTTTTGAAACAGACCTTTTCTGAAGTTCTTCAAAAAAACATTCAGAGGCTTGATCTTGTATTGCTCTGAGGGACACCTGGAAGAGCCAGATAAAGGCCTGTCTATTCTCTGCCTTCTTAGCTGCATCCCTATAATTTGAATTTTAAGTTAGAACTTTTGCTGTCCACGAAATTTGGGCTTCTGAGACACATTACCTTAAAGTCTACTTTCTTAATCTCTCTAAATGACATTTTCTGATTTAAACAGCAGATAAGCCTTTTTATTGAAGAAATCTCTTGCCTTTGCTCTTTTTTCTTTTCCTCTCTACCCTCTTTTGTCTCTCCCCTTTTCTTTTCTTTTCCCATTATCACTCTTTCTTTAATTGTTTTATTGCTTTTTCTCTACCTCTCTCTTTTCTGTTTCTTTTTTTTTCTATCTATGTATCTATCTCTTTGTGTTTATCTTGTTATTGTTTCGCTCCTTTCTCTTTTCTTACTCTTCTCTCCTTTTATCTCTTTTTTTCTCTTCTCCCTTTTTCATCCTTTTTCTTCTCTTTTACCTTCTCCTTTCTACCCTAATCCCAGAGAGGGCTAGCAAAGGCTAATAATGAAGCTACTGTTTTTGGAGGAAAAGAAGCCCACAACTGGTTTACATCAATATTTTTACTGATTACATTGGAATTCAAATGACATGTTAATAAATGAGGATTCTTGATGAAAGATAAATGATGAGTTTAGTTGTTCTATGGAATTCTAATGGTCTCAGAGTTCAAATAGGTTTTCGGTGCAATGCAGTACTTCATTGAGAGAGCCTGAATGGTCCAAGAATGACTGTGCTTTTTCGTTCACTGACTCTTCAAGTACATTATGCCACTTCTGGCCAGAAGTCATTTGAGGGAACAGGTGCTTGATAAGAACTGGATGGGCAGCTTATATTGGCACAAAGAAGGGTCTTCTGTACAAAGTAGTGTACTCTTTCAAAATCACTTAGTCTGTCCAACACAACTTATTTTTGTCACATCCCTATGCCCTGATAATAGGGTTCAAATTTATTTTTAGTGAGGACCATCATATTAAGAGGATAAGCATGTAGGAGGGTCAAGGAACTATGTACTATGTATTTATCAAGGGAATAATTTGATCACCAGGTTATTTGGATAGCTTTTTCTCCTGATAGATTAGTGTCATGATTTAGATGATGAGACTTTATTTTCTTGACAGTCATCTTCATTTTACCAACTCTTATCATATCTAAAACAATTTATGTCTTCATTTATCCTGGTGATTCACTGGACAAAACTAACCAACTCCACAGCAAATTGGACCTATCTAATTGACAGGAAAGTATATGATCCTTGTAATTTATAATGGGGGCAAGCATGATGAGGAGCATCTGCAATCCTTATTTATGATGAGTCTGAGACTGAGGGATCACTTGAACTCAGAATAGGGTGCTAAGTCCAATACCAATATGGTGAGCCCTCAAGAGAAGAGACCTGCTAGGTTGCCTAAAGAAGACTAGGACAGAAATATTAGACTGAAAATCCTATGCTGAACAGTGAGATAGGGAGGCCTGGTCTCAAAATACTACTACTACTATTATTACTACTATCACCACTACCACCACTACTACCACTACCATCACGACTACTACAGTAGTATTTCACATTGGAAGCCAAAGCTATATGTCTAGATTATATCCCAGATAATAGGTAACAGATAACTATGATATAATTATATTGAATTCAGGGATCTGTGATTTCTTCAGTGTGTCAGTGTGATGAGTCAATTCAGCAAATTAAGATTCTTTTGTGTTCCAAGTACTGTACTAAGTGTTAGAACATGGGAATAACATTACTTTCTAGCCAATCTGGTGATGAAACTCTCAGACTTTGCTAATCTAGCCCACATCTATGATATTCAAAGCCATTTTAGCTTGGTATAGGACCTGTTAAAATTTACATCCTGTTGGCATAGCCCTTAAGAACTGTTGTACTCTCTAATCCATAATGGTAGTTTTAATGGTGGGCTAAATAATTTTCATATTTATATGAGTAGTAATAGCTATTTTACAGAAATAATAATAAAAGTAAATTTCCAGAAATACGGCACTGGCCTATGATGCATGGAAATAGTTTTGCAAACTGGATGAACCTGAATCAGTCTAGTGAGTGAGCCTATGAATGATATCTACAAATAATCATGGATCAGAGATGGAAAGGTACTTGGAAATAATCTAGAATAATTTGTTCATTTTATAGATGAAGTAAGGCATAGTGATTTATCCGGGGTCCAGTATGACACATAACCTGGACATGCATTCAGACCTTTTGACTCCAATTCCAGTATCTTATTACTTTACCATCCTGGTTCTTATGTTATGAGATGAGTGTGAGTTTAATAAATGAGTTACCCAGGAATTAAAAAAAAATGACTGTGGTGAAATATCTTTTGGAATCTCCATGATTACATGGAATACAGGTTCACACAGGCAAACAATTAGAATAATAAAAAAATGCTCTTCAAAGTAGTCATTGATTCCCTATCAATAATATAACCCTCCATTCTTCCTCTCAGCCGTTAGCCCTATTTGCCTTCCTAGATACCAATGCTATCTTCTCTTATGTTCTCTTTGCCATTAAATTCCTTATTCCTATTCCTTAGGCCTGTTCCATCTACCTCTGTTGTAAACTCCTACAGAACTCCAATATATCCTAGGCAACCTCTTTGATCATCTGCAGAAATACTCCTTTCCACGTTAATGGAAACCTGTCTTTTCCCTAATATATCATTACTTCCCTCATAGACATTTCCAATGAAAAGCTCTTCCAATTCATTAGCTCATGGCATAAAGAGGAAAGACAGGCATATTTCTTAATCCTCATTGCATTTTCCAGACCATAATACCAAATCATCACTCAACTGTATATGTTGTATCACCTCAAATCCCACACTATAACCTACTAACTTTGCCTTCCAAAATGATTTCACTACCTGGATTATCATCTTCCTCTCATCCTGTGCACTTTTATTACTCTCTTTGTACTTATCATCCATTCTGATTGTCCTTCTAATTTCTCCTCTTCATTTCTCCACTTTGTGAATATCAATAGTCTTTACTTTTTTTACTTGAGGAACATTTAACACTAGCCTTTGAATCTACCATCACTCAGAACTGTCTTTCCTCCAAAATCCAAAATAATGACATTAATCCCTTCTGACTAATGATCCTTTGCCCTGCCTTTTTTCTATTCCTTTAAGTCTCTTTGACCTATGTTTCCTTGTTGTGTCCTTCAGTTCCTCAAATTTCCTTCCTATTAGCCATTTATTGTTTCATTCAGTTCATATTCCATAATCATTCTTTTCCTCATTGAAAACAATGAGGAAAAAACTTAAGTCAAACGGTATGCACAGTTTAGTAACTTTTGGAAATTGCTTTCTAAAATCCATTTCAAATCCATCTTGAATGTTGGATTCATCTATAACTACTATCTTTCTCCTTCCTTCTTGCCATCACAATTTTAGAAGGAATACTTTCTACTTACACTTCTATTTCATCCTCTACTTATATGGATTTGATCTTGCCATTCTGATAGAGACAAGTTGAATATTTCCAATAAACTTTTTCCAATAAACTCTTGCTTACCATATGATCTCTTTTAGTTCCTCAGCATCCTTTACTTCTCTTTATAATTTGTCACTGTTGATTCTCAGTTTCTTCACAAAATTCTTTCATAGTGTCAGCAGATTGTTTTGCTGTTCCATTTTTATTTCTGTGATTTTTCCCAACAAAACTCCTTCCTTTGATATTCTCCTTAAATTTGTATTTTTCCTCAATTATAATATTCAGTGATTCCCTGACTGTACTTTTTCCTTTCTGTGAAATGGCTTATTTCCCATCTTTTCTATTTTAAGTTCTCATTTTTCAAGGCCAATTTTAATGCCATTACTTCCCTTATGAAGTTTTCTTTTGTTTCTAACCATATGTTATTTATCTGACCTTTTAGATCATTTTGCTTTTATCTTATTGTACTTATTACATTGTGTCTAGTATTATACTTGTCTTACTAATCTTATTCACCTTAATATCAAAACTGTACTAAGTATGATGTCTATTACATTATAAGTCCTCATATTAACTGTTAAGTGAATGAATGCATACATGTTCCATGAACATATACATATCTTGGCCATGTGACCCTTAGGCAAGTCACTTCTCAGTGACTTTACTAGGCAGATCTTTTAAGACTTTAATAGCTAAGAAGGATCCCCACCTGTACTGGTAAAGTGAGTTGCTTCTCCCAGGATTTCCCTCTATTATTGCAATCACAGATCTAGTTCCTATGCAGATATGAACTTTCCAAGACTGTCACTAAGGGAAAAATGCTTATTATGTTCATGAACACAGCAAATGTGTTTGTTGTACATATTTCTTGATAAGATCTCATAAGAAATGACTTTTCTGTAGGAAATATATTCTATAGTAAAGGTTTTATGCAATAAATAAACTTCTAAAAATCCCCACAATAGAAGATGGCTTTTCAGTTAAGAAGTTGCTATAAGCAGCATGAAAATTTAAGATTAAACTTACTATTTAGAAGTAAGAAGGAGTGAGGGAGTGGGAAATGCTGTCTGATTTGCAAAATATAGTCTTTTCCCTTGCCCCAAGAAATAGGGAGCTTTATTATATCCTCCTTCCTACAGTAAAACAAGCATTCCTAAAGAGAGGATCATAGGTTTTAGAAGTAGAAGGGAGCTTAGAAGTATAGTTGAACCCCAGAGAGGTTATCACTTGCTTATTAAAGACACAGAGATAGTACATTAGAAGACCTGAAATTTGAACTCATGTTTTTGTACTGTAAATCTAGTGATCTTTCCATTATAGTTCCTGTGGTATCTTCTCTAATTAAAATGTAAGAATAACATAAATGATATAATTTTTAAATGAGAGTTGTTTAAAATAAAAAAAAAAAAGTCTTCCACTACAGCCTATTTTTCCCCTGTATTGGCTTCTCCAAATAACTCTCTGTCCTCAAATACTCAATTCTGCTCTCTAGGAGATGATCTCACCTCCTATTTTATTGAAAACATTTGAGGCCATATGTTGTGATCTCCCTCGTTTTCCTTCCTCTATATCTGAAAATTATTCAGTCTTTTCTCTCACTCTTTGTCTTTTTTTGATTCCAGTCTCAGAGGATAGGGTTCTCCTTATTCTTGCCAAGGCCATCTCTTCCATGTGGGCCTCAATCTATCCCCTCTCCTCCTGTTTTTATTTTTTTTTAAATTTTTGTGACCTTATTCCATTGATCAATCTCTCTTTTATTTTTAGCATCTTACCACTAGCTGTCTTCTCTATAGCTGCAAACATTTTCAGGTCTTCTTTAGTTTATTGAATTTTAATTTAATTTTTTTCAATTACATGTAAAAATGTTTTAATATTAATTTTTAAAATTTTGAATTTAAAATTTTCTCCTTCCTCTGCTCCTCTTTAAGAAGGCAAATAATTTGATATAGATTATACTTGTGTAGACATATAAACCATTTCCATTTTAGCCATGTGACAAAAGAAAAATTAAAATTTAAAATTAAATTAATTACAAAATTAAAAACAATAAAAAAGTATTATTCAATATGCATTCATATGTTATCAGTCCTTTCTTTGAAGAAAGATAGCATTTTTCATAAATCCTTCAGAATTGTTTTGTATTATTGTATTGCTAAGAATAGCTAAATCAGTCACAGTTGATCACCATACAATATTTGTTACAATGTTTTCCTGCTTCTTCTCACTTAAATTTGCATCAGTTTATGTAAATCTTCCGAGATTTTACTGATAGCATCTTGCTCAACATTTCTTAGAGCATATTAGTATTCTCTCACAATCATACACCACCACGTGTTCAGCCATTTACCAATGATGGACTTCTCGTCAATGTTCAATTCTTTGCCACCACAAAAAAAGAGCCATTACAAATTTTTTTTGTGCTTATAGGCCTTTTTTCTTTTCCTTTGAATTCTTTGGAGTATAGGATCTCCTCTAGTTTAATAACAAGAATTCCTTCCTTTTGACTCTGCTATTTCCTTGAGCTGTTATTTCTTGTCTGCTATTTTATATTTTACTCCTTTGCTAGAAATCCTAGAATTAGTACAGTAGAGCACTGGGCTTGGAGTCAGGAATACCCGAGTTCAAATCCAGTCTCAAACAATGACTAGTTATATGACCTTGGGCAAAAACAAACATCTCGAAGATCCTACCTGGACAGCCTCCATGACAGTAGCTAACACCGGTGAGTAGAGCAGGTAGGTGGTTCAATGGATAAAGTGCTGGGCCTAGGAGTCATGGAGACTTGAATTAGAATCTAGTCTCACACACTTACTGTGTAACCCTACTTTTGCCTCAGTTTCCTCAACTATAAAGTGGGGATGACAATAATACATATTTCCCAGGGTTATTGTGAGGTTCAAATGAGATAATATTTATATAATACTTAGTGTAGTGCCTAGCACATTGTGGGTACTGTATAAATACTTAGTATTTCCCCTTCCTTTCCCTTCATTACTAAGTGACTTTTGACCCCACCTGTCAGAGCATCATAGGGTTGATCATAAGGATCAAATACTAAAGTATTTAGTAAGTGCCAAGTACATTGTGTGTACCTAATAAATTCTTCCTTTCTCTACTCTATCCCCAGTGCTCTAATACAAGGCTTCTTAAACTTTTTCCACTCAGAACTACTTTTCATTAAGAAATTTTTATGTGACCCTGGGTATCTACATATATAAAATTGGCATGAAAACCAAACATTTGCTGATAATAAATCATAATTTTGTTGTCACCTCCATATTCAATTAGGTGACCTTATATGGGTTTGCAACCCACAGTTTAAGAAGCTTTGCTCTATGCAACTAACACTTTAGGTTGCAGAGAATGTTCTCTAGCCTTTACTCTGATCTGACCTGTGCTAGTAAGGTGAACTGCTTCTCCTGGAAATACAGGTCCAGTCCCCCTTATAGTCTTATCTTTTCTGAGTGTTAGACTGAGGATACAAAGTCAAAAACCAAAAAATATGACAATAATGTGAGGATAGAGAAGTACTGAACTATCAGATGTGCAGAAATAATTTTCCACAGTAGATATCACATAATGAATAATATTTATCTGTATTGTGGAATATAGATTGTAAGCATACTGAGAAACTTTGGAATCTTTGTATCTCCAGAATTTAAAACATAGCTTTATATCTTGTAAGACTTTCAGTTGGATTGAATTACACATTGGAGAAATGAAATGAAAGGTCTTATAATTAAACTTATAAATGTCTAGTATTGCATTAATTTGCTTAGAAACATCCCACCTCCTCCTTCATGTAGTACAAAGATAATGTTTAACCTAAACTCTAATCATATAATCTCAAATTATTAGGACTAATATTAATGACATTATGTTATCATTACATTCATAGTCTTCACCTGAAATCTGACATAGCTCATGAATGAAAAAGGGACTTCTGTATAATAAAATGGAGGTGAAGATAATCTCTGTCCTATGTGAGTTAAAGGATTAATATTATGGGGATCGAATTTTTTACAAAACTTTTCTTTGTAAATTTAGTTACCATTAATTCCCAATCATTCACAGTATTCAAAGAAAGTAATTGCATGGATAATGTAAAGAGTATTTCTATTCATATTTAGAATGCATTTTTCTTACCAAATGATTTTCCTGATTAGTTTCCTCAAAATAATATTAATGTGTTTACATATGTTGAAGAAATGCCAATTGGCAATAGGAAAAAGCTGAGCTAAAAATCCAGTTATCTATAAAAAGGCCTGTTGAATAAGTTGTGTATGTCATTCAGATATTAAAATCTTGACTGAAGTAAGCTACAAAGTGATTAATATAAAATGTAAGTGATTGGGGTTTTATTAAAAATGGATCATATTATAAATGGGACAGCTAGATGGTATAGAGGGTATAAAACACTGGCCCTGGAGTCAGGAGAACCTGAGTTCAGTTGCGACCTCAGACACTTAATACTTCCCAGCAGTGTGACCTTAGGAAAGTCACTTAACCCCAATAACCTCATCAAAAAAAACTAAAAAAGATAGGAAAAAAAATTGATTTTTAACGTGCATACATTGCACATTAATAATCAGCAAATGTTCATAAAATCCTCATCTTGTTAAGGGGAAGAAATTAAATGACTTGCCTAAACTTGTGTTGTCATAATCAATATAATTAAGAGAGATTCATTGGATTTGTCTCTTGATCCTGTGCCATAACTCCTAGAACATGCTTTGTAAAAAACCATGAAATGAAGTATTGTTTGATCTCATAGAGGAATATTAAGGGGGAGAAAAGTGTTGGATCATTGACCCATCTGATTCAAACAAACAAAAATATGCTGGTGGAGTGAATTAATTGACCCATTCTGGAAGGTAGTTTGGCAGTAGACAGCTAGGTGGCACAATACTTTGCTGTTTTTAATTTCTTAAAATATCCTCATTTCTCATTCATTTACCATATTTTTTGTAACTTCAAATGATTTTTTTTTATTTTGTCAAGTTAAATGCAATTAAAGGATGAAGCTTTGGACTTGGAGTCAGGAAGACCCTGAGTTCAAATAGCTCTGTAACTCTGGGCAAGTCCCTTCATCTCTGTTTGCCTCAATTTCCTTTTATGCAAAATGGTGATAATAATAACATCCACTTCCCAGGAATGCTGTGAAGATCAAATGAGTTTTTGATAGTAAAGTGCTCAAACCCTGGCACATAGTGGGCTCTATATAGATGTTAGTTATTATTATTATTAGCTACCATTTAATGTGGTACCATATTAAATATAATGTTTAATCCAATGATACCACTACTAGGCATATACTTCAAAAATATCAAGGCAAATAGCTCTCTCTCTCTCTCTCTCTCTCTCTCTCTCTCTCTCTCTTTTCCTCTCTCCCTCCCTCTCTCTCTTCCTCCTCTTCTTCTTCTTTTATCTTTCTTCTTCTCTCTATATTCTTCACTTCTCTTGTCTTCTCTTCTCTCTTTCTTTTTCTTCTTCTTCTTTACACACACATATATCAAGTATTTTTATGTTGTCAAAGAATCATATATTGAGGAAATGTTCATCAATTAGGGAATGGATAAACAAGTTGTGGTATATAAATGTAAAAGAATAGGATTGTGTGGGAAGAAATGACAAGCAGGATGATTTCAGAAAAAACTGAAAAGACTTACATGAACTGATGCAGAATGAAGCAGAATCAGGAGAAGAATTTACATAATATGGGCAACATTGTACAATAATCAACTGTGAATGACTTAGTTCTTTTCAGCAATACAGTGGTCTAAGACAATTCCAAATGACTTATGCTGGAAAATGTTATTTACATCCAGAGAAAGAATTGATAAGAGTTTGAATGCAGATTTAAATATACTATTTTTTCATGTTTTTCCCCCCTTTGGCCTGTTTCTTCTTTTATTACATGACTAATTAAAAATTAATAATAACTTTTATTAATGACTAATATGGAAATATGTTTCATGTGATTGCATATACACAAGCTACATTAAATTGCTTACCATCTTAGGGTAGAGGTGAAGGAAGGGAAGGAGGAATTAAAATTTGGAATTTGAATTTTAAAAATTAATATTAAAATTATCTATACATGTAATTGGAAAAAATAAAAGGCTACTTTAAAATATTCATAGAAGAACTTTTAATGCAGTAAATAACTAAAAATTCAGAAGTAGTTTCCCATCAGTTAGGGAATTACTGAACAAATTAGTAGTATGTGAATATCTGACATATAAAGGTTATATGGCATATAATGGAATATTATTATGCTGAAATAAATGGTGAGAATTATGAGTTTAGAGAAATTTGAAAAGTGAATAAAACCATGAGAAATAATTTTTTCAGTGACTATAATGTTATAAATAAAAATATCTTTAAAATAATTAGTCATGCCATTCCTCCATTCAAAAGTCTTTATGGCTCTCTATTGCATATCATCTTGTCTTTAAGGTTCATGCCTGTTATTGAAATCCTTTCATTCTCTAGTATGTTGTGGTATATAAATATAAGGGAATATAATTGTGCTATAAGAAATGACAAGCATGGGGCAGCTAGGTGGCGTAGTGGATAGAGCACCAGCCTTGAATTCAGGAGGACCTGAGTTCAAATGTGATCTCAGACACTTAATACTTCCTAGCTGTGTGAACCTGGGCAAGTCACTTACCCCCAGTCTCAGGGAAAAAAAAATGACAAGTATGGTGATTTTTTTTCCAGTATTGTCTCATTCCACATATACACTAAGTTTCAGGCAAATTAAACCACACTCTATTCAGTATATTCCCCCTCCCCTTTATCTGCATAGATCCTTTCTTTTAAAAACTTACTTTTATTTTCAGTTCTAAATTATCTCCCTCTCATCTCCTGCTCTTCTCCCCTGTGATAAAGGAAGAAAAACAAAACTTGCTACAAATATACATACTTAAGCAAAACAAATTGCTGCATTAGTCAACTTATATCTTTTAAATCCTGGATAAACACCTCTTGCTTCCTGAAATCTTCCCTGATACCACCAGTTTACAATGATTTTTTTTCTCTGTGAATCTCACATATTAATTTCTCTTCATCTTTCTGAAATATCTTTATATTGCATGATTGTATATTATTTTGCATTTTAGTTATCTCTGTATCTCTCACTAGAAAAAAAGCTCCATGAAGTCAGAATCCTATTTTTGTTTCTTTGAGTGCCCAATACAGTGTTGTACTTAGGTCTCTTAATAAATATTTGTTGAAATTGATTAAACTGTGTGCAGCTTATACTCATTAATTAATTTATTTATTTTTGTCCCTTTCCTAGTTTGTTGTGACTGTGTTTTGGAGCATCTACATCTATGATAGAGAGATGGTTTATCCGAAGTTACTTGATAATTTCATTCCTGCTTGGCTGAACCATGGAATGGTAAGTAAAGTAAAACAGATTTTATATATATATTTTAAAATATGCTAATAAGTATATTTCTCATGCTTGAATTTCTGTTGTTTATAGATTATTGTTAGATATATATGAAAGAATGGATAATCATTAAGGAAGAAAAATATTAAGAAATTTAAAAATCTTCCATTTTAATGTCCAACAAATTAGATTAGACTATTAAGTAAATCGATCCATTATATATACTATCTTAGGACTGCTGTTATTTATTATATAATGAAATCATATTTAATAAAATGCTACCTAATTGGTTCAGTCTCTGTGAGATAACATTTAATTTTTTTACATCAAAGTAGCTCCTCCTACCTTACAGATTGAATACTAGTATATGCAGAACAAAGATGAGGCCTCATCTTCAATCTATCCCTTTCTTTATTTATCAACTCTCCTTTACCCTCACCCAGAAATATTACTAGGATCCTTTTGAAAGTAGAATTATGTTGGATAATTTCTTAAGAGTTGTAGCAACTTTGAAATATGTCTTTGGCTTTCTTTGTTACTGGAACTTTCTTTTCCAGTCCCTGTTTGTTGAGTGCTCTTTTCTGATTGGAGAAGTTTATAGGCGCTGAGATTTTCACTTTTTTTTTCTTAGTCTCATCCCTTTTGGTTTATTAGATATCATAATCATTATATAATCACACTTTGAGTTGGATGATTGTTTTTTCATTATCAATTTCTAAGGGAGGGAAATTGTCTTCAGAGGGACTTAATATTATCCTATTACTTTAGTTTTTGAGCTTGAAAATTTTCTGTTTTTGTTGTTGTATCAAATTTATTTGGAAGCCTGCAGTTTGGTCATAGCCATTTTTAGAAAATGTCACAGGATGCTTTTGGTGAAAAGGACAGTGCATCACAGAAATTATAGGGGAAAGGAAGAGCTCCAAGTTATACAACCAAAATAAAATAACCTTTCCCTACTTTGGTTTATTTTAAGAAGAGTAGTGCATAATATTAATTGTATATATGATTGTGCTAGACAGACTTAACCAAGCCTTTCTAAAACACAATGTAATGATTAGCATGTTTTTCCCCTTTTTTTCTTTTTATTTTAATAATATTTTATTTTTCCAAATACATGTAAAGACAGTCCTCAATATCCTGCAAAAGAGTGGCATGTTTCTATGCTTTCCTGAGCATCCAGGAAGTGGCATGGTATAGGGGAAAAGAGCTTTGAATGAAGAGTCAGGAGATGAAGTTCAGATTGTATCATTAACTAGCTATATGGCTTTTATTAGTCTGTTTAATTTCTCAAGACTTCATTTCGTTACCCATAAAATGAAAGTGTTGAACTAAGTGACATCACTTATTTTGTTCTTTTGTAAAATCCTATGAATTTTGACAAATCATAATTTTGTTTGATGATGGCATTCTGGAACTGCCATGTGTAATGACTGAAGTAACATATTGGATCAACCAATATGTTACAACCAATAATGAAACTCTTCCCACTTTACAAGTATGATTTGAATAGTGTTGTTTCCCAAAGGCTACCAATACCTATGATTGTAATCATATGCATGTTCATTCTTGTTCACTTTTAATGGGAAAAATAGAACTTTTACAATTATAAATAAAGAGGACAGAAGAAATATGTTAAGGATATTCTGAAGGAGAATTTCTACAATAAAGGTGTAGACTTTTGGAAAACATTATTTGGGATGGATCATTTGAAAAATAGATACTCTTTCTTAGAAAAAAAAATTCAGCTCAAGCTTGAACCTCAGATATAGAGTTGCAATGAGTATTAGATTTTGCACAGGACCACAACAGCCACAAATGAAAGAACAATTTTTCCATGTTCTCAGTGACTAAAGAACTATGGCTCATAAATTAATCATTTCAACTCTGTGCAGGTACAATCATCATCCATAGCATTATCTTCAAATTTGAAGTAGTGATGTATAACTATTTACAATGAACAAAGTGCATTGCCTAGTGAAGTGAAGACATTCTTGAAGTCCTGGTCTGCTGCTTTACTGTTTAAAACTAGTAGCTACTTTCTTGGGAAGATAGGAATGGAGGGGGGGGGGTTAGCAGAAAATAATGGAATTACATTATAGGGTAGAACATTCCAACTATTTTACCACTTGGCTCCTTTTCTGTATCTCTAAACTGTATGTAAAACCATCAACTTGAAGAGTTGATCACAACTTCTGTTAGTTCCAATTGTACATTTTTCTGAGGCTGAATATTTCCGGCAGTCATCTCATTTAATCAAATTCCCAGCCGTCAGATCTTAAGTCTGTGTCTGCTTTCAGAACTAAACTTCAGACAATTTTGATAACTAGGTTGAGAAACACAAACCTTACTTTGCTTGGTTCTTTGGACAGACTTCCTCTGCTATTCTTGTTCCATAGCTCATAAGTGAACCTTTGGATGACATTCACCTCTGTTGATACACACTAGAGTGTCATGTCACTAATGCTGATTAAGTCTTTTGCTTCTTAAGATGTCTTAGTCTATTGTAGAAGGTCTAATCTTTATACTTAACAGTAAAAAGGGAACTGATTTACCCCTCTTTTAAAGTACAGTATCAACATACACTCTCCAGTGCTTGGAGGATACCTTTGTCAGATAAGAGAATTCATATCCCTCCAGGAGAGCATTGATTATCTCCTCAGATGCAGAACCAGACAGTTTGTGTGGTCTCAACACTATTTATTACCAATCTGGAATCTTGGACTACAAAAATGGAAATTCAATTCATAATGCCATTATGACATTCTCTTAGAAGGCATCAAGAAAACAATGATAAAAGTTTTTTTAGAATTGGAGCACAGCATAAAGAATCAAAGAACTAGGTTCCAAACCTGATTTCTTCTTGTTACCTTGGGGGAAAAAAAAACAAAAAACAAAAGAACAACATTTTTCTTCTCTGGACCTTGATTTCCTCAGCTATTAGAAAAGGTTGAAATAAAGTTTATGATCTTGTTAAGAATGTGGGAACAACAAAAACAAAATAAAACAGAGTTTAGATTAAAAACAAGGTTGCTAAAAACTGAATCTCATTTGTTTGTGAGAAGAGAGATACGGCTGGGGAGTCAGAAGTTAAAGCGGTGATTTCTCAATCCTAGTTCTATAATCTTGATGACAACATGAAAACTTTCCCAACAAAGATTATTGGACTAGGAGTAGGAAACCTGGTTGTAGTACTGACCTGATACTTACCAGTCATAGGAATGGCCAAATCATTTATCTTTTCTGAGATCCAGTTTATTCATTTGTAAATAGGAATAATAATAATGACTGTGCCCATTTCATTGTGGTGCTCAAAGTGTTGGGTGAGAAAACACATGAGAACACAGTGAAATATAATATATCTAAAGGTTATCATTTAATTTTTAAAAATCAACATCCTCCACATACTGCTTTAAAATCAAGCAAACACTTAAGGATTGTCACAAGTTCAAAACAGGAACACCTGCAAATGTGTCCCTTCTTTTCCTCTTAAAGGGAGTAGAAAGTCATCCAGGAATTTGTCCAAGTAGCTAGCAAGTGCTATATGTGCAGGTAAAATATACCTGTTATTTCGTCCCCCTTGGCCAATTACACACACACACACACACACACACACACACACACACACACACACACACACACTCTCACGTTAATAGCAGCTGCCAACAAATGTATTTCCAAAGCTGGAGGGTACATTCTAAGGATGGAGGGGTATGAGTAATAAAAGTAGTGGCGGAGCTACTGGGCTGCTACAGTCAAGATGGGCATTTTAACAATGAAGACCTAGCCAGGAAGGTATAAGAAGGCTGGTCAGCAGAAGAACTATTTCAGAGAGCTTATGCAGGAACTACAAAGGGAGTGTTTTTTGACAAGAAGTATGATTATTATCTTCACTCTCTTCCCTTGTTACTGAGCTCAGTTCTTGTTGCAAAAATAGAATCTTGGGCCCCTTCACTTCTGCTGAACATAATTTTAAAGCACCATCAGGGGAGCAAATAAACATTTTAAAGATAAATACCCATAAATATTTAAACTCAGAAAAGATTGTAGACAATTATCACTGCTGTTATCAGGAAGCTCTCAACAATGATACAATGTCTCTGCTTATTGAGAGAACTAATTAATGTTGATGAGTGCTTTGAGATCTCGAATGAAAGACACTGCAGATGAGTAGACTGTTATTATTATTGTTATTATAGAGCTGTGAACAGCCATGACATAGATATTCTGAAAATCACAGCATGAATTATCCATTCCCCATATAATTTCTGAAGGAGGAAGAATAGAATTGGGCCCTACCACGGAGCACATTCAATGTGTCATTGTTTCTTTTGTGCAATTGAAGATCAAACTAACCTTAATTTAGATGAATATTTAGTCTTCTTTTTTTTAATACTAAAGACAGCTGTAGTTTTTGTACATCTGCCTTTTTGAAGAAGAAAATAGTGTTAAATGTATCTGGATGATTGTGGGTTTTTAGCAATATAGAGATGAAGTTACTTTCTTGGAATATCACATGACTTGTGGAAACTGTCCAAGTCTGGGTAACATAGTTCACGAATTTGATTCCAGGAGGAGTTTGGGTCACTCTAGTCTCTCACCCTTTATGAACTTTGACTAAAAGAACATCAGTGAAAATATTATACTTAAAGGACTGGGCTTTGTGCTTTATTTTTCTTTTACAAAGAATTTTCCCTCTAAAGCTGCTCTGAGATGCACGAGAAAACTCAACTTATAACCTGTTAAAGAGGGCAGAAATTCCTTGGGAGCATTTGGCTAGATGGGGGTCATACTTGAAAGAGACTCCCACAGAAAACTCAAAAAAACGATAATAGAAATCCAGCAGAGTAATTATGTTAAATTCCTACTGACAGGGTTTTTGTTTGTTTGTTTGTTTGTTTTGCAATTTTGACTTATTCTTTTTACATTTCTAATTTAGTGAAGGGCCTTCATCCTCTCATCTTCTACAACTCCTCAGATGACCCCAAACTTGCCTTCCTTAGGCATTTCCTTCTCCAAACCCTTACACAGGCCATTTTTCTTGACCTCCTCCAGCATTTTTTCTTCCTTTTCCTTTTGATCTGAATCTCATCCATTCTTTGAGGCTCTGCACAAGACTTATCTTTTCTTTGAACCCTTCTTTGAGTATCCCAGGCCTTAGTCTTCCTCAGCGTATAGTCCACCTTCTGGACTCTCACAAAACTTATTATCTATATGTGAGGAACTTACATATTGTAACTACATTCTATTATCAGTTTTCTTTATCTCATTGTTCTTTGTATCTCCCACTATATCTAACACTGTAACACACAATGGTTGCTTGATTTATTGATTTCTGTTTGAGAATGAATTTTTTAAAAAGCTTATTTATTTAAATTCAGAAAATCTTAAACAATAATAATGGGAAAAAAAGACTCAAATTAAAAATAATTCACTTCTTTCCTAACTCTAAAGTGTCTTTTCTCTCTGATTTTATTTACACTATAAGGAAAAGTGGGATAGGTTTCTCCTATTGCAGATGTTACACATTGGTGGATATCACAACTCAGTGATTAATAATAATAATAATAATAATAATAGCAGCAAACATTTATATAACACTTTAAGTAAGAAAACCCTTAATTTTTGCACTGTGTCTCTGTTCTCATATAAATTTGGATTTCTGGACAGTGTAGAAGTACTGGTGTCAGGTGAAATAGATCAAATTAAGTACAATGAGGAACTCTCTTGGACATCATTTTATTTATATCATTATTGTCTTTCAAGGACAATATAAAAAGATTACTTTTGAAAGAATTTTCTAGGTGTTGTGAATTTCTGTAGACTTATAGGCTTGTTTGAAATTCAAAGCTGAGATTGTTATTGGGCTTAAAGTCTGAATCATTTTCTTTTCTTGCTGAACACTAAAGATGGGCAAGCCCAGCAGTATTTAGAGTTCATCAAAAGGTCTGTAACTCATATTCAAATGTTTTGGGGTCAGCAAAACCCAAAACATGGTTTGCTCAATACTTTTCTCCTAATTCTTAGACCCATACATATGTCAAAATAAACCTAATCCATATGTTTTTAATTCATTTACCCTTAGCTCTTCAAAATGTTGTTTTCTAAGAATTGTTTGAAGCCCAAGAGGTTTTTGATAGGATTTTGGACTGGCAAAGATACAATTTTGGGGAGATTGACCTCCTTGGATACCACAGACAAATCTTTTGTTAGCCACCCAAATTGATTCTGTGGCAGAAGGCCTTGCTTACGTCCTTTGCAGGTTTCTCATAAATGCTATGTAGAACCCTTATCCTTTGAATCAAACAGTGACCAGTGTCAAACATATAAGTTGAATTCAAAGCTTAATGTTTTTGAACTCCCTTAGAATTCGGTATTTAAGGAAGCATAATTTACTATTCCTCTTTCACTGACAATACTAAAATCAGAATGTTACACTGAGTAAATTAACAATTTCAAGAAATATTTCTTTAAAATATAAGTTTTTTTTTAACAAAAAAAAAGGTTCCATGCAACTCTTTAAAGATATATTTAATCAGTATAAAAAATTTAGACCATAATTTTTATTAATTAGAAAGCATGAATAGTAAAACCTCAAGGAAATGATAACAGTAGAAATATAAATTGTGGTAGGATGTAAAATACTTTAAGAATGGTTGAATCAACTCACAACTCCACCAACAATGAAATAGTATTTAATTTTTCCCCCCATCCCCTCCAACATTTGTCATTTTCCTTTTCTGTTCTATTAGCCTGCCTAATAAGTATGTAACAGTACTTCAGAATTGTAAAGTATTTTGGAACTATGCCCAAAGGCATATAAAGCCATGAATATTCTTTGATCTAGCAAAAGCATTACTAAGCCTGTATCTCAAAAGAGAAAACAAAAGAAAAAGAAAAAGGACTTATATGTACAAAAATATTTTAACTGCTCTTTTCTGAGGGCAAAAAGTTGGAAATTAAGCGAATGCCTGACACTTGAGGAATGGCTGAACAAACTGTTGTAGATAATTATTATGGAATACTATTGTGTTATAAGAAATGATGTATAAGCAGAATGCTCTCAAAAAGAACCTGAAAAGACTTCCATGAGCTGATACAAAGTGAACTGTGTACAAAGTACCAGTAATACCGTAAGAGGATAAACTATAAATGCCATAACTATTCTCAACAATACAATGATCCAAGACAACTCTGAAGGGCTTAATAATAATCCTTACTATCCATATACCATTCATGTGCTATGTATAACTAGGAAAAAAATTGATGGTGTCTGGATGGAGATTGAAGCATACTTAAAAACAAAATAAAACCTTACTTTCCTTAAGGGATGAATTGGGTTTGTTTGATCTTTATTTTCTTTTACAATGTGACTATTTTCAAAATGTTTTGTATGACTACACATGTATAACTCATATTGAATTGCTTGCATTCTCAATGCAATGAGGAAAATTTAGGGAGGAGAAGGGTAGAGGAGAAAGAGTCTGGAACTCAGGTTTTTTTTCCAATTCTTCTAAACTTATTTTTACACATATGCTGCACAAGGAAAATCAAATCCAAAGTGGAAAATGAGAAAGAAAAAAAGAAGCAAACAAACAACAACAATAACAAATGTGAAAATACTATGTTCTGATCCACATTCTGTTTCCATAATTCTCTTCTGAGTGTAGATAATTCTTTATATTACAAGTTTATTGGAATTGCCTTGAATCACCTCATAGTTGGAAAAAAGCCAAGTCCATCACAGTTAATCATCACATTATCTTGTAGTTGCTGTGTACAATGTTCTCTTAGTTCTGCTCACTTCACTTAGCATCATTTTATGTAAGTATTTTCCATACTTTTCTGAAATTAGGCTGCTCATAATTTCTTTTATTATTATTATTATTAAAGCTCTTTATTTTCAAAATATATGCATAATTTTCAATACTCACTCTTGCAAAATCTTGTGTTCCAAATTTGTCCCTCACTTCCTCCCACCCCCTTCCCTAGATGGGAACTAATGTAATCTATGTGAAACGTGCAATTGTTCTATACATATTTCCACATTTATTATGCTGAAACTGAAAAATCAGTTCGAAACAAAAAAAAATGAAAAAAAATAAAATGCAAGCAAACAAAAAGTGTGAAAATACTATGTTGTGATCCACATTCCATTTGCACAGTCCTCTCTATGGGTGCAGATGGCTCTCGCTCTTCATGAAAAGATCACTGGAATTGCCCTGAATCATCTCATTGTTAAAAAGAGTCACATCCATCAGAATTCATCATCATATATTCTTGCTGTTGCTGTATACAATGTTTTCCTACTTCTATTCACTTCATTCAGCATCAGTTCATGTGGGTCTCTCCAGGCTTCTGAAATCATCCTGCTGATCATTTCTTATAGAGCAATAATATTTCCATAATATTCATATATTATAACTTATTCATTCTCTAACTGATGAGCATCCACTCAGTTTCTATTTTCTTGCCACTACAAAAAGGGCTGCCACAAATATTTTTTCACATATGGGGGCTCTTTCCCTCCTTTTGGATCTCTTTGGGATATAAACTCAGTAGAAATACTGCTAGATCAAAGGGTATGTTCAGTTTGATAATTCTCCAGAATGATTAAATCCATTCACAACTCCACCAACAATGCATCAGTGTCCCAGTTTTCCCATATCCCCTCCAAAATTCATCATTATCTTTTCCTGTCATCTTAGTCAATGTGAGAGGTGTGTAGTGGTATCTCAGAGTAGTGTTAATTTGCATTTCTCTGGTCAAGAGTGATTTAGAGCATCTCTTCATATGACTAGAAATGCTTTCAATTTCTTCATTAAAAAATTGTCTGTTCATATCCTTTGACCATTTATTGGAGAATGGCTTGAATTCTTATAAATGTGGGTAAACTCTCTAAATATTTTAGAAATGAGGCCTTTATAAAATCTTAAAATGTAAAGTTTTAATTAATTTAAATTTATTAGTAAAATTTAATTTATGTAAAAAAGTTTATTGCTTCCTTTCTAATCTTCTCTGCATTGAATTTGCCTATAATATCATTTTTTATGTCTAAGTCATGAACTCATTTCAACCTCATCTTGGTTTAGGGTGTTTCAGTATTGGCCAATGCCTAGTTTCTGCCATACTAATTTCCAATTTTAGCAGTTTTTATCAAATGGTGAGTTTTTATTTTAGAAGCTGGGGTCTTTGGGTTTATCAAATACTATATTACTATAGCCTTTGGATATTGTATCTTGTGAACCTACCCTATTCCACTGATCAACTACTCTATTTCTTAGCAAATACCAAATGGTTTTGATGACGACTACTTTATAATATAGCTTTAAGTCTGGTACAGCTAGGCCACCTTCATTTACATTTTTTTTCAATAATTTCCTTTAAATCCTTGACCTTTTATTCTTCCAGGTGAACTTTGTTATTTTTTTTACCTCTGTAAAATAATTTCTTGGGAGTTTTACATGGTACTAAATATATAGATTAATGTATGTAGTATTATAATTTTTATTATATTAGCTCAGCCTACCCACAAGCACTTGATATTTTTCCAGTTGATTAAATCTGACTTTATTTGTGAGGAAATTGTTTTGTAATTCTGTTCACATAGTGGGACTCAGAGTTTTAAAAATGAATTGTGCTTACATATAATTGGGAAAAAATAGAATAAAATAAAAGTAAAGAAAAAAAAAAAAAAGGAAAAAGACTTGATCATCTCATCTCAGCCGGACTGGAAGTGTAGAGGTTACTCATAGGCTCATTTCTACCAGAAACTGACTTTTATCTGTTGTTCACTCAACTGTTAGTTCACTTTTCCTTAGTCAATATAAAGCCCTTTCTGCTCTTGGGGAGTCATCATTTTGAAGCCAAATTTACTGCAGACACTCATTCTACATAGTCCATTGTAGCTCAAAACTCTCAAGTTCAAAATATTTGTAATATTCTATCTCCCAGGTAGCTGCGATTATAGATATGTACCACCATGTTGAATATCATAGGTATTTAATGTATGTTTTTTAAATTGAACTGAATCATTGTTTTCAGTGTCACACAGAGATGGCAACAATAGCAGCAGCAGCAGCAGCAGCAACCTAAATACAAAAGATAATTCAATATGTTGCCAAATCAAGGGAATCAGTTTATTTGAGGAAGGGAACTGGATTAAGTAGAAAGTTGTTCACAAACATGACAGTAAGAAGGTCAATCAAAAATAACAGTTAAATTAGAATAACCAGTTGTGCCTAAGTACAATTTATCTTAGTTAAATCACTAAGTGTGTTCTTTTAGCCCTTTATAACAGAAGTTTATAACAGAAGTTATAAAGATAAAAATTGATTCTGTAACTATTCCAAGTAAGAAAATTGTTGTGAATCTAAATTCCTTCACATTTCTCTCAATGAAAAGGAACTTTATATTATTTCTAGAATAAAAGCACTACATAGTGAATTATAATTCATGAAATGGGAAATACTGATACTTATTAATAACATACTCCCTGTATTTTAAAGGATTGCCTCTTGATCCTCCAGATCATGATCATCACAGATGATTCATATTGAGGAATAAATGGCATATTTCAGCCCAAAGCATTAACAATTAAAGTATGTGTAGGTAGAATATTTCCTATTACTAAATGTCTTCAAGCAATAGCTGGGTGATGACCGCTTAGGGATTCTGTAGAAGAGACTGTGGGTTAGGGGCATTTTAGACTCAATGACCCATTTAATAATTGATAGTTCCTTCAAATTTCTAAGTTGTAGGCTATGATTCCAAAATTTATTACTGAGTCAACACAAATATAAATACTCATAAAAAGTTTCTATGTGTGGAATTTTCCACTCTAGCATCCTATATCATTCTTATGATATAAAGTCTGAGAAGGGCTTTAAAAATCATTTAATCTAATTTCGTCATTTTGGAAACTGAAGAAACTGAGGATTAGGAAGACTAAGCGACTTGTTCCACATAAATGTTCCATATAATAGATATTTAATAAAAGTTTGCTGAATAAATATTTGAGAATAACATTTAATAATAGTTATTATTGTCATTATATTTTGTTTCCTTAACAAAGGAAGTTAACTTTTCTTCCTTTTTACATTTGAAATAATAAACTCAATTTTATCAATAATTTTAATTTTTTATATATCACCAACAGTTTCATCATCTATAGTTCTATGATAAATATTTTTAAAAAGAGAGAGAAAAAATGATCAGAAAGCCAATCAATACACATCTGAAAATATTTGTAATGTAGGCTTCCCATCTCTGCAAAAGACCTATGGAAGAAGTGTTTTCTCATATCTCTTTTTTAAAGCCATGCTTGTTCTTTATGTTTTCCATTTTGCTTTTGATTGTTATTTACATTGCTGCAGTCATATATATTGTTTTGGGCTCTGTTTACTTTACTTTGCATCAGTTCTTGTAAATCTTTCTATGCTTCACATTATCTGTCACCATTAATCATTTCTTACAGCATACTAAGATTCTATTACATTCATGTGTTTTACAATTAGTTTAGCCATCCCCCAAATGATAGGCAACTACTTTGTTTCTAATTCTTTCTTATCATAAAAAATGCTGTTATAAGTATTTTGAAGTATATGAAGACTTTCTTCTTATCAATGAATCTCTTCAAGAATAACCTTAGAGGAATCTCTTAAGTCAAACAGTATAGAAATTTTAGTCATTTTATTTGCAAAATCCAAATTGCTTCCCAAAATGGTTGGACCAATTTATAGTTCTATCAACAATATATTAGTGTGCATGCCTCCTCGTGATTCCTCCAACATTGAACATTCCCATCTTTTGTTATCTTTGTCAGTCGATAGTGGGTGAGATAAAAATCTTAGAGGGCTGTTTTGATTCACAGGATCTGAGCTAACTTGGCTTTTTCCAACCCCTATGGCTGACCTTTGATTTACAAATCCTGGTCATTGGGCCTGTCCCAACCCCTACCGGATCTGAGCCAACTTGGGACACCACCCACAAGCCCCTTTAGGTGTAAAAGAGCCAAACTGGAGCTCTCTCTTGGCAGGAGCCCTTCCCCCCAAACATGGTATCTTTCCAGCCATGTATGGGTTCCCGTCCGCCCAGAGACCACCTTTGGCCCTGGCGTCTTTCTACCTTTAACTTTACTTCCAAATCCCTACAATAAACCTTTTTATCAATCTAGGTTTTCGGGCCTATAAATTCCTTTTACTGGGGACTCTGCACCGTCATGTGACTATCTTTACACCGATTCAAAATGGGGTTCCCCTTCCCTAACTCTTATCACTTCTATATGCCAAACACTGTGCTAAATGTTTTATAATTATTTTCTCACTTGATCTCCACAATAACATTGGAAGATAGGTGCTATTATTTCTCCCCATTTTGCAGTTGAGGAAACTGAGGAAAACAGAGGTTAAGTCATTTGCTAAGGTAATTGGCAAATGTCTAAGATTGAATATGAACTCAAGACTTCCTAACTCTAAAACTAGCACTTTCTCCATTGTACCAGCAAGCTGCCTCAGAGAATAATGACTATGAAGCAGCTAGAAAAAAGGAAAAAATAGTCCTTATCTTATGCTTTGTTTAGCATTAGCTACTTGACAATACTATTTATGATTCTCTTAGGCTTTTAATCAGTTTCACATCTTTGATTAATTAATCTTGGAGTCAGAAGACTAAAATCAGTTCCACTAACTTCCTTTGTGACCTTCTGCTCACTTACCTTCTTTAAATTTCTGTATCCTTATCTCTAAAAAGGTATAGATACATCTTTAAAGAATGCCTTGGGAAGTTGTTGTTTTTTAACTTTTATTTTTCAAGAATGTACATATCTATTTCCCAAAATGACTGAGATGCAAGTGAGGTAAATCATGTAAAACAGCACTATGTAATTGTAAATCAACACTCCTATCAATCCATCAGCTTTAATAATAATAATAATAATAAAAGAAATTATGAGCAGCCTAATTTCAGAAAAGTATGGAAAATACTTACATAAAATGATGCTAAGTGAAGTGAGCAGAACTAAGAGAACATTGTACACAGCAACTACAAGATAATGTGATGATTAACTGTGATGGACTTGGCTTTTTTCCAACTATGAGGTGATTCAAGGCAATTCCAATAAACTTGTAATATAAAGAATTATCTACACTCAGAAGAGAATTATGGAAACAGAATGTGGATCAGAACATAGTATTTTCACATTTGTTATTGTTGTTGTTTGTTTGCTTCTTTTTTTCTTTCTCATTTTCCACTTTGGATTTGATTTTCCTTGTGCAGCATATGTGTAAAAATAAGTTTAGAAGAATTGGAAAAAAAACCTGAGTTCCAGACTCTTTCTCCTCTACCCTTCTCCTCCCTAAATTTTCCTCATTGCATTGAGAATGCAAGCAATTCAATATGAGTTATACATGTGTAGTCATACAAAACATTTTGAAAATAGTCACATTGTAAAAGAAAATAAAGATCAAACAAACCCAATTCATCCCTTAAGGAAAGTAAGGTTTTATTTTGTTTTTAAGTATGCTTCAATCTCCATCCAGACACCATCAATTTTTTTCCTAGTTATACATAGCACATGAATGGTATATGGATAGTAAGGATTATTATTAAGCCCTTCAGAGTTGTCTTGGATCATTGTATTGTTGAGAATAGTTATGGCATTTATAGTTTATCCTCTTACGGTATTACTGGTACTTTGTACACAGTTCACTTTGTATCAGCTCATGGAAGTCTTTTCAGGTTCTTTTTGAGAGCATTCTGCTTATACATCATTTCTTATAACACAATAGTATTCCATAATAATTATCTACAACAGTTTGTTCAGCCATTCCTCAAGTGTCAGGCATTCGCTTAATTTCCAACTTTTTGCCCTCAGAAAAGAGCAGTTAAAATATTTTTGTACATATAAGTCCTTTTTCTTTTTCTTTTGTTTTCTCTTTTGAGATACAGGCTTAGTAATGCTTTTGCTAGATCAAAGAATATTCATGGCTTTATATGCCTTTGGGCATAGTTCCAAAATACTTTACAGAATGGTTGAATCAACTCACAACTCCACCAACAATGAAATAGTATTTAATTTTTCCCCCCATCCCCTCCAACATTTGTCATTTTCCTTTTCTGTTCTATTAGCCTGCCTAATAAGTATGTAACAGTACTTCAGAATTGTTCTAAATTGCATTTCTTCAATCAGTAGTAAATTAGAACATTTAGAACAAAAGAGATTGCTTGTAGCTGGGGGATTATGGAGGGCTTCAAGGAGAAGGTGATACTTGAGCAAGGTTTTTAGAAAAGGTAGAATTTTAAGAATGAGGAGCATGAAAAGAACCTATGTAACAATGGGAGATTGTGTGTGCAAAGGCCAGGAGGTAGAAAAGGACAAAAGGAACACAGGAATAGCAGATAATCTATTTTTAATTATTATTATAGCTTTTTATTTACAAAACACATGTATGGGTAATTTTTCAACATTGACCCTTGCAAAACCTTTGGTTCCAAATTTTCCCCTCCTTCTCCCCATCCTTTCCCCCAGATGGCAGGTAGTTTAATACATGTTAAATATGTTAAAATACATGTTAAATCCAAATATACGTATACATCAAATAATCTATTTAGACTAAATTATAGAGGACATGAATAGATGTCATATGAAATAAGACTAGAAATGTAGAATCAAAAAAATCTCAAGTCTGAAAAGAATGGCAGAGGCCATATATTCCAGGTTGTATAAACAATCCTTTCTACAGCCTTCAAGGACATGTAGTTATTTGGCCTTTGCTTAAAACTCTATAGTAAGAAGGAATTGGTTAATTTCCTGAGCAATCTTCTTAGGGACAGCTATTGTTAAAATTTTTTCCTTACATCAAGTCTAATTCTGCTTCTTGGAGGTTAGTGAAGCTGGAATGACATGTCTTTATTTAACTTGGAAAGTTCCAGACTTAAGAGCTGTCCTTCTGTCCTACTCAGGTCCAATCATAAGCATCCTGTATTGAGGTCCTGGATACTTGTAATGAATTTGTGCTTTATATAATAACAGGATAAATATAGAAATCTACTTCTCTCTGTCTTCACCTATTGCTTCTAGCTCTGTCTTATGGGACTAGTCCAAACAAAACAGTTCTATATTCTCTTCCACTTAATGTCCCTTTCTCTGAAACTTCTTTTATCTGAAGCATCTTTCTTTTGGATGTACCCAAACTTTTCAATTCCTTCCAAAAAGATGCCTCCCAGAACTGAACACAGTGTTTCAGGTATGATCTGACAAGTAAAGGGAACAATAGGAGTATATGTGTTCACTAGATCATTGGAAACAAGGAGAATTAGAAATCATGAAGGCTAACGTGTGTGTGTGTGTGAGAAAGCTGAAGCCCAGAGTTCTTGTTCCAAATTTTTATGACTCCAAATTCAGTGCTCATTCTACAATAGCATTGTTTCTTCATTTACCTTGTTTCTTTTACTGCTGGGATTTCCAACATTATATATGGATAGCATAACTTCTTTTGATTGCCTTCTCTTATAGTTGAATCATATTGACCTTGAAGTCCACAAAAAAACTTGTAATCCTTTCCTTGATAATCCTTTTAAAAAAAAGAAATGTGGTTAGTTGGATATGACCTGTTCTTGATGGATAATTTAGCTCTTAGTAATCCCTGATTCCTTTTGCAAATGTGTATAACCATTAGTTTAATAAAAATATTATTTAAATTTTTTTTACAATTGAAAGTAAAACTCACTAGAATTTCTTCTTCCTTTTTTTTTTTTTTAATTGGGGGTAGTATTTTAGATTCTCTAGTCCATTGATTTTTTCCTCACAATGGCCCAGCCATTTTCTTTGGCAATTTTTTTAGTACCTTAGGTATATTTCATCCAGACCTGGTGAGGAATTTATTGAGGGCAGCTAAGTCCTTTTTGTCTTATCTTTCTTGTCTTCACTTATCTTGAGTTTCAATATGCTAACAATATTTTTTTGTTTTATGTTTCTCTAAGATCACCTAAATCAGAGCCACCTTGACAGCTCTGAATGCCTATCTATTTTTTTTTCAATAATGAGGAGCCATATGAGTTTTTCAATAATAAATTACCAAATCTTTATGTTTGCAAAAACGGTGGTAGTACTATGAGTTATGTTTTGGAGAAAAAGGAAACCAGAGCCAAGGAAGCAGTTAGGAGGCTAGGAAAGCATTCAACAGGTCTTTCTATATCATATATCAATCCTCCCCACCCCCTACACATATATATCTACATACAAATAGACATATGTTGCAATACAGGAGCCACCTGCCAGTGGTTCTCTGACCTCTCTCCTCTTCCCTCTGCCTCAAATTTATTTCATTCCCAGTCCACAAACAACATCTGTGTCAGTAAAGGCTGCTTTGCAACTCCAGATGTTATGATTTACAGTTGCAGAACATTCCACCCTACCTAAGAAGATCTGGGGCTGAAACCTAACTCTGTATCTTCTTAGCTATAGGACTTTTACTAAATCACTTTCTGGATCCCTATTTCCTTATCTCTAAAGAGAATAATAATATTCAGAATCATTGGAGTCTTGTGAGGGCAGCATGGGATAAAGAATCTAAGAACTTTTTCAACTATGAAATTATTGTCATTATAATTATTTTAATTCTCTTTGCTCAAAAGATTGTCATTTTTGTTTGTTACACTCCTAGAGCTCTGGGTTTCCTAAGGGCAAAGTACTAATCTATAACCTCTTGTGCTTTTTTTCCAGTTCTGTGATTTTGTGACAATGTCCTATGTAAATGAATTTTTAAAATTAATCAGAAGAGGATTTTTAATTTAACAGACTGTTTTTACAATCTTTAACTATTACATGATCAAATTATATGGGGATTGTAGGATTTAGAGAACATGAAGCCCATAGCCTTCATTTTACATATAAGGATACTGAATCCAGAGAGGTTAAGTGATTTGTTTAGTCATACATGATTAAAGTTAGTAACAGAATCAGGATCAAGCCCAGATTCTCTCAGTTTTTCACAGTTAATTTTAAATAGCTAACATGTCAAAGTTCAAAGGGAAATTAAAAGAGGAATACAAACATTTAATTTATAGATTTTCTGTCATTCTAATACAAATCTAAGATTTTTGAATTTTTCAGGGATATGTAAAATTCAGGATATCTTTGGGGAAAAATGAAACTCAAGAAATTGAAATTTCTTCATTTTTAACTTGAACAATTGCTTTTTCCCATCCCCAAAAGGTATAGTTCTATCCATTACAATGAGTCCCGCTTAGTAAACCAGAATTTTGCTGCTAACATTCACACATATGGCAAATATGACCTAATCAGACCACAAATATTTTGCTGCATTCCTTGGTGTCTCATTTATTTGTTTAATTTGAAACTATGGCAACTAGATTCCACTACTTTAGGGTTTTGCACAGATTTACAGTTGGATCTGCGTGGTTTAAGTTTGGCATCCAGTACCACATTCAATTGAAGACATATGCACAGACACACTGACTAGATTTGTTACCTGGCTTTCCACAGTGGATAGATATTTAATATATGCATCAGCAATATCCAAAGCAATTTTCACCAACCATTTGGGGAGATAATTAGCATGTTTTTTTTCCATTACCTTACTTTAAGTTTTCTTGGCTCATCTTTTAAAGGCTATTAAATTTTAAAACAGGCTGTATCTCTACACAAAGCGTACCTTTCATAATGACTAATATATTGACTTACTGCCATAGCAGTTCTGTTCTATGCCTGCTACTCTTCAGATGACAAGGCTTTGGAAATGACCTTGAAACTTAACTTTTGCCAAGGTAATGAAATGTGGATATCCAAAAACTAATGTTTTAAAATCAATTAAAGGAAGTATTAATTCACTGAGCCACTTATTGGCATTTGATTATCATTATTTCTAGGTATATCTGGCACTTATTGAATAGAATGTTTTATTTAAAAATATACATATGTAAACATAATATATATATATTCCATTTACAAATTAAATTTTTAACATCCTTATTAGCTAAAAGTAATTATGTTACATGATTACACAGTAAATTTTGTTACCCATTCTGCTGTTTCCCTTGGGTTATTTCCTTCTTTTGTTAATAAAGTGAACAGGGGAGTGACATTGGATTAACATACATGAGAGGAATGGCATTAAAGACAGAAGAATGAGATAATCTTTTGATAGTAGGGCTGTGATTAATGTCAGTAGAAACAATAGATTCAAGAAGGAAAAGCATTCTAATTTACTTCTAAATACATCACATTACAATAATAATATTATTAACATGTATATAGTGTTTTCTGATTTTCAAAGAACTTTATATATATTAATCATCTCTTTTGATGCTCACAATAACCTTCCACCATAATTTATTATGTATTATAATTAGTTATTATTATAGCTTATTATGTTTATTATTACCTCCATTTATAGATGAAGAAACTGAAGGCAAGAGAGCAAGTGGCCTGGCCAGGGTCACACAATTAATAAGTGTATAGGATAAGGTTTGAGCACAGGTCTTAGTGACTTGAAGTCCAGCACTTTATCTACTCTACCATCTGTTGTTTATCACCCTTTTTTAACCTCAACATAGACATAGTTAGAAAACTCTACTGGGGCACTTAGTTAATGCTAAAAAATACATAAAAGATGGTTCATATTGTAGGTATTTCTGTAACATCTCTAGAAATGAGCCATGACTGGTGCACACTAAGTACCTGCATCAGACTTTGGGATTTGTTTGTTTTGCTTTCTGTTTTACTGAAGTGATTTTCCATTTCTGGTTTAATCCTTCATTAGGAGTCAGTAATCTAATTTCTTCTTCAATGAATTTGTATGACTTTGGAAAAGTCATATAAAAGAAAAGGAAATTAAATCCGATTTTTAGGAACATCATAGACATTAATAAAATTAAATAGGTAACATTTTGATCTGCTTTTCATTGGATTAAAAAGGCAGATTGAAACAATTTAATATATTCTTTTAGTCCAGTTCACAGCTACTTCTGTGAAATCAAATTATAATATTTACTTAAAGAAAAGGATTTTAGGTCTCATAGTACTTAGTGAGTAGCCTTTAAAATTTTGTCATTTGTTGTTTTTTTTATAACTAACAGTTAGCATTTTATCTCATCTGATCTTCATGACTACCCTGTGGGACAGCTGTTATTACTAATTATATTTTATGTATGAGAAAACTGAGGCTGATAAAGATTAAGTGATTTGGCCAAGGTTACACAGCTAGTAAATGTATAAGAGGATTTGAAACCAATTCTGCCTGATTCCATGTCTACACACTCACCTGAAACCTATGTGTCTCTAATGGTAGTAATTTATTTTTCCATTTCTAGCACAGGAGTTGGTAGAGAGTGAGTAGGCACTTAGTAAATGCTTATTTATCAGTTGGTTGGTTGAATCACTGGTTTGGCCATTCAGTCAGATAGCTTTTTCATCTTCTCTAAGTGTTGTGTTTTGGAATGGTTCTCAATTGAATTATAAATGACAGAAGCCAGAGAGATAATGGACAGTAAGATAGTCTGAAGAAAGTAGCCTTTAACTTGGGTCAACCACTAATGTCTACCAAAAGTCCTGCTTTTACTAAAGCATTCAGTCTATCAGAAACACTGCTTTTCTATCCAACCAGGATGAAGCTGATATATGAGAACATTTATTTGTCATGGACATATTTAGCCTAATTTAATGACTGTCTTGAGCAAAGATCACCATTCTCAGAGTTGGAATAGAGAAATATGACAGCTGACTTACCATGGGTTGCTTGTTTGAAAGGCAGAAATATGAAAAGGGGATGGAGGATTCTTTAGTGTTAGTGAGGGAATCACTGAAAGGACTTAACACAAAGCCTGAACTGGATGTAGCGGTAAGGGAAGTCACCCTCTCAATGGATTTGAATGCTCACTATGAGAATGAGCAAGAGGCCATAGTGATAGAATTTGAATGGATGAAATTTAAAGAGTTTATACTTAGGAGATTTTGAGTTTGACATCTTAGAAATGGAACAATTACAGAGAATAATGATATCCAGGATATAGCCATATTGATGAGTAGCTGAAATTGGAGGGAGATGCAGATCACTGGAATTGTAATTTCTTCAACATTTTCCGTCTTCTGTGAATGGTTCATAACAGTTCTTTACAGTTTCTTCATCTTTGATGCCAGGGTTTTAGAAGAGTCATTAACATAGCTGTTAAAATTATGGACACATACAGTGAGCTTAGGACCTAATGGTGAGATGGCTACAGATAAGAATAGAGGGAAAAGTTTTTTTTTTAAATTAAAACTATGTATTGAAGACATTCTTGGCAAATATTAATCAGATGGATTGAATAATCAGTAGTGGGAGGTAAACATTCTAATTTAGGATCTGATTGTTGACTGTGTAACTTCCCTGCCTCAGTTTCTATAGCAATGCTAGGAATCATTTCTAGTAAGAAATATTATTTATGCATTCCTTTAAAGATGAAAAGTATGTAGCACATACAAAGATCGATAATTTTCTAAGATTTTTTGTTAACATATCTATAATGTTTAACAGTCTGTGAATAACTGGAAACAGAGTAATAGAAATATCTTTCCTTTGGTTTAAAATGTAATAAAATGTTAATTCACATTTTAAACTCCATTTTCCAAAGAAAGGATTTTTAGTTGTCTAATTTTTAGATTTTTAAAGTTTTATTTTGTGTTCTTGGACTTGAACAGCTTTCCATAAGTCATATAAGCAGAAGCCAGTGAGCTGAATCAATAGTGATCTTACATATTTTTGTGGCTTATTCTGCAAGAACACTGTGGAAATGTAGGGTGGTTTTTTTTTTAATTAACTGTCTTTGAGAAACATGGAAAATGCATCATAAAAACATCATTCCTTTGATTAAAGGTTTTTATTTGAAGGCACAATTTCAGCATATATCAATCATAATACTTTGATAAAAATTATTATAGGAAGTCCTCATCTTACAAACCCATTTTTCTCTCTAAAGGTCATTACTAAGCCATTTGTTTGCAATTTGAAATACATTTTTCCCATGGGAACAGATAGAGAGAATTTAGGTTCTGAAGCTATCCCAAGCTGAATTCAGTTCAACAAAATAAGCAAAAATATATTAAACATCTACTGTGCTAAGCTTTGGGGAATATACAAATTTATGGAGTCTTGTTGTAATATTGTACATTTTCTGTGAAAAAATAGTAGATAATGCTGTTTCAATTCTAGTAAACGACTGCTTTATTATTTGTAGTGATAGAATCAGTGTGGATGTGCCTCATAATAACATAGAACCAACACCTTCATCCCTTTATGAATTCTTGTGAACAAAAACAGATGAGATTATCCTGCAGCCAGCTTTCTAGTGAAAAACTTCTCTGAACTGTGCAAGTCTGAAACAGCAAAACATAAGACTTGCTGCTGGGTTGGCAGAATAAGCCTTTCCAGTTTTGTTGGACCTGCCAGCTCCAGGGCTATAGACAACAAGAACATAGAATCACCTATTCTATATTTATGCCACAGCAAGGCATAAGTGTTGGGTCTAACAAATCATGAAAGACAATAAGACAAAAATTTTAAAAGTTTTTAAAATGCTATTTTTTGCTGATGCTTTTGGAAAGCAATTATAATTTGAAGATGAAGATGTAGGTGGAGACTACCAGATCATGAGCTCTATGGCAGAGTCAATGAACTCTGTCTTACACTTCTCTACATTCCACAAAATGTCCATTATAGGGCCTGAACATAATAAACAATAGATATTTATTAGATGATAATTGAATGGTTATCAAAATGCTGAAGGACCTTCTGGACACACTCAAGGACCATAGATATCTTTCCAACTCGATATCTAATGCTCTGTCCACACTGCCTTTTCTTCTAAAATGATAAGAGATAAAAGATAGAATATCAACTTTGGGGTATAGCTAGTAGGTTGGTATAGCCAAACTATAGAAAACTTAAAGAGAAATGAAGTGTCTAGAAAAATGAGTGGGAGCCAGATTGCATACTCATACTGTATTAGAAAAGTAAATGAGTTTGTGTGTTTGAAGAAATTCCATCAAGGAAATTCAAAAAGTTGTCTGTAGTGTTTGGAGATTAAATCACTTGTCTAGGATCATACTGCTAGTTATGTCACTAAAATATTACTTTAAAAAAAAATCAATCTTCTTGACTTCCTGCAAACCCTAGAGGACTCCTAAAACCCTTTTCTGGATTAAATATATGAAGTTAAAGCTATTTTCATCATAATATTGATGTTTTGATTCATAATATAGTAAATTGTCATAACTTAAACAAAAGCTCATTGTAGTCCTTGATAACATTTCAGAATGTATAGCGGTCCTGAGCCTAATAAGTTTGAGAACTGTTGCTCTGGGCTGTCCACAACTTCAGTAAAAGAGTTTTAGAAACACATACACCTGATAGTGTTGGAACACTGATTTTTCATTCCTCACAGCCAAAATGGAGGGTTTCAGGTAGGTACCTTAGGAATAGTTATCATCCCTAGAGTCATCTCTCATCTTCAACTTGAGTCTTTGGGTGCAGTGTCAATCTTTTAGGAGAAAAGGTAAATGTAATTTTTCCCCTTGCTGGATTAGCTTGTTTTATTCCTTACTGTCTCCCTGCCTACAGTAACACCACTTTCCCTAGAGACCCTGAACCTCTTCATATTCCTCCTTCCACTTGGCATCAAGAGCAATAACATTTCCCCCAAACACTTTACTTACTGTCATCACTGCCTTCTGAAGTGGAGCCCCAAGCCACATGGGACATATCAATGCTACTGCAGGAAGCAAGACATGTAAACAGGCTCATTTCTGCTAATTCATACAAAGAATCAGGACTCAGAAGACCAAGAAAATGAAAGCCAATATATTGGGAACCCACGAGGAACCTGGGTGATGTGAAGAGGTTGTTGGGGCTCAGGAGTTACTAAGAGGTTACTCTGTAGGTGAGTTTGAGGACTAAGTTAGGCAGGTCTTGAGTAGACACAAACTATGAGAGTCTTGGAAAAAAGAGTAACAGCAACACATTTTTATAGGTTTGAGATATAAGTGCTATTTCCTTAGAGTCAACTGAAAATTAGTAACAATAACATTATTTCTCTTTGACAGATGTTATTGTTTACCCTTCATTCTCAAAGAGGACCATGACATCAGGGAAGGGATCCCATGACGTGCAAGTGAATTGGATTTAAGTGAGGGAGGGCTGGGCATGCTCACTTACCTCACTTTCCCCTCCAGACACATCTGGATGCAGTGGCCAGATATAGATCAAGATGACTGGAGTTGGCCTTGGATGAAATGGGAGACCTTGGACTTTTTTAAGTTAAGGTTTTCTACAGGTCTTAGTTTGACTGAGGTCACACCTGAGGCTGAGAGGTTACTTACCCAAGGTTACACAGCTTGATAGGTTACACTCTTTGGTAGTTGAGCAAGGATTAAATCCCCAAACTTATTTTAACCACATTTTATTTTCGCATCCCTAAACCTTTACCAAAAGCTGTAGGTGATAAATAACATTATCTTATTCAAGCTTCATCTTTCATTGTTTTCATTTTCTTCTGATCATAATGCTTCCAAGTAATGAAGCAATCAAATAGGGAGTGGTAGATAGAAGACAGCTAAGGGCCTAATAATGTGTCTTTTCCTAAATTCCCAAATCAGCTCCTTAAATATCCAGATTTGATTAGATAGTACATATAATGGTGATTGTTTTTAGGTAAAGGAATATCATTTGAGCAAAAAAATCAGAAAAGATTTAATATGAATATTTGAGAGGAGAGTAATTTCCAAGCCATTGGGTTAATAACCTCATGATATTGATATTTTATTTGTTTTAAGGAATGTTATAATGTCATACCTTTATAAACACCAGCCTAAGCTGCCTTTAGCTCCTGATTTTGGCTGATGAACCTTTTTCTCTGACTTTCTGCATATATTATCATCTGAAACAATACTTTTCTATACTAGTCTACATTTATGAATGAAAAGAAGAAATCAGAAAGGATATTAGAACAATAATATAAAACGGTACTTTTGCCTTTTTTCAGTATTTTTGCCCTGGATTAAATATATGAAGTCAAAGTTATTTTCATCATAATAATGACTCAAAGAAAAAACTTTGGAGACATAAATACCTTTCCTTAGTTTTGATTCATATCTTCAGGAATCTCTTCAAAAGTTTTATGAAGTCCAATTAGAGATAAATCATTTTTCTCAACAGGATCTCATAAAGGATATATAATTTATCAAGAAATGAGACAATGATTTTTAAAAAGTCATTCTCCAATGAAATGCCATTAAAGCCATCAGACTCCTAATGTTGAGTTTTGATTATTTTTCAAGATTAATTTGAAAGTTGGAACAAGCAAGGGGTATTTTTAAGAAATTTGTATTAATAGATAGTGTTGGGAGGACTATGGCATCTTTGAAGGTACCAGCCTTCAAATCGGAGATTAAAGCTTACCAATTCTTCCTCAAATAATATCTCATAGATTTTACTGGCAATAATTTTTTAAAAAATATTCACAGCTGTATAAAATGTTAGGTTCACAACAGTAGTCATGGTTACATACATATTTTTATTGCTTTATTAATGTGTAATTCTTTTTTATTTCTGGAAATATCATTACACCATAACATAATATAGTGTCATTCTCATATCCTGACTGTATCACACAGAGAATCTAAGACCATTTTACTGAAGTTGTCTTGTATCCTTGCCATTGAAATAGCAGATCCTACATCATTAATGAGGAAAAGACAACATGAAAGGCAATAACTTGAAAACTATTTGGAGAGTTCAGATAGTTACCAAAAGGAAATTATGCATCTTCTCCTTCCACCCCCACCCTAGATAGAGAAGACTGAATTTGAGTCTTCATTGATGTAAGACACCCCTGATGAAAGTACTAATTCTAACAGTACAGATTGGTACCTTTTCAGCAATGTGTGTATCCTTGAGAGAGTTGCCTAAGACACATGAAAATGACTTGTTCAGGGTCACATGACATGACTTTGTCAGAGGTAAGACTTGATCCTAGTTTTTGGTAAGACTTGATCCTAGTTTTTAGTGACTTCAATGAATCATTTTTTTAATAGAAAAAAACCTCTTATAAAACTCCTTTGGGACTTTTGAAATTAAAATATTGGATTATTGATTTAGATTATGTGCAATAAATATTTTAGATTGAGTTTGTTTATATTTTTTCCTTTTTGATGATTTCTAGCTTTGTCTTCCCTTTCTCTTTCATTATTTCTTATAATACAGGAAATTTCTTCAAAGATATTAATGATGTTTTTTTCAGTCCACTTTGTGAAAGGATTAGTTTTTAAACTAATTTCAAACTCAGTATATAGCATAGTTCCTGTATTTTTCATGATCTCCAAAGACTGTCAGCTTTTTTTCCTAGCTATTGCTTTAATTCTTATTCTAAGAGAGTTGTAGTTTTATTGGTTTGGTTGCTTTCTCTGACATAAATCATAACCTCTTCATGTATAAATAGATAATTTCATTGGTTGCTATACCAAAACAAAACAATTATTCAGTGACCAATGTTCTGCTTTGAATCCTTTTCGTTTTTGACTTGGCTAAAGCCTGGGCCTGCTTGATTGTTGATATGGCTTGGATGAGATTAGATTAATCAACTCTATTCCTCCTAGTGAAATGGAAGTCTACTAACCCTATTTACCCTGACATTGTACTCTCAGATCTTACAGACCATTTCATCCATTCTGAAGCTGAACTTTCTTTTATATATTTTTCTTGCTAATTAGAGTATGTCCTCCTCCTCTTCCTCCTTCTCCCCTCCTTCTCCTCTTTCTTCCTTTTCTTTTTCCTCCTCTTCTTTCTTTCTCCTCTTCCTCCTCCTCTATTATGTTTTTATTAATATATCCAACATTTCTTTTATAATTTTTCATTGAATTAAATACAAAATAAGAAAAAACAGAATAGAAAAAGAAAAACAGAAAAGGGAAATTAAAAAAAAAAAAAAGCATTGTAATGTGCCCAGCAGAATATCAGGGAAGATTCAAAATATGTAACAATAAATTTCTACTTCAAGGAAGCATATATAATAATAAAAGAACTTATATTTATGAGTTTACATCTTTGCTTTCTTATAGGTTATTCTTTTGTTCTCTGCTATATGCTTTTTACGTTATTATTTTTCCCCTTTTCATCCCTCCTACCTCCCTCAAGCAGGCTACAGTTAAGCATAAATATAAATATATATATATATATATATATATATATATATATATATACCCATAGACTCACACATACACAAGTGTGTGTATATATATATATATATATGTATATATATATATATATACATATATATATATATATATATACACATACATACCTACATGTACACATGCATATATATATGTATATATTATTTACTCATATGTGAATATGCATCTAAAACATGAATATGGCTGAGTGTGAGCTTCTTGAGATCAAAAATTATTAAACTTTTTCTTCTTATTATCTCCAAGGCCTAGCACAATGATTGGCATATAGAAAGAACTTATGATTTTCCTTTTTATTCATTCATTTTAGGATTATATCTTTGATAGGTATCACTTTTTCAATTTGTCTACTGGGACAGGCACTCATTTTAAGCATGTAACCATAATCACCAGAAACAAGTTCCATCAAATTCAACCATTTTTTCCTTATTAATTATATGAAAGTTTAAAGAGCAAATGAAACCTTAAGTTTAATTAAAAACTTCCATATCAGTCATTTATTCCAGCCTTATCATTTGTTGAGCCTTTCATCAAAATTGTTCCAATAGATATATTGACATAATTTGGTTTTACCTCCTTTCTCTTCCTGTAATAGGGTGTAAAAATGTTCCTGGGAAATGAAAAAAAAACAAAACAACAACAACAACAAAAAAAATTAAGAGGCTGATTAAAAGGGAAAGAGACTAAGAAGGCTAGAAAAATCCACAAACTGAAATCTCCTGTTAGATAATCAATAATTTGAAGTATTATAGCAGGAAGTCTACATTTTGTGAATTATTTCTCAAAGAAAAAGCTTTTTTCAAGGATAAAACAAATACTCTATTTGGAAGTCTCATTAAAAGTCATTTTTTCAGTTTTATGATTTAATGAAATGTTTGTTTTAGAACTGAAACTTCAGAACTGAAGACACTCTCTAGTGGCTCCATCACACCAACTATCTTATTAGAAACCTAGGCCTTATTTATGTTTGGAACTTCTGCTTATATATACTTTTCCTATAGTGTTATTTGCAAATTCTTCTTGTTCTTCTAATCCCTGTGATTCAGAACTGTGCTTACTTTGATTGGACAAAGATCTCTCTCTCTTGCTTTCTCTCATCCATTCATCTTCTGGAAATAAAGGAAACCTGGCGTTTTCTTGAAGATACCATATCCCTTTCTAACTTCTCCAGTGCTGGCCAGGATTTTTCTTATGTCATTTAGATATCACTCACAGAGCCAGAAGGCTCTGGCTTCCCACTCCCATTTCTCAACAGCCTCTCCTTTCTTTAATTTCATTTTTATGTAATATTGCTTAGGTATTTTTTGCTTCCTGGTTAGTCATCCCTCACTTACTAATGAGCATAGCATCTAACTTAGGTTTCTTCTCCACCCCGATCTCCTGCTTCATACTCAGAAATTTCATTATTCATGCTGATAACTTATAGAATATCTTAGCCTCTAACTTCATCAACACATCTTTAATGTCCATGACCTTCATCTTCATTCTACCTATATGGGAGGTAACTATCATTTTGTACCCTAAAAACCCTCTGAGGCATTTTGACCTCCTTCACTTCAACCTCCATTCATTTGCCAGATCTGGAGGTTGTACATCTATAGCATCTCAGTCATCCATCCCCTTTTTTTCACATACATTATCACTATTTCAAGCTTACATCAGTTCCCACTTGGACTAACTTGCCTCCTCCTTGCCTCCATTTTCTGTTTGTCTGGTCTATTACAGAGCTATCAAAATAGTCTTTCTAACATACTAATCAGATCAGGTCACATCTCCCTGCCATCAAAAACAACTTTCAAGAAATTCCTTTTACCTTTTTGATTCAATTCAATTCAGTAAACATTCAGTAATATGGACAAGGTACCATGGTGTAAATATAAAGATAAAAAAAATAGTCTCTATTCTCAAAGTCTTTACATTCTATGACTGGTGGAATATAGCAAATATAAAAGTTTCTATAATCCAAAGTTAATTGAGACAGGAAAGAGAACTAAAAATCTGGCAAAAATAAGAGGAAGCTTCATAAATAAGATAGAACCTGAGCCTTAAATGAAGGCAATGATTTTGAGACACAAGGTAGAAAATGGTGAATACAAGGCATGGGGAACTACTTGTGAAAATACATAGAAATAGGAGATGATTTATTAAGTTTGAGGAAACAATTGGTAGTCCATTTTGGCTAGAATGTGGAAAAGTGTACTAGTAAGAAATAATACTGGGAAGGTAGGTAGGACTGATATTGTGGAGGATATTAATGCCAAAATTTTCATTTTAGCTATTAGGAAGTAAGCAGCCATTGAAGGTCTTTAAATCAAGTATTTATTATACAAGGCAAGGTGTTAAGTGTTTACTGTGTGCCAGACCCTACACTAAATGCTGAGGATAAAAATATAAATAAAAAGAAAAACTTTGCTTTCAAATAATTTATATTGTAGTGAGGTAAGTTATATTGCTATCAGGTTACATCAAAGGAAACTAAATGTTGGGGCAAAGTCTGAAAAAATACAGATGGGAATGGAATAAAGTATGGCCACCTTAGGTTCTTCCCCAAAATGGAGGGGATATAGTATAGCAGAGGGATGTTCCAGGGTAAGGAAGCCCTAGGCACTGAGGGAAGTCCCAGAGGGACAACTAAAGACACATAACTAAACTAAACTAAAGACAACTAAAGAACAGTGCTGAGTCCAGAAAATCAGATGCACAACTAGAAAAATGATTAAGTATAGCTGGCCTGGGACCATCTAAAAAGAAAATGGAAGCCCCTGAAAGAAATTCTCCAGTAGGAAAAGTAGATCAGCTTTGTAGAATGATGATTCGATTTGAGAAGGTCCCAAATGCTGTGAAGCACTTTCCTTGGCATTGGGGTTACAGCTTCTTTGCTAAAATCCTCATGTAACATTATCATGGATACGCCTACTTCAAGCTAGGAAGATTAGGACACAGGATATGGATACCTACTGGTTTGGACTGGAATTCTTTCAGTGTTCCCTTTAATTTCTCAGAGAGTTTTAACCTAACCATCAGACTTGTAAAGTAATTATGGGACTCATAGATTTTACTCTCCCATCCTAAAAAGTATTGTGAGGAAAAAAAAGTCATAAGGAACATGGAAAAGGGAAGGTGAAAAGATCATCATAGAAGCTGTATAAAGTATAGCAATGAAGGCAAATATTCTATCAATGAAATTGTAGACTCCAAGATGATAATTTTTAATTTCATTCTCCCTTTTCCTTCCCAATTTTCTAAGAAAATGAGACCTTGGAGTACTTTAATAATCCAAATTATTTGACTATATTTTTACTCAGATGACAGTTATAGAGCATCGGGAAGGAGAAAGATTTATAATGATAGCAGCATACTAGAGCTTTTATTTTAGGCTAAGGACCCAGAACTATGAAAGAAAATTGACTATTCATTTGTATGACTTCACAGGGCACAGAGAATACTTGTACTGTTAATCCCTTAGACAATTAAGTTTGAAGTTATGGCTATTTTGATTGGCTGCACAGATATGCTAGGTATTGGTTTAAGAAGAAAGCCAAGAGAAAGCCACATAGCTCTTGTTGTAGTGCCAGTGAACTAGAAACTGAGTGGATGCCCATCATTTGGAGCATGGCTGAATAAGTTATTGTTGGAATACATGGGAGCTATTAGAATACACTGGAACCACCTAACAGTGGCTGCTGGAGATCCAACCCAGAATGGATCTCCTCTTGTGAGAGGATGGTATAAGGAGACTTAGAGATAGTTGCTATTCTCTGACCTCTCTCCTCTTCCCTCTGCCTCCAATTTATTTCATTCCATCCATAACACCTATGCCAGCAAAGGCTGCCTTGCAACTCCTTCATATGTTATGATCCACAGCTGTGGAGGCTCTTGGGTATTTGACCTGTCCCTTAACAGTTATGGTATGTGAATGTTAAGGACTATTATTGTTCTGTAATAAATGATGAGCTGACTGACTTTAGAAAAGCCTGGAAATACTTATGTATACTAAGTGAAGTGAGCAGAACCAGGAGATCATTATACATGACAACAACAATACATGGACATGGCTTTCTTCATCATTGAGATGATTCAAGCCAATTCCAATGATCTTGTAATGAAGAGAGCCATCTACACCCAGAGAGAGAACTATGGAAACTGAGGGTAGATGACAACATAGCATTTTCACTCCTTTTGTTGTTTGTATTTTGTTTTCTTTCGCATTTTTTTTATCTGATTTTTCTTGTGTGGCATGATAATTGTAGAAATATGTATAGAAGAATTGCACATGTTTAACATATATTGGATTACTTCCCCTTTAGGGGAAGGGATAGGGGAAGGGAGGAAAAAGAATTTAGAAGACAAGGTTTTGTAAGGGTCAATGTTAAAAAAACTAGCCATGTATATACTTTAAAATAAAAAGCTATAATTTAAAAAAAGAGAGAGAACAAAATCACACCCAGAAGAGAAACAAGGGATTGTGCTTCAGTCAAAAGAATTTACAATTATTAAAAAATATCATTGTAAGAGTGAATAAACCTGATTACCAAATGAAGGTTATTTTATCTTCTTAGACAAGAGGTTCTATAAAAATATGAAGTAATATCATTAAGTTTTTATAACAAGAAGTCATAGATAGGAAAATACTTTGACCAAATAAAACCATAAAAAAGTATCACTAAAATGGAGGCTTGTTTGACCAAACAAAATCATAAAAAAGGTATCACTAAAATGGAATCTTGTTATCTCATAATCAAATGATAGTATAGTTAAAATTAAGACTCCAATATTAGGAAGGAGCTCTTTCTTTTAGAGTGAGGTAGCCTTAAATCATCATTATAATCATTTTTAGGTTCAACTTTTTGTCAATCTGAATAAGTCTAAGTCACTCTTAATTTGCTAAGTAGAAGAATTATAAAACAATTGTTTGGAAAATGGGGAAATTTTAAGTTTAAAAAATGGATCTATAGAACTCTATCCAGTATCCAAATACAAGGTTAAATTCTATCCAATACTCATTTTCTACCATGCACAAGGCATTACCCTAACCTATCTGTACTCAAAACTTTTAAAACAAAATTGTCTCTGTCCTCCAAATTTTCATAACACATATCTAGGGTACTATTGGCTATAGTATTGATGCATATTTTAAAAAACATATCCATTTCAGTGAAGTCATATAATAATGTGTTGTCCTTTAGGTGTGAGGGTGATATGACTCCTCACTATCTGCAAGACATTTTCTCTAAGTTCTTTATCTGATGATGGCAATGGAGTTGCAGTAATAAGACTATACCATTCACTCAATTGTGAGGGGTCCTCCCATCTATACTGAACATCTACTGAGTAGGTGGTCCAGAAGAGTGAAACTAAAATGAACTGTCATAGGATTCAGATACAACTATAACATCACTATATATATATCAATATATATTATATATATATCATATATTCCTATTAGTTATATATATTCCTATTAATTACATAGGTATATATATATTCCTATTAATCTGTTCCAAGTCTCACATGGGTAAAAAGCAGAACAGCATTAAAAGGACAACTTGGCATGAAGGGAAGGCTGCAGTGGCCGTGTCTTGGCTCCTGTTGTATCTACAGAGCAGTTAGATCGGATTTATTTATAGAAGTCTGCCTGCATGTGTATCCATTTGATAAGTATCTTAGAGGCCTGGTAATTTATTTTAAGGGAATGGTTCTTTGGCCTCATCTCCCATTCTTTGGTAATTATATACTCTGGACTACAGGAAGGTGATGAATGATGTATGCAAAGATCCATTACCTTTGCTCAACCACTTTTCTGCTGTTTATAGAAAGTGTACAAGTAAGATTTGTTTCATTTGGGTTTAATATTGGAACCTGACATTTAGCCAAATTTTGATGAAGTTGCAAGTCATCCGTGTGCATTTTTTGCCCATTGACTTTTCTTGTAATAATTGCATGAATTTATGGTCATCTTACAAGGCCTTTCATTCATTGTGCGATGCTTGGGGGCCTATAAACTATTTCCCAAACAAAATGTTTTAATTTAAACACGGATTAATGTTATTACAGTGGCCAAAACTATCAACTCTGACAATTTTTACATACTGTCAGTCTGGGTGATCATTTTTTGATGGGAGTTGTCAGCTGAACTCAGAAATAAAATTGTTAGAAACCATTGAAACCTGTCAATTTTGTTGAATCTCTATTTTAAATGGTTCAAATATCATAAATGTATTGTTCCAGTACTTTTTTTTTAAGTGCTACAATTCACAGTTTATTCAAATTATTTAAATAATTTTATAAAACATAGCAGAAAACTCAAATTGTTAAAAATATGCCTGATGAGATGTTGCATAGAAATACACAGATCAATGAAATATACATCTTCAAAAATAGCCACAAAATTTTTTTTTGCTACATTATCTATTGGAATGAATCAAATTTAAGACTACCAGGTCTCATTCTGATTTCATTTTATAGAGTGTAAAAGGACTCACCTCACAGTAATTATAAATGTAATAGTATATGTTATGTACATATACATATATGTATTTTATACATATATGTATATGTGTGATATACATTGTACATATATTATAATAAATGCTTATATCATATTGTGTTTATGAATACTATATGCACATGGATAAGATATATGTATTGTGTACTTATACATATATTATTGCTGAGATTCTGAGTATTTACATTTATGAAAAATGTATGTATGTGTGTATATAGGTATGTATGCATACACAGAATATATACTTATATATGTATGTATGTATGTATACAGAGACATATATATGCAAACACATACATGTATTTGTATATATACATACAAATAGTATATATTTACATATATACAAACATACATATATGTTATATGTACACATACAAATACTATATATATTACTATTTATTTATATTATTATATAGTATGTTATATTACATATTATATAATATTAATATTATTTATATATCTACATATATACACAAACATGCATATATGTTTGTATATATATACAGAGAGAAAGAGAAAAAGATAAATACACATATATGTGGCTGTATCAAGTTTGAAATTCTTATGAATGAAATCAAAATGTGTGTTAACACCTAGGCATGAAACTAAGTCTTTGGAAAAAATGGGAGGTTGTCTTAACATGTATCCAATTATTGTCGCCATTGCCTGTCTACCACAAGTGAGGTCCATGCTGTTCTCTCTTCAATCTTGAGTTTTGAAAATATTTTGTCTCTTTTCTTTGAACAGCACATTCTTTTTTCTTGGCTACTTCTTTTGAGACTATTCCAAAATCCTTTTATTGGGGTTAATGGACAATGAATACTCCAATATTAAACACATTCAATGAATTTTGAGTATTACCTCACCACTGGCTTAAGCATTACTTAAACAAATGAATGTTTGATGAAACAAAAAATAAAGTTTAATTCAGAGATAATAATACTTATATTGCTTATGTCAGAGTTTTTGTAAGAAAAAGTCATTGTAACCTTAAATTGAAATAAAAATACCAACTACTTATATAACAGTAAGAATATTTCAAACAAAAGTCTTATTTCATGTTATATTATTTAATAATTCATATCTATAAAATATGTTAGGATTTATAAAATAATTTCCTCTCAATAGTGTTGACATATTAGTGATGCAAAAAATATATATATATTTATCCATAATCAAGAAGCTAGATTCTAAGCCCAAGACTGATTCAAAAATTACAATTGAAGTATTTTTTGCATAATTTTTTTCCTCAACTACATATAAAATAATGTTTTGCATTTATTTTTAAAGATATGAATTGCAGAGGACAGCTAGCTGGTGCAGTAGACAGAGCACCAGCCTTGAAGTCAGGAGGACCTGAGTTCAAATTGACCTCAGAACCTTAAGACTTCCTAGCTGGGTGACTCTGGGCAAGTCACTTAATCCTAATTACCTCAGGGGAAAAAAAAGTTTTGAGTTCCAGATTTTCTCTCTTCCTCCCTCTCCACTCCATCCCCATTAAGAAGGTGCATATGAAGTTATGTAAAATATGTCCATAAAAGTCATGTTGTGAAAGAAAACATAGATTTCCTTGCCCAACCCTCACAAAAAACCTCAATAAGTTTTTAAAAGTATGTTTCATGTTTAACATGTATGAGACTGCCTACCATCTAGGGGAGGGGGTGGAGGGAAGGAAGGGAAAAGTTGGAACAAGTGTTTGCAAGGGTCAATGTTGAAAAATTACCCATGCATATGTTCTTTCTTTTTTTTAAAATAATTTTTTATTATATATATTTTTATAATATCCCTTGTAATCATTTTTCCAAATTATCCCCCCCCTCCCTTCACTCCCTCCCCCCGATGACAGGCAATCCCATACATTTTATTTGTGTTACAATATAACCTAGATACAATACATGTGTGTAAATACCATTTTCTTGTTGCACAATAAGCATTAGATTCCGAAGGTACATGTAACCTGGGCAGACAGATATTAGTGCTAACAATTTACATTCATTTCCCAGTGTTTCTTCTCTGGGTGTAGCTACCTCTGTCCATCATTGATCAACTGGAAGTGAGTTGGCTCTTCTTTATGGTGAAGGTTTCCACTTCCATCAGAATACATCCTCATACAGTATTGTTGTTGCAGTGTACAGTGATCTTCTGGTTCTGCTCATTTCACTCAGCAGCAGTTGATGTAAGTCTCTCCAAGCCTCTCTGTATTCCTCCTGCTGGTCATTTCTTACAGAGCAATAATATTCCATAACATTCATATACCATAATTTACCCAACCATTCTCCAATTGATGGACATCCATTCATCTTCCAGTTTCTAGCTACAACAAAAAGAGCTGCCACAAACATTTTGGCACATATATGTCTCTTTCCGCTCTTTAGTATTTCTTTGGGATATAAACCCAGTAGTAGCACTGCTGGGTCAAAGGGTATGCACAGTTTGATAACTTTTTGGGAATAGTTCCAAATTGCTCTCCAGAATGGCTGGATTCTTTCACAACTCCACCAGCAATGTATTAGTGTCCCAGTTTTCCCACATCCCCTCCAACATTCATCATTATTTGTTCCTCTCATCTTAGCCAATCTGACAGGTGTGTAGTGGTATCTCAGAGTTGTCTTAATTTGCATTTCTCTAATCAGTAGTGATTTGGAACACTCTTTCATGTGAGTGGATATAGTTTCAATTTCTTCCTCTGAGAATTGTCTGTTCATACCCTTTGACCATTTATCAATTGGAGAATGGTTCGGTTTCTTATAAATTAGGGTCAGTTCTCTATATGTTTTGGAAATGAGACCTTTGTCAGAACCTTTAACTTTAGAAATATTTTCCCAATTTGTTACTTCCCTTCTAATCTTGTTTGCATTAGTATTATTTGTACAGAAACTTTTTAGTTTGATGTAATCAAAATCTTCTATTTTGTGATCAATAATGATCTCTAGTTCTCCTCTGGTCATAAATTCCTTCCTCCTCCACAGGTCTGAGAGGTAGACTATTCTCTGTTTCTCTAATCTATTTATGATTTCATTCTTTATGCCTAAATCATGGACCCATTTTGATCTTATCTTGGTATATGGTTTTAAGTGTGGATCCATATCTAATTTCTGCCATATTAATTTCAAGTTTTCCCAACAGTTTTTTCCAAATAATGAATTTTTATCCCTAATGTTGGTATCTTTGGGTTTGTCAAAGATTAGATTGCTATAGATGTACCCTTTTTTGTCCTTTGTATCTAATCTGTTCCACTGATCTACAGGTCTATTTCTTAGCCAATACCAAATGGTTTTGGTGACTGCTGCTATATAATATAGCTTTAGATCAGGTACACTTAGACCACCTTCCTCTGAGTTTTTTTTCATTAGTTCCCTTGCAATTCTCGACCTTTTATTCTTCCATATGAATTTTGTTGTTATTTTTTCTAGGTCATTGAAATAATTTCTTGGGAGTCTGATTGGTATAGCACTGAATAAATAGATTAGTTTGGGGAGTATTGTCATCTTTATTATATTCGCTCGGCCTATCCAAGAGCACTGAATGTCTTTCCAATTAGTTAAATATGACTTTATTTTTGTGGCAAGTGTTTTGTAATTTTTCTCATATAATTCCTGACTTTTCTTTGGTAGATGGATTCCCAAATACTTTATACTCTCAACATTTGTTTGGAATGGAATTTCTCTTTGTATCTCTTGCTGTTGCATTTTGTTAGTGATATATAAAAATGCTGAGGATTTATGTGGATTTATTTTGTATCCTGCCACTTTGCTGAAATTTTGAATTATTTCTAGTAGCTTTTTAGCAGAGTCTTTGGGGTTCTCTAAGTATACCATCATGTCATCTGCAAAAAGTGATAGTTTGATTTCCTCATTTCCTACTCTAATTCCTTGAATCTCTTTCTCGGCTCTTATTGCCAAGGCAAGCGTTTCTAGTACTATATTGAATAGTAATGGTGATAGTGGGCAACCTTGTTTCACTCCTGATCTTACTGGGAAAGGTTGCAGTTTATTTCTATTGCATATTATGCTTACTGATGATCTTAAATATATGCTCCTGATTATTCTAAGGAATAGTCCATTTATTCCTATACTCTCAAGAGTTTTTAGTAGGAATGGATGTTGGATTTTGTCAAATGCTTTTTCTGCATCTATTGAGATGATCATATGGTTCTAATTAATTTGATTATTAATATGGTCAATTATATTAATAGTTTTCCTAATATTAAACCAGCCCTGCATTCCTGGAATAAATCCTACTTGATCATAGTGTATTATCCTGGAGATGATTTTCTGAAGTCTTTTTGCTAATATCTTATTTAAGATTTTAGCATCAATATTCATTAAGGAAATTGGTCTATAATTTTCTTTCTCAGTTTTCGCTCTACCTGGTTTAGGTATCAGTACCATGTCTGTGTCATAGAAGGAGTTTGCTAGGACTCCTTCATCCCCTATTTTTTCAAATAATTTATATAACATTGGGGCTAATTGTTCTTTAAATGTTTGGTAGAATTCACATGTGAATCCATCTGGTCCTGGGGATTTTTTCCTGGGGAGTTGATTAATAGCTTGTTCTATTTCTTTTTCTGAAATGGGACTATTTAAGCAATTTATTTCCTCCTCTGTTAATCTAGGGAGCCTATATTTTTGGAGGAAGTACTTTTTTTTTTTTTTTAAAGAATGCACTTATATCTAGGATTTTCCCTGCCACAATGTCAAGTCCCAAGCTTTCCGAAAACCTGATCGGCTGACCAAGTTCTATTTGTGATATTGCTCAGGAGCTCACTGAAGCAAAGATTGAGTTCAACACCATCCATTGTAAAGATCTATCAGTCAAACTGTCTGCAATTTAAGACAGAATTGTGACATGAAGTCATTTGGAATCACTTTGGTTCTATTTTAAATAGTCAAGTTTTTTTTTATTTCTCAAAATATTTTCAGCTTTAATCCTCTCATTTTCTCCATTAGATATACCTTGAATTCCAAGGTCAATTAAATTGCATAAAATGTAGCTGAAAAATATATTTTGGTTGCAGGATGCTTTCTTTTGTACACTAAGATACTGATGACTCACCACATTGAGGGTATGAAATTAATGCCGAAAATATTCCTTATCAAATTCTGTGGGTGTTGGAGGGGAAGTAAATCCCTATTTTATGAAAGGAATATAGATAAATGGCTTTCATATCATAAACCAAACTTGGCTTTGGAGCTGATTTATAATGATGAAGAGTAATATTTCTCTTTTCATCATCTTTCTAACCATCTTTTCATGTCTAACTTTTCAAGACCCACAAAGAAGCAAAGGATATCAAAAACATAGTAAACTTAACTAGGGTAAGAAACATTTCCTATAACCTTGGTCTCATGAATTATCACTTTTGATGTAAATAATTCATGATTTTAATAGTAACATCATCAAATACGCACCAACAGAAAAGCATTTTCATGTTCTTTGCAATGAAGACTAAATTACTTCTAATATAAGCATAAAAGACCCTCTTTGGAATATATCCACCCCTTAATATTTAGAGCCTTGATGAACATGAATGTTCATTCTTTTGCACACTTGTAAATATTATAGAAAATATATAAAACTAATGCCAATTTTAAATTGGAGACACTATATTTCAAGTAAATTTCCTAAAATAAAAAGAGGTCAAGGGGAGAATATGGTTCATAAAATAAATTACGTGATAATTTCAGCATAGATTGAAATGAGCATAAATAGCAATTTGCCTCTGATTCATGAAAAGGGATGGGGGGGGAGACTGAGATTTATGTGTAATCTAGATACATGGGGACATATGGAAAAGCCTGTATAAGTTTTATCAGTAAATATTTGTGCATATGTGTAAATCACAGGCTATATTGTAGATATTTTCTTTTTGTACTTAACTAAATCTTGTGAATTTCCTTCTCCTAAAAGCTAGCCATTAAGTGTAATGTTCTGATCGTCTCTCAGTTGTGATCCTTCTTTGGGAGGAGGTTTCTTTTCTGTATAATCTTTTCCTCTATGAGCAGGTTTCTTGGGAGGCTTCTGGAGCCTCCAGCCAGCCTGTTCTTCTTCCTGAATCCTGGCTCTGAATCTCCTCCAGCTCTTGTCCTTCCCCAGTCCAGACTGCTCTCCAGGCTCAATGTTGCCTCTTTTATCCTCCCAGAGAATGGGCGTGGGATAATGCAAGGGCTTCTGGGAAGAACCACTTCAACCAATGAGCTTGCTCCTCTTAGAATCTGAGCCAGAGAACTGTCAAGTCAACCTGAGTTCTCACCTTGTAATTGTCCAGACAACCTGAATTCTCACCTTGTTATTGTCCAGACAACCTGAGTTCTCACCTAGTAATCCTAACAATTAAGTATCTTTATTTTATCACCTGTCATTGTCTTTAAGGTCCAAAATCATGAGTTTCTCAATGCTACTCTCCATCCCTCTGTTTCAACATTATATTTTTCTTTGACCCTTTTTACAATTTATATGTGTGCTTGCATATATACATATGCATACATAATTACAAATGTATAATATTTATATATGAATGTATGTAAATATATAATATTTATATATGAATGTATGTAAATATGCAATATTTATATATAATTAATTAATTATATCTAGTGACCTGCCTGCCATATTGGCAAATCCCAAGGACATTATATATAATTTTTTTCTTTTTCTGAAGACAGTGTTTTGATTATTCTTAATGTCATGCCTTCTCAAAAAGTTAGGACTGAAGAAACAAAAAAAAAATCACTATCAAAGTAGTATTTGTAGCTACACAGAGATATAAGAGTTATTTTCTTTAGCACTTTTTCTTTGCTGATACCTTCAGCACAGATGTTTACATGTGCATACACCAACCTATGGTAAATCTAGTAACTGCAATTTAAGTAGGGCAGACTTTCTTGCCCAAACGCCTACAATAAGAAAATAGCTTTCTCTGAAATTATATGGGTAGTTAGTTGGAGATTTAGGTTCCTTGCTGTGGTGTATAAACAATGGATGACATGTTTTTTTCTGCCTTATGAGATTATAAGATTTAGAGCTGGAAGAGACCTTAGATTATATCAAATCCCATATTTAACAGTTGAGGAGACTGATCCCCTTAGAAAAGTTAAATGACTTAGCTGTGTCATAGATCTAGGAAGTGGCAAATACAAGATTTGAAACCTGTGATCTTTTTATAAAAACCTCAGCACTTTTGATCCTTATGAATTGAGAAAGAAGTAGACCAAAAGACCAAAAAAATTTGTCATTTTTTTCTTAGGATAGATTTAAGGTTTACTGCAAAGGGGAACATTTTTTTTTTTTTTTTTTTTTTGGCCAAGTTCATATTGTTAAGCACAGCTCTTCATTCAATAATCATATATAAATTTACCATGCTTAGAAAGCCTTTCCCCTTCAAACTTTTTAGTTGGTAAAACCATGCCTAAATACTGTGATATTTGAGTTTCACTTTGTGGCCTAAAAAGTCAGTGATTTAAAAGGATGCCCTAGGGTGAAATGAAAAACCTCCTTCATGCAGTTGTGGTTAAGATTAGTTTTAAAATGAATCCATCTATAACATAAAATAAAACTACTGTGCAGCAGGAATGGAGAGACAGCAAGTAATGCTCAATATAGAGAAAAATATTTAAAATTGCACCTAAGAATTTTTCATCCAAGAAATCACACCAATTTTATCCAGAGTGCCTGACCAAGAAAACCATTATAGATATAGATATAGAGCTTACTGCTTGATCCATGTTTTATTTCAAAGAAGTGTTTTCAAGTGTTTTCTTGAATTCATATATTTTTCCCATGAATGTTCTTGAGATATAATCTTTTTTGAAATTAATATTTCACAAATGTACCCTGTCTGTAATACCCTAAAATTCACTACAAAGGAAGTAAAAGACATGGAATCCTTCCCTCAAAAGAGTTTCCACTTTAATGGAGGATCATGGGATCTTCTGAATCCAGAGCCACTGTTCTTTCTGCTAAACCAAAAGGCTTTATTATTATTACTATTTTTGTTGAGGCAATTGGGATTAAGTGACTTGCCCAGGGTCACACAGTTAGGAAGTGTTACATGTCTGAGGCTAGATTTGAACTCAGGTCCTCCTTACTTTAGGTCTGGTGCTCTATCCATTGCACCACCTAGCTGCCCCCAAAAAAGCTTTATTGGAAACTAGTATAGCACAAAATAGGCACAGACCTGCACCTAACACAGTATACCAAGATAAGGTCAAAATGGGTTCATGATATGGACAAAAAGAATGATATTATAAACAAATTAAAAGAATATAGGATAGTTTACCTCTCAGATTTGTGGAGGAGGAAGGAATTTGTGACCAAAGAAGAACTAGAGATCATTATTGATCATAAAATAGATAATTTCGATTATATTAAGTTAAAAAGTTTTTATACAAAACGAAACAATAAACTGGGAAAACATTTTTTACAGTCAAAGATTCTGATAAAGGTCTCATTTCTAAAATATATAGAGAATTGACTCAAATTTATAATAGTTCAAGCCATTCTCCAACTGATAAATGGTCAAAGGATTTTCAGATGAAGAAATTAAAATCATTTCTAGTCACATGAAAAAGTGTTCCAAATCACTATTGATCAGAGAAATGCAAATTAATACAACTCAGATACCACTACACACACCTCTCAGATTGGCTAAGATGACAGGTAAAGATAATGTTGGAGGGGATGTGGGAAAACTGAGACATTGATACATTGTTTGTGGAACTGTGAATGGATCCAACCATTCTGGAGAGCAGTTTAGAACTATGCTCAAAAAGTGATTAAACTGTGCATACCCATTGATCCAGCAGTGCTACTACGGGCTTTTATTCCAAACATATCTTAAAGGAAGGGAAGGGACCCACATGTGCAAAAATGTTTGTGGCAGCCTTCTTTGTAGTGGCAAAAAACTGAAAAACGTAAGTGGATGTCCATCGACCAGCAGGATGATTTCAGAGAAGTCTGGAGAGACTTACTTGAACTAATGCTGAATGGAATAAGCAAGACCAGGAGATTATTATACAATATTATTATACAATAACAAGACTATATGATAATCAATTCTGATGGATGTGGCTCTCTTCAATAGTGAGATGATTCAAACCAGTTACACTTGTGCAGTGATAAAGAAAGCCATCTACACCCAGAGAGAATGCCGTGGGGACAGAGTGTGGAACACCACTCTCACTCTCTCTATTGTTATTTGATTGCATTTTGTTTTATTGCTCAGTTTTTTCTTTTTTTTTTTTCCTTCTTGATCTGATTTTTCTTGTGCAATATATGTGTGTGTGTGTATATATATATATATATATATATGTGTGTGTGTGTGTGTGTGTGTGTGTGTATATTGGATCTAAACATATATTTCAACATATTTAACATGTATTGGACTACCTGCTAGCCAGGAGAGAGGGTTGGGGGAAGGAGGGAAAATTTGGAACAAAAGGTTATGAAAGGATCGATGAAAAAATTACCCATGCATATGCTTTGTAAAGCTTTAATAAAAACAATGCTTTATTATTGATGCAAATGAAAGAACTAATTTACACATACGAACTGTCCTATCTGATATAGGGTAAAGAATCCTAGAATCAGGAAAGATATGAGTTCAAAATCTCTGACACAATCTGTATAAATGATAATAGGCAAGTCACTTAAATTCTCTCAGCCTTAATGTCATCTTTAAAATGAGTACCAATATTATTAGTATTAGTATCTGCCTCAGAAGGTTATGAATATCAAGTGAGATATTAAATGTAAAGTACTTTATGTTCTATTGAATAATGCCAATCATTATAATAGATTAACTCATTAGAAAAGTTAATTAAAAGTTCTTAACTGCTGCTCTATATCAATAATAATGGCAGTCATGATAATAAAGGTAACTAGTTTGAGAAGTTATTTTAAATTTTGGGAAATAAAGAAATGTTGGGGCACTTTCTCTGGTTGTCTCCCATGTCTGGAATTCTCTCTCTCCTGCTCTTCACTCCCTGGTTTCCTTCACCATGCAGCTAAAACTCTCATCTTTTACAAGAAGTCTTTTCTAATCACATGATTCTATTGCCTCCCCTCTGTTAATAATTTACTGTATATCTTGTGTGCAGCTTGATCATACATTTTTCTTTGCTTGTTGTCCTCCTCATTAGATTGTGAGTTCTTTAAAACATGAGATTGTCTTTTGCCTTTCTTTGTTTCTGGCACAGTGCCTGGCAAGTAGTAGGTTCTTATTGACTGACTGAAAGAGATTAGATCAGGAAGCTCATTTGCTATCATCTTCAGGAATTCTTTCCTGAATTCCCTAAATTATTAGTGTTCTCCCCTAAAATATATTTTGTATCTTATGCAAATTTATTTATGTCCATGTTATTTCCCATAATAGAGTATAATAAGATCATTGAGGGCATGGATTTTTTTTTTCATTTTGTTCTTTGTATTCCTAACCATCAATGCATCAATTGTCCCATAATTTAAGTCTCTTTATAAATGCTAATTGAATTGAATCTTAACTATAATTCCTCTTACTCAAAATGAAAATAAGATTGTACCATAATTAATCAAAAAGCAAGTGTTACTGCTAATTCATTTAATCAAGTATTTAATATTTTCTTTATGCATGGTGTAGGCATTAGATGGGATATAAAATAAAACTATGATATTGATCCTATTCCTCTAGGAGTTTATAGTCTAGTGAAAGAAACTGGACAAATATGTATAAAGAGAACACAAAGTAACCTTATGAGTTCTACAGAAGCCTGACTGATGCCAAAAATGCATGGGGAAGGGAAGAATCACTTATCAAAAAAAATAAATTAAAAAATAAGAAATTCACAATGGAATGGTATAAATTATCCTATACTTGAGAGAACATTCTGAGTGTCAAAGATTTAAAAATTAAGAAAGGAATTTCTGTAAGAAAACAAGTAGTATCCATGAAAAACCACTTAGTTGTCTTTTTGACTTGTTGATTTTTTTATTTTATTTTATTCAATGACCAAAAGATAATGACATAACTGGTGTTTAACATAATACAAAATAAAATTTAACTATGGCAATAAATGTTGCAAAAACTAGGCACAGTGAAATTGGTTCAAACTTTTATTATAAAATGAAATCAGTACAGTAGAGATGTTATCCTGCTAAGGTTTCAAATGTATTTTTACGCTTTGTCTATAAATATTCAAAACTTTCTAAGTTCTGTTCTGTCCTACCAAACACAACACTTTTTTGAACTCTAATTCACTGGTATCATATCATATGTTTTAACTATTAGACTGTAAGCTCCATGAAGCTAAACTTTATAGATTATCTAAATTTCACTTATTTCCTTGTGCTTAGCATTGTGCTCTGACACAGTAGATATTTTCTGCTATTCTCAAAAAAGTGCACCAAAAGCTCTTGAGATTATGATGTTCTCAAAGGGCAGAAATTTTTTTATGTTGTCCTTCCTACCTACTAACATCTTCCGCCAATGTTTCATCATGGTATAGAGGAGACACTGGGGGCTCAAAATATGATAAATTATATTATGTCTCAGTTTGGGAGATACATTATCCATCTGTCAGTGTGAGTCCAGACTAACTAAACTGCAGGAGATTCCATCAATTTTGCCTCTGAATGATAAATTTTTCAGCCGCATCAACTTTCAGAGACTATTCAATAGTCAATTTATTGGACAACCATTTATTAAGTACCTACTGTATGTCTCACACACTCTGGGCACTTGGAGTATAAAGACAAAAAGTTAATTTGGATGGGAATTAATATTGTGTACTATATATAGCAGATAATATTCAAATAAATATAGAGGAAGATTTTACATATGGATATTATTTGAAGTGGGTAAGTGATAGAAAATAATTTCAAGGTATGTGAAGATACTAGAATTTTTTTTTGAATATAAAGTTTTATTCTCAATAATCCTGGCTTCTTTTTAATTCAGATTAATTAATTAAGTCAGATGAAATGAATCTTCTCACTGGTGAAAGAAATTTTTTAAGACACCATTTGGTAGTTTTTGTAGAATATATTGAATAACTTAAATTGGTTTTTTTGGGCAATTTTGGGGGGTACCAATTTGGAGTTTGTCAAATTCTGACATTTCCACAAACCCACGTCCTTTTGACTATTAAAAAAAAAAAAAAGAAAAGAAAGAAAGAAAGCTGAATCAAAGCCAGGGCTTTTCTTAGTTTCCCTCAATTAGAGTTTATTCATTTTGGAGGTTTCCAGCTAAAAACTAGTGAAATGTTCATCAAATAATCTGTAAAGAATAGAGAATGGACACCAAGCTCCCGGGGAACTAAGTGAGAAAAGTCATCTAGTGAGTTTCTGAAATTTGTTTGAAGTATGTAATAGAACTTTTAGTTGGGATCGATGACGGGCAATTTGTATTCTTTTTGCCAGGGAGAATAGAATATACAAGTTTAATTAATGTTTAACAGTAGCAATACCTGGTATTGAGATAAATAAAATGAAATTGCTTAATTGGCTTTAAGATATCTTAGCCTTTTAGTATCTTCAGGGTTCATCCTGTGAAAGCATGGCTATATATTCAGGAAAATGTTGATTCATTCTCACAAACTAAAAGTTTGTTTTGTTTTTTAAATTTGCTATTTGTTACTGATACAGATACTACTTGCCATTATCATTAAATGTTGATATGATGTCTTTTGCACAAAGCAGACTAATAGGTGCCAAGATTACAAAGAAATATGAGCCACAAATAGTCTTCTTCCCTCAAAAAGATGCCAGTTTGGATTTCTATAAAGTTCACATTTATTATGCAAATTCTAAAAAGAAAGAGAAAAGCTTATTAAATTAATTTATTTTAGTTGGCTTGATCTCTTTATAAATTTCTTTATTACCTCTCTTGAAAAGCAAGATTAGTCAGTAGTATTTGGTTACATCAAATATTCCTAATGCCCTGTTTAAGTATGTCTTCATTACAAAATGAAATTCTGTTTTAATCATTTCATCAAATAATGGGAGGCTTAAACTCCAAATATTCAACTCCAATTACAAACAAAACTAATGACTATTTTGAGACCTTGTCTCCCCCCAAATTTTCGAGTTTCAGGTAAAATATCAAAGAATAAAAATATATAATCTAATAACAAGGAAATAGCCAGAAGCTAACTGAGATGAGGTCAAATTATACAATACTGCTGCTACTACTACTACTATTATTACTGCGACCACCATAGCAGCCACCACCACTATTACTACTACTATTATTATTATAAAATTTACTTTCTCTAATCAATAGGACACAATTTAGTACACTAATTAATTAGCATATTCCAAAGTCATGCTTTTACCAAAAAGGTCCCAGTTGTTTCTCTTGAAAAATAACAATAATTTATAACACCAATGCTTACCAAATAATTGGTATTTAATAAGCTAGTAATTATTTTTTCATTTTTTTTACAAAAACCAATTTGTAACTTTCTAAAATTTCATGGTTATCATTAAACTAGTGTATCTGATAAGCCAAGAACTGAAATTATAGAATAAACAAATTCTAAATGTCTGACTCTTTGCAGTCATTTAATCCAATTCTATTCATTTTTAGGAATGAAGAAATCAAGACTTACAAATATTAAATGATTAACCAAATATACAACTATTAAGTGGCAAAGTTAGGATTGAACTAAATCTTCCAATCCTAGTCTAGTTGTTCTTTATAGCAGAATAGTGGTCTCTACCTTACTAGGTAGGACCCCTAGAGTCAAGACTGGTCATTACAATTATTACAAAATGTCTGAAAATTTATATTTGCACCAGGGATTGACGTTTTGCTTTTCAGTCTTGTCAAAATGTATTACATTATTCCCCTTAAGAAACTAGCAAGCATATCATTTGCAGATTGAATGAATAGTGTTTCTTGCACAAATGTGTATTAGTATTTTTCAAATTTAAGTCAATGCTTTTGTGATTAATATAAGTTCATTAAATATTACTCATATTATAGTAGATTTTTATCACCATTTTTCTTAATTAACAGATTTTAATAGTGCAAATGTAGGGTTGGAGAATATTTGTTGCTTTTTTGATATGGAAAAGGGGTCATTATGCTCACTTTAAAAAAAAGGCAAGAACTTTTTTGAAATGATTTATAATTATAGAATCACTGAATTTTGTGGTTGGAAGAAACATTAGAGATACTAGCTGAAAATAGAGAATGTAAATGCTTTTGTCCTAAGAATTTTAACAGTCTTTAAGTACCAACTGAATTACCATAAAACATAATAGTTCCAGGTTTGTTCCAACTTACATCATTTTTTAAAAGTCATGATTCCTCAAAAAAAGTGGCAATTTTTTCACATGAAATACTTTGAGAATATATGTGCTTTGACCAAATCACAAGTGTCCAAGTCTCCTGCTTTTCTTCTACATGAAATTTTGATTCAAAAGGGAAAAGTTTGTTATACTTCTCTTAAAAGAAATTACCTTTCTCCTCTTGCTACTCTGAAGAACAGGTTAACTGACAGGACCTGCATTTGGGGAGGGAAAAACTCAGTGCCAGCCAATTAACACAATTAAGTCTAGCCAAGGCTCAGTCTCAGTCAGGAAATCTTTGACAGGAAAGCAAGCAGTGGAAACAATTGTGTAGTTTACTGAAGGGACTAGAGTCTAGCTAAGATCCAAGCCTGATCTGAAGTCATTTAAGGTGAGTATTTGAATTCACATAACAGAAAGGGTAAAGGCAAAACTGGGACTTGTGGGATAAAGCCAGGATCTTAACAGGTGGGCAGGCAATCAAAGGCCAGGGAGGGGCAAGACAAGATCAAGGCTACATGGGAGTACAGTTTGGCAGTCTACTTTCTTGGAAGGTACAATGTATGGTGAGGTAAAAGGGGATGATCTTGAGAAGCAAAAAAGAACATGGTTTGCTAATGCCTAGAATTGCACCATGAGCAACTAAGGGATCACCTGGATTTTAATCTTGAAGTTAATAATAGATTCAAATTCTATTAGTTTAGAGATCTATATTAGCCAATCTGCTGAAACAAAGATAAATCTGAAAGTGGCCATGAGTCTTTTGAAAAATCATTTTTTGGAGACTAGTAGGTAAGATGGGATTTCATCTTCCTCTCATCCAGGTTTGAAGTGTAGCAGCTCTGATCCTTCTATTAACTGGCACATGAACTTCTATATGTCATTTATGCTTCTGCTGTACACACACTTGTTTGTATGCATATAAATATACATGTGTGTATATGTATGTATGTATATGTATATATTTGTTGTACCTCCCATTGAAACACAAGCTTCTCAACAAGAAGAGAGTGTATCATTTTTTTGTATTGATATTCCTAGCTTTTTGCACATTACCTGACAAATACTGACGACCTAATAAATGCCTATTGATAAATGGATCTCTGCTCTTATTCTTATAGGCATTCATTTCAGTAGGAGAGATCATAAGCCATTCAGCCCTTATCCATTGTGATTCCTGTCCATATTGGTCCATAAATCCTTCTTTGAAAATGTATTTGATATTTTATTTTGAAAGCCTTCCTCTAGGTTTTCTAACATTCTGCTAACGTTGTTCTCATCATGTCATCAGTCTACCCTTTTTCCAATCATTTTTTTTTTCTGGATGATATATTTCACATTCAATTTTTTTTTTTTTTTTTTTTTTTGCAAGGCAAAAAGGTAAATGACTTGTACAGGGTCACATAGCTAGTAAGTGTCAAATCAAATACCTGAAGCTGGTTTAGAGCTCAGGTCCTCCTGCCAGGGCCAGTGCTCTATCCACTGAGTCACCTCTGTCCCTCCATTTTTAACACGTAAGTCTTTTTTGCTAATGGAAGCCTTCATATTCGTACTATACCTTTCTCTATTGTTCTATTCTATGATTCACAGCCATAAAACCCCACCAAAAAAAAATAAGTGAAAAAAAAGATTGAGGGTTCTTTTGGGCCACCTTTGTGCTCACTTGGAGTCATTAAATTGCCCTCTTTCCAATTGCCCAGTGCAATCCTACCCTCTGTCTTCCACAGAAGGTCACCTTAGTATAGAGGATAGAGTGCTGGGGCTGAAGATTAAACTTCCTGCCTTCAAATCTATACTCAAACACTGTGCCTGTGTGACCCTGTACAACTCACTTAAAGCCTGTTTGTCTCAGTTTGCTCAACTATAAAATGAGCTAGAAAAGAAATGGCAAACCATTCTAATATATTGCCAAGAAAATGCCAAATGGGATCATGAAGAATCATGTAAGTAACAAAATTAAATCTCCCATAATCTGGATCTGGGACATTACTTGTTGTTCATCTGCAGTTTCTCCAAAGTAACTAACTCTGTCCAGCAGTATGTTATAGGCTGGGAAATAGCCATTCTTGATCGTTGGGTTTTTCCCCCATCTGAATTATTAAACTTCATCTTTAGGATGGAGAGGAGCACAATAAAATAAATTTCTGAATCTATATAGTACAAATGTCTGAGTTCAGATACCAGTTCTCCTACTTTCTACCTGTGTAAAGTTTTCCGAACCTTAATCTTCTCATCTTTTAAGTGAGAAAACTGGATTAAATTAGATTAGCACTGGGGTATTCTCCAGCTCTAAATCTGCAATCTTTTGAATGGTCATGGATTTTTTTTTAAATTTTTTTTTATTAAAGCTTTTTATTTACAAAATATATGCAAGAGTAATTTTTCCAACATTGACCCTTACAAAACCTTTTGTTCCAAAATTTCCCCTCCTTCCCCACCCCCTCCCCTAGATGGCAGGTAGTCCAATATATGTTTAATATGTCAAAATACATGTTAAATCCAATATATGTACACATATTTATGCATTTATCTTACTGCACAAGAAAAATCAGAAATCAGATCAAGAAAGAAATAAAGAAAAACTGAGAAAGAAAATGCAAGCAAATAACAACAGAAAAACTGAGAATGCTATGTTGTGTTCTGTACTATGTTCCCAAGGTTCTTTTTCTGGGTATAGATGGCTCTCTTCATCATTGAACAAGGGGAACAGATTTGAATCATCTCATTGTTGAAGAAAGCCAGGTCCATCAAACTTGATTGTCGTATAGTCTTATTATTGCCATGTATAGTGATCTCCTAATTCTGCTCATTTCACTTACTATCGGTTCATGTAAGTCTCTCCAAGCCTTTCTGAAATCATCCTGCTGGTCATTTCTTACAGAACAGTAATCCATAGCATTCATATAAATGGTCATGGACTTCATCTATTTTCAGGTCATACTTCAATTTGGCCTTTGTTGGCCTTAGGCTAACACCTTAAATTTATAATTTTTTTTATAATTTAATTAAAATAGCATTTTATTAAACATTTAATTAAAACAATATTTTTCTGAGATATGATCATTGCAATTATGAGCTTATTAGGTACTTTTATTCTTATCAACAAAGAAATATAGAATTTTTTATATGTACATTTAGATCTACTTTATTTTGCTTTATATAATTCAAGTGGAATTGTGATTCATAAGGGATCTTGAGAATCATGTTGGAAGAAGCAAGAGAGCTTTGTTTACTTTCATTGTAAATTTTCTGTGTTTTAGATCCTACGTCTTAGAAGAGGAAAAATAGGTTTTTGTTTGATTTGTTTGTTTTTTTAAAGCATCCTAATGTAGTTATTCACTCTCCTGGATAGGACTTAAAACAGAGTATCTTGGAAATTATGTAGTTCTTAACCTTAGGATTTTTAACCTTAACCTGGACCTAGGAATTCCTTTCAGAATCATGTTTTTAAGTGCATAAAATTAAATACATAGAACTACAAAAGGAACAAAATTCTATTGAAATACATTTATTAATATTTTTCAAGTTCAAAGGCCCCAGTTAAGTCTTTACTTATCCCCACTTCACCCTAACGATTGTTACAGATAAAGAAACTTGAAATATAGTAAGATAGTGCTATGTCCAAGTTGATATGTGTTGGAACCCCTGGGGTCAAATCCTGCCTCAGACACTTATTATGTGACCATTAGAATACTACTTAATCTCTGTGCTTTAGTCCATTTATAAAATAATGGTTTTGGGCTTTGTCTATAAAGTTTCTTTATAGTCTATAAAGTGATTTTCTGATTATCTCTAGGATAATCTATTTATCATATCCTTTTGTGAAAAACAATTCCCTATCTTACCAATAAAATTTCTGTCTGACAGAACATTTCCAAATCTTGGGTTATTGTTTCTAAGAGCATTGAATATGACAAAATTTTAGTAGAACAAGTGGATTTAGATAATCTATATTCATTGTAATGAGATTTACAAATTATGTAACTTGTGTAGGGGACAAAGCACTGGACTGAGTTAAATTCAGCCTTAGATACTCCTTAGACCTGACTATGGGCAGGTTACTTAATCTCTGCATCAGTTTCCTCAACTGTAAAATGGGAATAATTATAACATCAGGGTTCTTGAGACAATCAAATGAGATAAATTTGTCAAGTGCTTAGCACGGTGCTTGGTATAGCATTTGATACTTGCTTATTTCCCCTCTCCTAAAATATCCCCATTCTTATCCTTGCAATTTATTCTACTGGGTTCAACATGTCATGTCCAATTCTTCATGATTCCATTTGAGATTTTCTTGGCAAAGATACTGAAGGTGCTTACCATTTCCTTCTTCAGCTCATTTTATAGATAAAGAACTTGAGGCAAATGGGCATAAGTGACTTGCCCAGGTCATAGAGCCAGTAAGTGTCTGAGGCCAGATTTGAACTCAGGAAGTGAGTCTTCCTGAATTCAGACCCAGGACTTTATCCACTGTTATCCAGGCAACATGTATTTAGAACCTAATATATGTTAGGAATCTAACTCAGATAAAAATGCAATGAATGAAACAATCTGCACCCTCAAAGAGTTTATATGTTCTTTGAAAAACAGAGTGCTTTGAGTAAGGAACTAAGCACTGGATCACAGAGTTGGGATGAGGATGTAAGGAAGAAATGGTTAAGAATCAATGAGTCTGAAAAGGTAGATTTTTTTACTTGTAAATTCATCTGACCCTGGAGATATTTTCTTAGGGAATTATTAGCTTGTTCAGTTTCTTTTTTCTAAAATGGAACTATTTAAGTAATTTGTTTTCTCCTCTGTTAATCTGGGCAATCTATATTTTTGTGAGTATTCATCCATTTCACTTAGATTATCAGGTTTACTGGCATACAGTTATACAAAATAGCTCCTAATTATTGCTCTAATTTCCTCTTCATTGGTGGTAAGGTCATCTTTTTCATTTTTGACACTATAGCAATTTGATTTTCTTCTTTCCTTTTTTAATCAAATTAACTAAAAGTCTTATTTTATTTTTAGAATTTCACATTTGATATTTAGTTAGAAGGTTTTAATTTGTTCTTGTTTTAGCCTTTTAGTTGCATTCCCAATTCATTGATCTTCTCTTTCACATTTTATTCAAATAAACATCTAGAGATATAAAATTTACCCAAAGAATTGCTTTGGCTGCATCCCATAAATTTTAATGTGTTTTCTCATTATTGTCATTCTGTTGGATGAAGTTATCAATTGTATCTATAATTTATTGTTTCACCCACTCATTATTTAGGATTGGATTATTTATTTAACAACTAATTTTTGGTCTTTTTTTCCCCTGGGCCTTTATTACATGTAATTTTTATTGCACCATGATCTGGAAAGTATGCATTTGCTATTTCTGCCTTTCTGCCTTGATTTTGAGATTTTTATGTCCTAAAACATGGTCAGTTTTTGTGTAGGTTCCATGTTCTGCCAAGAATAAAGAATATTCCTTTTTGTCTCCATTCATGTTTCTCAAGAGGTCTATCATACTAATTTTTCCAAAATTCTGTTTACCTTCTTAACTTTTTTCTTGTTTATTTGTGGTTCAATTTATCTAGTTTTGATAGAACAAGGTTGAGATCCCCCACCAGTATAATTTTGCTGTCCATTTCTTTTTGCAATTCTCTTAACTTCTCCTCTAGGAATTTGGATGCTATACCACTTGGTGAATATAGGTTTAGTATTCATTATCCATGATACCCTTTAGCAAGATATAGTTTCCTTCTTTATCTCTTTTAATTAGATCTATTTTTGCTTTTGCTTGATCTGAGATCAGGATTGCTGCCCCTGCTTTTTTTTTTTTTTTTTTTTTTACTTCAGCTGAAGCATAATAGATTCTGCTCCAGGCTTTTTTACCTTTACAATGTATGTACCATTCTGTTTTAAATATGTTTCTTGTAAATAGCTTTTAATGCAGTCCCACATCTGCTTCCATTTTATGGGAAAGTTCATTCCATTCACATTCACAGTTAAGATGACTAATTTTGTATTTCCTTCCATCTTATTTTTCCCAAGTTATGCTTTTTTCTTTCCTTTCCCCCTTTTCCTACTCACTAGTGTTTTCCTTCTGACCACCACCTCTCTTAATCTGCCCATCCCTTTTACAGCACCTCCCCCTTCTATTCTATTCCTTTCCCTTTCCCCTTTCTCCTTCTACTGTTGAGAAAAGTTTCTATATTAAACTAAATATGTGTGATATTTTCTCTTTGAGCCAAATCCAATGAGATTAAGGTTTACACAATGCTCATCCCCCTCCCTTTTTCCCCTCAAACTAATAGGTCTTTTTTGCCTCATGTGATGTAATTTATCCCATTTTACCTCCCCTTTCCTCTTCTCCCAGAACAATCCCTCCTCTACCCTAGTTTCTTTTTTTTTTTCTTCACAGTAAAGCCAAATTATGCTACACCCTCTTAAGTATACACCTAACACAGATACAATTCTCAAGAGTTAAGCATATCATTGTCTCATATAGGGATGTAAACATTTTAACCTTTAAAAAACATAGTTTTTTTTTTTCTTTCCCTTTTTAGCTTTTTATACTTCTTTTGAGTTCTGTAATTTGAAGTTCAAATTTTCTGTTCAACTCTAGTCTTTTCATCAAAAATAAATGAAAATCCCCTACTTCACTGAATATCTATTTTTTTTCCCCTGAAAGATAATGCTGAATTTTGCTGGATAGTTGATTCTTGCCTACAGTCCAAATTTCTTTGCCCTCTAGAATATCATATTCCACCCCCTTTGATCCTCTAAAGTGGAAGCTACTAGCTCATGGGTAATCCTGATTGTGACTCTTTGATATTTTAATTGTTTCTTTCTGGCGCTAGCAGCATTTTCTCTTTGATCTGATTATCTGAAATTTAGCTACAATATTCTTCGGAGTTTTCATTTTGGGGTCTTTTTCAGGAGGTAATTGATGGATTATTTCAGTGACTATTTTATCCTCTGGTTCTAGGACATCATACCAGTTTTCCTGGATGATTTCTTGAAAGATTTTTTCTAGGCTCTTTTTTTTTTCACAATCATTTTCAGGTATCCAATTAAATTGTCTTTGTTGCATCTATTTTCCAGGTAAGTTGTTTTCCCAATGAAGTATTTTACGTTTTCTTCTTTTTTTTTTTTTTTTTTTTTTTTTTTTGGTTATGTTTGATTGATTCTTGATGTCTCATTGAATCATTCACTTCCATTTGCTCAATTCTAATTTTTAAGTCATTTATTTTCTTCAGTTAGTGTTTTTTTTTAACTTCCTTTTGTAGTTGGCCAATTGAACTTTTAAATGAGGTGTTTTGTTCATTGAATTTTTTTCCATTTCACAAATTCTGTTTGTTTTTTTTTAATTTTTTATTATATATATATTTTTTATAATATTATCCCTTGTATTCATTTTTCCAAATAATCCCCCCCTCCCTCTATTCCCTCCCCCCGATGACAGGCAATCCCATACATTTTACATGTGTTACAATATAGTCTAGGTACAATACATGTGTGTAAATATCATTTTCTTGTTGCACAATAAACATTAGAATCCGAAGGTACATGCAACCTACAAATTCTGTTTTTCAAGGAGTTTTCTTTTTCCATTTTGCCAAAAGTATTTTTAAATGAGTGATTTTCTTCAGACAATTTGTTTCCTTTTTACAGAGCTCTCATTTCCTTCCCTCAATTTTCTTCTCTCTTTAAAGATCCTTTTTGAATTCTTCCAAGAGAGCCTTTTTGAGATTTAGACCAACTTATATCATCCTTTCAAGCTTCATATGGAGCTATTTTTTCTTTAGTGTTCTAAAAATTTGAGGTCTGTCCTTCCTTGTCTCCATAAAAGTTATTTATGGTCGCAGCTCTTTTTGCTTTTTATCTGTTTTAGAGGTTGAGGACACTCTTAGGACACTTGCTTCCTTTACAGGTGACAGCAGTTTCATGCTGCCTTGGGGTTGATGCTGTCAGTTTCTTTCCCATGCTGGGTGGGCATAGCCAAGTCCTACTTGTGATGCTGGGGTTCGGGGACTCACCGTTTGCCTTCTCTAGTTATGCTGGAGATCTCGTAGCTAGTCTTCTCATCCAAGGGCTTCTGAAGAAGTACAGAGTAGCAAACACTGCTGTAATTTAGCTAAGAAGCTCCCACTAGATTCCCTCTGTGGGTAGAGTTTGTTCCACCCTGGGTCTCCCTGCATTATGCTGTGTCTGCTCTGGAGTGCAACCCCCTCCCTGCCCAATTGAGAGACTTTTCCTGAAGTTCTCCCAAAATATCTTCTGCTGGAAATTTGTTATACTCCAAATATTTGTGGGTTCTGCCACTCCAAAACTCATTCAGAGGCTTGATCTAGTGTTGTTCTAAGGGAAGCCAGGAAGAGCATTATATAGACATGGCATGGCATCTTCCTAGTAGCAACCCTTTTGAAAAATAAGAAAAGATGGGGTTAGACAGCATGGAAAGAAACATGTTGTTTTGTTCCTGGGGTAGAAACATTTCATTCAATATGAGAACTGTTACTGTAAATTCTTAAGCAGTGCTAAAACACATTTTAAAATAATTATACAATTCTTTTTGTGATGGCTAAGAATTGGAAATCAAGAGGATGCCCATCAAATGGAGAATGGCTGAACACCCTGTTGTGTGTGATTGTGAAGGAATATTATTGTGCTATAAGAAACGACAAGCAGAATGATTTCAGAAAAACCTGGAAAGATTTACATGAACTGATGCAAAATGAAATGAGCAGAACCAGAAGAATGTTGTACACAGTAACAGCAATATTGTACAATGAAGAACTACAAATGATTTTTCTATTCTTAGGAGCATAGTGATCCAGGGCAATCCCAAAAAGACTCATGTTGAAACATGCTATTCATTTTCTAAAAAAGAACAAATATTATCTGACTATAGACTGAAGCATGTTATTTTTATTTTTCTCTATCTTTTTCCTTCCTTTTTTTTTTTTTTTTTTTTTTTTTTTTTTGTTATCTTGCACAAAATGACTAATACGATACTCTTTACATGATTGCACATGTATAACCTATATTAGATTACTTACTGTTTCAGGGAGAAATGGATAGAATTTGGAGCTCAAAACTTTATATAAAATTTGTTTTAACCGGTAATTGGGGAAAAATAAAATGTTATTTAACAACAACGATGACAACAACAATAACATCTGCGATGTTCTTTTTTCTCTAAATTATAATCATTCTCTGGGAGCAGATCTCTTAGGGAGCTTCTGGAGGCAGCCTTCCGGAGCTTCTGGAGGCAGCCTTCCTTTCAGTTTAGTTCAATAATGCAAAAATGCAGCCAGGAGTTAAAGTCCAGATCCTTTATTGTATCTTCTCAGATCTTATCTCTTTCACTTGGGGCTTGGCTAGTTTTCTGGAGGCTTTCCTTTCTCCTTCGCTCCCAAGAGCTCTTGTCTGAATGTCTCCAACCAGCATGAAGGTTGAAGTGGGAATGAATCTTCACTCTGAATCTCCCGAGTTTTCCCAAAGTTCTTCCTGTTCCGGAGAGCTTCTTGCTTATATGGTGCACACTGAGTATACACCAATCATTATATCATGAGGAAACCATTATTTGTTGTAGGATTAAATCAATGCTAAATTAGATTTAATCATTGTCTCCTCAGCTCCACTCAGTACCTTGTTTCAAGTTCTGGCCCATAACATCTCCTTGTAGGGTCAGATCAATCATACTGAATTAGATAATTATTGTCTCTATTCATTCCAGTGACTTAGCACTTTGTAAGAATCCTAACAAACACCTTTTTTGGCATACGTGGAGAGTAGGGAGAACCTGAAATTGGAAAGACTGCATAGGTGACTTTTACTACAGTCCAAACATGAGAGTTTGTAATAATCTGGTTTTTAAAGAAATGATGAAAAAGAGTAAAATATAAAAGACATTGTGAAGGGAAAAAGCAACAGACTTTGAGGATTCTCTCAGAGTTGAAAAAGCCACGAGAGCTTTTCTTTTCCAACCCTTGTCAAGAATAGTGGCCTGTCTTACAACATTCCTGGCAGGTGTTTATCTCCTACTTGAAAATTTTAAGGGATGAGGAACCCACTTTAATCATTCCAATTTTTGGTATCTCTAATTGCTTAGGTTCCCCTAATAAAGAGCTGCAATTTCTGGCTATAATTCCTAGCTATGTCCCCTGAGGCTGAGCAGAAAAAGCCTAATTACCTCTTCCATGGGACAGACTTCAAATACTTGAAGAGTCCTCCATATGTCTTCTAGGCTAAGCATCCTTAATTCCTTCAAATAATCACATGTGGCATCTTTATTTATTTATTTATTTTTTGGCAACCATTCCTCCACCCAATCCTTGAGTTCTGTTCTGAATTTTTTTACACTTCCTATTCTGCACTCCCTCCTTTCAGCTATAACCTCAAGGGCAAATTCCAAAATATATTTAATCAGTCTTGATCTTCTCCTGAAGGTTAATCTTACTTTCTCCAATGTGTTCAGGACCAAAGCCAGTTACTGAAATGAGCAATATATTTTGAAATGAATCCATTAGACAGGGAGAGCCAAGAAAAAAAGATATTTTGGGTTCCCTTACCACTGCCTCCAATAACATTCCCCTTCTGTGAAGTTAATATTTAGCACTTTCATAGTTCTATTTCAATTGTAGATCAATATGATTACAACAAAGAAGATTGTGTATGAGATGGAGGAAAAAAATGTTAGTGGTTACCAGTACCCTCTGTAACTATCAAACTGTGGGCAGTGGAATTCCTGTGGTGAGAAGTATATATATTTTTTTGTTATTTAGTCATTTTCATTTATGTTTAACTTTTTGTGGCTTGGGAGTTTTTTTGGAAAATTTCCTTTTCCAACTCATTTTACAGATGAGGAAACTAAGGTACCCAGGGATAAGTGACATGCTCAAAGTCATACAGTAAGTGTCTGAGGCCAGTTTTTAACTCAGGGAGATGAGTCTTCCTGACTCCAGGCCTGTACTATCCACACATATGCATGCCCACACACATGCACACACACACACACACACACACACACACACACACACACACACACACACACACACACCCAGTAGGCAGTTTGGTCTGAGGATAGCTGTATATGGGATACCTATTCATTTCTTTCCCTAAAACATAACTTAAGTATATAGTAAAAACAATTAGGTGGCCCAATAGAGAGAGTAGTGGACTTGGAGTCAGAAAGACTAGATTTTGGATCTGACCTTACTAGACTTCTGTGATTCTAGACTTAACCTCTGTCTGCCTCAGTTTCCTTAATTGTAAAATGGGAATAATAATATCACCAATCTCATGGGGTTGTGAGAATCAAATGAAATATTTGTAAAACGTTTAGCATAGTGTCTGGTGTGTAATAAATTCTATATAAATATTGAAATAAGCATTTAGCATAATGCCTGGCCTAGATGCTTAATAAATACATGTTCCCTTCACTCCCTAATATTGCTGAGAGCATCATCCAATCACCCAGCTTCACAACTTCTAGACCCTCCTTGACTGCTTACTCTCATTCCACATGTGCAATTGGATATCAGATCTTATAGAAATTTGTAGAAAGATTTATGAGGAAGATGACATAAGCAAAGTTTTAAAGGAAACAAGGGATTCCAAGAGACAGCAGTGGAGAGGAAGTTAATTCCAAGCCTGAGAGAAAACCAGTGAAAGCACCAGTGAAAATGATACATCATGTTTGCTGAACAGCAAACAAGTTAATTTGGCTGATCACAGAATGTGTGAAGGGTAGCAAAGTGTCAGAAAAGTGGAAAGGAGCTAGGCTTCAAAGTAAATTGCTTTTGATCCTAGAGGTAATAGAAAGTTCTTAGAATCTGGAGGGCAGGAGGCACAATATGATCAGACATGCAATCAAAATCACTCTGGTGCCTGTATGGAGAATGGATTGGAGTGCAGAGAGGCCTGAGATAGTAATCAGGTGAAAGATAATCAAGGCATGAATTTGAGGAGGGCCTGCCTGAGCGGAGAGAATAGAGGATATATGTGAAAGTTCTTTTGGAGATAGCGACAAGATGTGGCAATTTGACTTTGTAGGGTGAATGAGAATGAGGAAGTGAAGATGATCCAAGTTTATAAAGCTACAGAAATAAAAAGATGGTGGTGCCCTTAATGATAATAAAGAATTTTGGACAAGATTTAGGTGCAAAGATTTTAAGATCTGTTTTTGAGATGTTAAATTTTCTATCAGAAGATTTCTATTTCCATCCCCATCTTTGAAAAGGGGGTATTAAAAGCTGGCTAAATAGAATCATTAACACTTTATTATCAACTTCCTTCAATTATGTATCCAGAAATTCTTATATTTTAAGCTCCATTTCCAGACAAACATCCTAAAACATAACTTAAACAGCAGATTGTTTTTTTTTTCCTTTTCAATAGTATTTAATTTTCCAATTACATGTAAATATAGTTTTCAACATTGATTTTTATAGTATTTTGAGTTCCAAATTTTTTCTCCTCTCCCAAGACAGCAAGCAATCTGATATAGGCTATATATATATATATATATATATATATATATATATATATACACACACACAATAATTTTAAACATATTTCTATATTAGACATGTTGTGAAGAAAAATCAGAACAAAAGGGAAAAAACACAAGAAAGAAAAAACAAAAAATATAAAAATAATATGCTTTGATCTGCATTCAGTCTTTATATTTTTCTCACTGGATGTTGATGACATTTTACAGCATAAATCTTTTGGAACTGTCTTGTATCCTTATATTGCTAAGAAGAGCTAAGTGTCTCCTAGTTGATCATCACATAATCTTGATGTTACTTTGTACAATGTTCTGTTGCTTCTGCTCACTTCACTCAGCATCAGTTCATGTAAATCTTTCTAGACTTTTCTAAAATCAGCCTCTTAATCATTTCTTAAAGAACAATAATATTCCAATACTTTCATATACCGTTCTTTATTCAGCCATTCCCCAACTTTGGGCATTCACTCACTTGTGCAATTCTTTGCCACCACAAAAAAAGCTGCTACAATGGGTCCTTTTCCCTCTTTTATGATTTCTTTGGGATACAGATCCAGTATTGGCACTGCTGTATCAAGGGGTATGCATAGTTTTATAGTCCTTTTGGCATAGTTACAAATTGCTCTCCAAAATGGGTTAAATTAGTTCACAAGTTCACCGAAGCATTGTGTTCCAGTTTCCCACATCACCTCCAACATTTATTATTATCTCTTCCTCTCATCTTAGCCAATTTTGTGGTTAAGTGAGGTGATACTTAGAGTTGTTTTAATTGGCATTTCTCTAATCAATAATGATTTAGAGTATTTTTCATATAACTGCAAATGGCTTTAATTTCTTTATCTGAAAATTGCCTGTTTATATCCTTTGATCATTTATCAATTGGGAAATTAATTGTATTCTTATAAATTTGATTTAGTTCTCTATATCCTGGCTATAAAATATTAAATATTTGCCTAATTTGCTTATATTATCACCCTTTATATCTAAATCATGAACCCATTTCTACCTTATCTTGGTATAGTGTGAAATGTTGGTCTGTGCCTAGTTTCTGTCATACCATATTCTAGTTTTCCTAACAAATTTTTGTCAAATGATACAGTTTTATCCTAGAATCTGGATTTGGGGGGTTTTATCAAATAGTGGGTTAATATAGGCATTGACTATTATGTCTTGTACACCCAACCTATTCCACTGATTGACCACTGTATATCTTAACTAATACCAAATGGTTTTGATGACTGACATTTCATCATACAATTTTCAATCTGATACAGTTAGACTATCATATTTCGCATTTCCCCCCATTAATTTCCTTTATATTCTTGATTTTTTGTTCTTGTAGATAAAATTTGTTACTATTTTTTCCTAGCACTAAAAATAATTTTTTGGCAATTTGATTGACATGGTAGATTAATATAGGTAGAATTGTCATTGGCATTATATTAGCTTGGCCTATGCATGAACAATTGATATTTTTCCAATTGTTTAGATCTGATTTTATTTGTGTGAAAAGTGTTTTGTAATTGTGTTCATACAGTTCTTGGATTTGTCTGGGCAGATAGAATCCCAAATATTTTATGTTGTTTATAGTCATTTTAATTGGAATTTCTTTTTCTGTCTTTTGCTTCTGGGCTTTATTGGTAATATATAGAAATGCCAATATGAACTTCCTTTATGTCCTGCAACTTTGCTAAACTTGGTAATTCTTTCAAGTAGTTTTTTTAGTTAATTCTCTAGGATTCTCTAAATATACTTTTGTATCCTACAAAAAGTGCTAGTTTTGCCTATTCTAATTTCTTTATTTCTTCTTCTCTTATTGCTGAAGCTAACATTTCTAATACAATATTGAATAATAATAGTGATAATGGACATCATCATTTTACCCCTGATCTTATTAGGGGTGCTTCCAACTTATTGCTATTACAATATAAAACTTGTTGATGGTTTTAGATAAATGTTAAATGAAACTTGTTGATGGTTTTAGATACATGTTAAATAAATAAGGAAAACTCCATTTATTCCTGTGCTCTCTAGCATTTTTATTAGAAATGAGTGCTTTATTTTGTCAAATGCTTTTTCTGAATCTGTTGAGAAAATTATATGATTTCTCTTAGTTTTTTTACTGATATGGTCAATTATTTTGATAGTTCAAATATCATGGCTATTTTTAAAAATGTGTAGTGATTCCTGTCTAAGGTTGATCATGAACTTAAAGTACTGTTTATATTAATGGCTACAATTGTTTGATAAAAGTAGAATACAAGTGAATTGCATATAATCGATGTTTAATAAATGTTGCACTGATTTGAAACAATGGAAAGAGCACTGAAATTGAACCAGAAAATCAGAGTTCCATTTTGGGGTTTGAGCCAAGGTGGTGGAGAGCAGACAAGTGTTTATGTGATCTTCTCTGAACTTCTCTCAAATTAACAGCAGATTAAATATCTAAACTGGTTTTGGAGCGATAGAACCCACAAATATTTGGAGTACAACAAATTTCCAGAAGAAGTACTTTGGAAGAACTTTAAAAAAGGTCTGTTTCAATTGGGCAGAGGGAAAGGCTGCAGAGCCCAGAACAAGGAGCCAGGATTGGAAGCCAGAATTGCTGCAGCCTGGCACTGGGGAATCTACTGTGAAGTTCTTAGGCTATTCTGTCCTGATTGCAAACCAGTGGTTCAGCAGATATGCTGTAAAATACCCAAAAGCAAATATAAAAGGCAAATTATGAGCCACTGAGTCCCAGAAAGGGACTTGGCCACGTTTATTCAGCCCCAGAAGACAGTCACCAAAACTGCCCCAGGGCAAACTAAAGTGACTGTCACTTCTTTGCCGTAGAGCAGATCTCAACCTTTTTTTTTTTTTAATTATATACTTTATTTTTTTATTAATTTTATAATTATAACTTTTTTTTGACAGTACATATGCATGGGTAATTTTTTTTACAACATTATCCCTTGCACTCACTTCTGTTCCAGATTTTCCCATCTTTCCCTCCACCCTCTCCCCTAGATGGCAGGCAGTCCCATATATGTTAAATGTGTTATAGCATATCCTAGATACAATATATGTGTGCAGAAGGGAATTTCTTGTTGCACAGGAAGAATTGGATTCAGAAGGTAAAAATAACCTGGGAAGAAAAACAAAAATGCAAACAGTTTACAGTCATTTCCCAGTGTTCTTTCTCTGGGTGTAGCTGATTCTCTCCATCATTGATCAATTGGAACTGAATTAGATCTTCTCTTTGTTGAAGATATCCACTTCCATCAGATTACATCCTCATACAGTATTGCTGTATAATGATCTCCTGGTTCTGCTCATTTCACTCAGCATCAGTTCATGTAAGTCTCTCCAGGCCTTTCTGAAATCATCCTGCTGGTCATTTCTTACATAACAATAATATTCCATAACATTCATATACCATAATTTACCCAACCATTCTCCAATTGATGGACATCCATTCATTTTCCAGTTTCTAGACACTTCAAAAAAGGGCTGCCACAAACATTTTGGCACATACAGGTCCCTTTCCCTTCTTTAGTATTTCTTTGGGATATAAGCCCAGTAGAAGTACTCCTGGATCAAAGGGTATGCACAGTTTGATAACTTTTTGGGCATAATTCCAGCTTTCTCTCCAGAATGGTTGGATTCTTTCACAACTCCACCAACAACGTCAGATCTCAACCTTTAAAAAAAAAGTGATCAAAGAAAAGCAAAAAGAACTCTGGCCAAAGACAGGTTTTTATAGAGAAAGAGAAGAACAGATTTCAAACTCTGAAAATATTAAAAGCATATCACCTCCCTATTAAGCCCCAAAGGGTGATATAAATTGGTCCCCATCTCACAAGGCTCTCTTAGAAGAATTCAAAAAGGATTTTAAAAGAAAGTTAGAATCAAAATGGAGAAAAGAAATGAGATCTTTGCAAGATATTATGGAAAAGAAAAACTGGAAATTATCTGAAGAAAATTCCATAAAGAAAGACTTGGTGAGATGGGAAAATCACATAACTCTTTACAAAATAGATATGAAAAGAATTCCCAATACCTCTAATTTTGTCTGCCTGCATTTTGGATTTTTTCCACAGGCTAATTGTACACTATTTCAAAGTCTGATTCTTTTTGTACAGCAAAACAACTGTTTGGATATGTATACATATATTGTATTTAATTTATACTCTAACATTTAACATGTATTAGTCAACCTGCCATCTGGGAGGGGGAGAAAGAGGGGAAAAATTAGAACAAAAGGTTTACAATTGTCAATGTTGTAAAATTATCCATGCATATATCTAGTAAATAAAAACTACTAAAATATTTTTAAAAATAGATATGAAAAAGAAACCAATTCATTAAAAAACAAAATCTGTGAAATAGAAAAAAAGTACAATGAACAAAGCACTTCATATAAAAGTCCAATTGGCCAAATGCAAAAGGAGATAAAAAAGCTAACTGAAGAAAATAATTTACTAAAAATTAGAATTTAACAAATGGAAGTGATGAATCAACGAGACTTCAAGAATTAGTCAAACAAAACAAAAAAAAGAAAAGAAAAAAAATTTTTTTTAAAAAATGCAACTTACCTCATTGGAAAGACAACTGACTTGGAAAATAGACCTTAGAGAGACAATCTAACAATTATTGGACTTCCTGAAAACCATGATGAAAAAAGTGTAGATATTGTCTTTCAGAAAATCATCAAAGAACACTGTCCTGATGCCCTAGAACCACAAGGTAAAATAGTTATTGAAAGAATTCACTGATCACCTCCTAAAAGAGACACCAAAATGAAAACTCCAAGAAACATCATAGCTGAATTTCAGAATTATTAAATCAAAAAGAAAATATTGCAAGCAGTCAGAAGGAAATAATACAAATATCAAGGAGCCACAATCAGAATTACCCAGGACCCAGCAGCTTCCACTTTAAAAGATCAAAGAGCATGGAATCTGATATTCCAAAAGGCAAAGGAATTTGGATTGCAGCCAACAATCAATAATCCAGCAAAATTGAGCATCATTTAATGAAGCAGGTGAATTTCATCTATTTCTGATGAAAAGACAGAGCTGAATAGAAAATTTGATCTTCAAATATCTAGCTCAAGAGAAGCATAAAAAGAATAAAAAGTAAAAAATAATTTTATTTTAAAAGTTAAAAAGCTTAAATTCATATATATGCATATATATGTAAATGATATTTTTAAATCTTGAGATCTGTATGTCTATTATGGTTATACTTAGGGAGTGAAGGTATAATTTGATTTTATTGAAATGATTTAAAAAAGGAATTAGAAAAGGAATGGCATTCTACTGGAAGAAAAGGAAAATTGAAGTAAAATGGAGACATTGCATCTCATGAGGAGGCAAAAAAGACTTATTGCAATTGAGGGAAAAAGGGGAGAGGGAAAGGCATTGTGAAAATCTTATTCTCCTCAGATTTGCATCAAAGAGAGAATATCAGATACATTTAGCTTTACAGAGAAGCTTGTTTCACTATATAGGGAAGTAGGAAGGGAAGGGAAAAGAAAAGGGGAGACTAGTAGAAGGGAGAACAAAAATAGAAGGGGAAAGGTATAAAAAAGAGGCTGCAAAAGGGGAGGGCTGTTTGAGGGAGAGGGTGATCAGTGAAAAAATACTGGGGAGGAGGGAAAGGGGGAAAGAGAAGAGAAAAATATAAGGGGGGCAAACAAAATGAAAGGAAATACAGAGATAGAAATTTTATCTGTGAATGTGAATGGGATGAGCTCTTCCATAAAATGGAAGCAGATAACAAACAAGCTAAAATCCTAGAAAAAGAGAGTCTGGACACTCTTTTCCAGGAAATTATCAAAGAGAACTGCCCAGACGTTTTGGAAACAGAGGGTAAAATAGACATTGAAAAAATTCATCGATCACCTATTTAAAGGGACCCTAAAATCAAAACACCAAGGAATATAGTAGCCAAGTTCAAGAACCATCAGACAAAGGAAAAAATATTGGAAGCTGCTAGAAAAAAGCAATTCATATATGGAGGAGCCAAAATAAGGATAACCCAGGATCTAGCAGCATGCACATTAGAGGAACGAAGGGCCTGGAATATGATATTCCGAAAAGGCTAAGGAACTTGGTATGCAGCCAAGAAAAACTTACCCAGCAAAAATGAGCATCGTTTTCCAGGGAAAAAGAAGGACATTTAACGAACTAAATGAATTCCATCTATTCTTGATGAAAAAAAAAAAACCAGATCTACACAAAATGTTTGATCTTCAAATACAGAACTCAAGAGATTTCTAAAAAAGTAAAAAGAAATCTTGAGAACTATATTTCTGCCATAAAGATATGTAAAGAACACATGTATAATTTGTCCTAGAAACTAGAGGTAAAAAGGAAATTATATCATAAAAAAGGGTAAAGTGGTGGTACCACATCTCTTGAAGAGGCAAAGGTAACCTGTTATATCTGAAAGAAAGAAAGGAGGGGGGTGAACATAGTGTATATCAATAGACATATTCGATTTATGGTGAAACTTCTTCCACTTCATTGAAAAGTGGGAGGGAAGGAGTAAGTTAAGGGGAAGGGAATACAGAAATTGTGAGGAAAAGGGATAAAATAGGGGGAGGAACTTTAAGGTAGGGGAGAGATACTAAAAAGGGAGGGCTGTGAAAAGCAAGTGGTGCTCACAAGTTTTATACTGGGGAGGGGGGTAAGAGGGAAGGAAAGGAGAAAAGCATAAGCAGGAGTTAACAGGATGGCAAGCAATATAGAATTAGTCATTCTAACCATAAATATAATTGAGGTAAACTCCCTCATAAAGAGGAAGCAGTTAGCAGACTGGATTAAAAGCCAGAATCCTACTATATGTTGTTTACAGGAAACACACCTGAAACAGGGTGATACATTCAGAATAAAAGTAAAAGGGTGGAACAGAGTCTACTGTACTTCAGGTGAAGCCAAAAAAGCCGGGGTAGCCATCCTCATCTCAGATCAAGCAAAAAAAAAAAAAATTGATATAATTAAAAGAGACAAAGAAGGGCATTATATCCTGCTAAAGGGTAGCATAGATAATGAAGCAGTATCAATATTAAACACATATACACCAAGTGGTGCAGCATCTAAATTCTTAAAAGAGAAATTAAGAGAGCTGCAAAAAGAAATAAACAGTAAAACTGTAATAGTGGGAGATCTCAACCTTGCACTCTCAGAATTAGATAAATCAAACCACAAAATAAATAAGAAAGAAGTCAAAGAGGTAAATAGAATACTAGAAAAGTTTGATATGATAGATCTTTGGTGAAAGTTAAATGGAGACAGACAGGAGTACACTTTCTTCTCAGCAGTTCATGGAATCTATAGAAAAATTGATCATATACTAGGACATAAAAACCTCAAAATCAAATGCAGTAAGGTAGAAATAGTAAATGCATCCTTTTCAGACCACAGTGCAATGAAAATTACATTTAATAAAAAGTCAGGGGAAAATAGACCAAAAAATAATTGGAAACTAAGAATGATTGGGTAAAACAGCAAATCATAGACATAATTAATAACATCACCCAAGAAAATGACAACAATGAGACATCATACTAAAATGTGTGGGATACAGCCAAAGCAGTAATAAGGGGAAGTTTTATATCTCTAGAGGCCCACTTGCATAAACTAGAGAAAGAGAAGGTCAATGAATTGGACTTACAACTAAAAATGCTAGAAAAGGAACAAATAAAAAACCCCCAAACAAACACGAAACTTGAAATTCTAAAAATAAAAGGTGAGACTAATAAAATTGAAAGTACAAAAACTATTGAATTAATTAATAAAACTAAGAGTTGGTTCTATGAAAAAAACCAACAAAATAAACAAAGCCTTAGTAAATCTGATTTTAAAAAGAAAGACGAAAAGCAAATTGTTAGTCTTAAAAATGAAAAGGGAGGACTTACCACTAATGAAGAGGAAATTAGAACAATAGTTAGGAGCTACTTTGCTCAACTTTATGCCAGTAAATTCGATAACTTAAATGAAATGGAAGAATATCTTCAAAGATACAGCTTGCCCAGATTAACAGAGGAAGAAGTAAACAGTCTAAATAGTCCCATTTCAGAAAAAGAAATAGAACAAGCTACTAACCAACTCGCTAAGAAAAAATCCCCAGGACCACATGGATTTACATGTGAATTCTACCAAACATTTAAAGAACAACTAACTCCAATGCTATATAAACTATTTGAAAAAATAAGGATTGAAGGAGTCCTACCAAATTCCTTTTATGACACAGACATGGTACTGATACCTAAACCAGGTAGGCTGAAAACAGAGAAAGAAAATTATAGACCAATCTCCTTAATGAATATTGATGCTAAAATCTTAAATATTAGCAAAAAGACTTCAGAAAATCATCCCCAGGATAATACACTATGACTAAGTGGGATTTATACCAGGTATGCAGGGCTGGTTTAATATTAAGAAAACTATTAGTATAATTGACCATATTAATAATCAAATTAATAAAAACCATATGATCATCTCAATAGATGCAGAAAATGCATTTGATAAAATCCAACATCCATTCCTACTAAAAACACTTGAGGGTATAGGAATAAATGGACTATTCCTTAAAATAATAAGGAGCATATATTTAAAACCATCAGTAAACTTCATATATAATGGCGATAAACTGGAACCTTTCCCAGTAAGATCAGGAGTGAAACGAGGTTGCCCAGTATCACCATTACTATTCACTATTGTACTAGAACTGCTAGCCTCGGCAATAAGAGCCGAGAAAGAGATTCAAGGAATTAGAGTAGGTAATGAGGAAATCAAACTATCACTCTTTGCAGATGATATATAATGGTGTACTTAGAGAACCCCAAAGACTCTGCTAAAGAGCTATTAAAAATAATTCAGAACTTTAGCAAATTTGCAGGATACAAAATAAATCCACATAAATCCTCAGCATTTTTATACCTTACCAACACAATCCAAGAGCAAGAGATACAAAGAGAAATTCCATTCAAAATAACGGTCGATAGGATAAAATATTTGGGAATATATCTATCAAAAGAAAGTCAAGAATTATATGAGCAACCCTAAACTAATCTATTTATTTAGTGCTATACCAATTAGACTTCCAAGAAACTATTTTAATAACCTAGAAAAAATAACAACAGAATTCATATGGAAAACAAAAGGTCGAGAATTTCAAGGGAAGTAATGAAAAAAAAAATTAAGTGAAGGTGGTCTAGCTGTACCTGATCTAGAACTGTATTATAAAGCAACAGTCACCAAAACCATTTGGTATTGGCTAAGAAATAGACTAGTTGATCAGTGGCATAGGCTAGGTTCACAGGGCAAGATAGTGAATAAAAATAGCAATCTAGTGTTTGACAAACCCAAAGATCCCAAATTTTGGGATAAGAATTCATTATTTGACAAAAACTGCTGGGAAAACTGGAAATTAGTATGGCAGAAACTAGGCATGGACCCACATTTAACACCACATACTAAGATTAGATCAAAATGGGTCCAAGATTTAGGCATAAAGAATGAAATCATAAATAAATTGGAGGAACATGGGATGGTTTACCTCTCAGACTTGTGGAGGAGGAAGGAGTTTGTGTCCAAGGGAGAACTAGAGACCATTATTGATCACAAAATAGAAAATTTTGATTACACCAAATTAAAAAGTTTCTGCACAAACAAAACTAATGCAAACAAGATTAGAAGGGAAGTAACAAATTGGGAAAACATTTTTACAGTTAAAGGTTCTGCTAAAGGCCTCATCTCCAAAATATACAGAGAATTGACTTTAATTTATAAGAAACCAAGCCATACTCCAATTGATAAATGGTCAAAGGATATGAACAGACAATTTTCAGATGATGAAATTAAAACTATTTCCACTCATATGAAAGAGTGTTCCAAATCACTATTGATCAGAGAAATACAAATTAAGACAACTCTGAGATATCATTATACACCTGTCAGATTGGCTAAGATGACAGGAACAAATAACGATGAATGTTGGAGGGGCTGTGGGAAAACTGGGACACTGATGCATTGTTGGTGGAGTTGTGAAAGAATCCAACCATTCTGGAGAGCAATCTGGAATTATGCCCAAAAAGTTATCAAACTGTGCATACCCTTTGACCCAGCCATACTACTACTGGGCTTATATCCCAAGGAAATACTAAAGAAGGGAAAGGGACCTGTATGTGCCAAAATGTTTGTGGCAGCCCTTTTAATAGTGGCTAGAAGCTGGAAGATGAATGGATGTCCATCAATTGGAGAATGGTTGGGTAAATTATGGTATATGAATGTTATGGAATGTTATTGTTCTGTAAGAAATAACCAACAGAATGAATACAGAGAGGCTTGGAGAGACTTACATCAACTGATGCTGAGTGAAACGAGCAGAACCAGAAGATCCTTATACACTTCAACAATGATACAAGAATGTATTCTGATGGAAGTGGATATCTTCAGCATAGAGAAGAGCTAATCCAATTTCAATTGATCAATGATGGACAGAATCAGCTACATCCAGAAAAGGAACATTGGGAAATGAGTGTAAACTCTTATTTTTACCTTCTGAATCCAATTATTCCTGTGCAACAAGAAATTCAGTCCTACACACATATATTGTATCTAGAATATATTGTAATATATTTAACATGTATAAAACTGCCTGCCATCTGGGGGAGGGGGTTGGGGGAGGAAGGGAAAAAATCTGAACAGAAGTAAGTGCAAGGGATAATGTTGTAAAAAATTACCCATGCTTATGTACTGTCAAAAAAAAAGTTATAATTATAAAATAAAATAAAAATTAAATAAAATAAATAAATAAATAAAAATTGGGGAAAAAAAAGAATTATATGAGCAAAATTACAAAACACTTGCCACAAAAATAAAGTCAGATTTAAATAACTGGAAAGACATTAAGTGCTATTGGCCGAGTGAATATAATCAAGATGACAATACTCCCTAAACTAATCTATTTATTTAGTGCTATACCAATCAGACTCCCAAGAAATTCTTTTAATGACCTATAAAAAATAACAACAAAATTCATATGGAAGAACAAAAGGTCAACAATTTCAAGGGACGTAATGAAAAAAAAATCAAATGATGGTGGCCTAGCTATACCTGATCTAGAACTATATTATAAAGCAGCAGTCACCAAAACTATTTGGTATTGGCTAAGAAATAGACTAGTTGATCAGTGGAATAGGTTAGGTTCACAGGGCAAGATAGTGAATAAAAATAGCAATCTAGTGTTTTTACAGTTAAAGGTTCTGATAAAGGCCTCATCTCCAAAATATACAGAGAATTGACTCTAATTTATAAGAAATCAAGCCATTCTCCAATTGATAAATGGCCAAAGGATATGAATAGACAATTTTCAAATGATGAAATTGAAACTATTTCTACTCATATGAAAGAGTGTTCCAAATCACTATTGATCAGACAAATGCAAATTAAGACAACTCTGAGATACCACTACACACCTGTCAGATTGGTTAAGATGACAGGAACAAATAATGATGAATGTTGGAGGGGATGTGGGAAAACTGGGACACTAATACATTGTTGGTGGAGTTGTGAAAGAATCCAACCATTCTGGAGAGCAATCTGGAATTATGCCCAAAAAGTTATCAAACTGAGCATACCCTTTGGCCCAGCAGTGCTACTACTGGACTTATATCCCAAGGAAATACTAAAGATGACAAAAGGACCTGTATGTGCTAAAATGTTTGTGGCAGCCCTTTTTGTAGTGGGTAGAAACTGGAAAATGAACGGATGCCCATCAATTGGAGAATGGTTGGGTAAATGATGGCATATGAATGTTATGGAACATTATTGTTCTATAAGAAATGACCAACAGGATGGAGAGACTTACATGAACTGATGCTGAGTGAAATGAGCAGAACTAGGAGATCATTATACACTTCAACAATGATACTGTATGAGGATGTATTCTGATGGAAGGGGATATCTTCAACATAGAGAAGAGCTAATCCAATTCCAATTGATCAATGATGGAAAGAATCAGCTACATCCAGAAAAGGAACACTGGGAAATGAGTGTAAACTGTTAGCATTTTTTGTTTTTCTCCCCAGATTATTTTTTACCTTCCGAATCCAATTCTTCCTTTGCAATAACAACAACAACAACAAAATTCGGTTCTGCACATATATATTGTACATAGGATATACTATAACATATTTAATATGTATGGGAATGCCTGCCACCTAGGGGAGGGGGTGGAGGGAAGGAGGGGAAAAATTCAGAACAGAAGGGAATACAAGGGATAATGTTGTAAAAAATTACCTATCCATATGTACTGTCAAAAAATGTTATAATTATAAAATTAATTAAAAAAAAAAAACAATGCACCAGTGTCCCAATTTTCCCACATCCCCTCCAACATTTTTCATTATCTTTTCCTGTCATCTTAGCCAATCTGACAGGTGTGTAGTGGTTTCTCAGAGTTGTCTTAATTGTGATGCAAAATTCTTAAATAAAATATTAGCAAAGAGATTACAGAAAGTCATCTCCAGGATAATACACTATTACCAGTAGGATTTTTTTACTAGAAATGCAGAGCTGGTTCAATATTAGAAAAGCTTTTATTAGCATAATAACTTCTTGTGGCAATCCCTTTGTTAGAAAGGGATTGTCATGACATTGCTCTTTTGATTCTCTTACAATTTGACCATTCCCCAGTTTTCTTTCCTAGATATTCATTCATATCAATCCTATTAATTGTGAGTATACCCCAGTCTTTGGTCTGAACCCACTTTTCTTTTCTCTATATATAGACTCTCATTTACTAATCTCCTCATTTTCCTCTTGAGTTCAGTTGTCATATCATTACTAATGATTTCTAGATCAATATATCAAGTCCTAGTATCTTTTTGAAACTTTAGTCCCATGTCATCAGATGCCAATTAGATATTTCCTAAAGGGATCTCAAATTTAACATGTTCAAAATAGAATATATCTTTCTATCCTAAATCCATTTCTCTCCCATATTTTCCTATTACTATTAAGAGCATGGTCATTCTCCTATTCATCCATAATTATAGTTTCAGTATCATGTCAGTTTCTCACAGTCATTCATACCTTATATTGTTCAGTTAACAAATGTTGTCATTTCTCTCTTCCTGGTATCGATTATATGCATCTCCTTGAGTCCACTCACAAAGCCACCATCATAATTCAGACCCTTATTACTTCCTTCCCAGATTACTGAAGTATCTTTCTAATTGCCCATCTTTGCCTCAAGTACTCTCCACTCCAAATACATCCTCAATGTATCATCAAAAGTTATTTCCCTAAAGTGCAGGTCTGTGTTCTCTCCCAAATCCCAGTAAACTTCAGAGATTTCTTGTTATCTCCAGCAACAAATATAAAGTCCTTTGTCATTTAAAGATATTAACATCCCTTTTCCTCCTACCTTTTTCAGTTATCTTCCTTATCATGTTTTAGTCTTTATTCTCTTTCACATACTCCATAAACCAAGCAGAGTGGCCTACTTGCTGTTGTGTTTTGCACACAACAGAACATCTTTTTTCTCTTTGTCTTTGTACTGGCTATCTCATGTGCTTTGTATGTTCTCCCTCCTTACTTCTATCTCTCAGAATCATTCATGACTCAATTCAAATGCTACTTTCTATATTAGGCTGCTCCCACTCCTTCTTTTGAGCTGAGAAAGCCTTCTCCTCCACTCTTAACATTCCATCTACTCTGTATGTATTTTGCATAAATTTATTTCTAAATATGCTTTCTTCTCCTCCATCAAGACCCCTGCCCCAGAAAATGTAAGACCTTTGAGGGCAGGGACACTTTTGTTTTTTCTTTGTGACAGCTTTTACCCAATGACTATAGAATGAAAGTCATATAATAAATGCTTGTTAATTAATTGATTCATTGATGAAATATGGAGAAAGGAATTACAAATACAAAAATAATTCATAGTACTTTTTATTGTAACAAACAAAACAAAGTTGGTGCACATCAATTGGTGAATGGTTGAACAGATTATGTATATGAACATACGGAAGTATTGCAGAGTAAGGAAATGAAAAAAAAGGATCACTTTAGAGAAATCCAGCAAAACTTGTGTGAATAAGGAGAAACAGGAGAATCATTTATACAATTAATATAGTATTGTAAAGCAAAACAAAATTTAAAATATAAGAATGCTAATCAATACAGTAACTAATTATAAAACTCAGTAGAATAATGTTGAAACATGATACTGCCTTCTGCCAAAGAAGTAATAGGCCCCAAATATAGGTAAGACACATTATGAAACATGACAAAATAGTGAATTTGTTTTGGTTAATTAACATATTTGTTTATGAAGGAAGGATTTGTGGGGAAGAGGGTGTGTGTGTGTGTGTGTGTGTGTGTGTGTGTGTGTGTGTGTGTGTGTGTGTGTAGGGAAACATTAGGAGTGAAAGGGTAAGGGATTATTAATAGAGATGCAAGCTGAAAGGATAAGAAAGAGAAGTTTTTTTTTTTTTTTTTAATGTACAGAAGAAGAGGAAGTTCAAAGAGGAACAAAAGACAGCAGAGTAGAATTGGTACTGCCATGTAAAATGGATTATATTATTTTAAAAAACAAAGTTTATATAATAGAGGTTCCTGGTTTTATATATAGATTTCCTTTTTTCTTCTATGTATATTCATCTAGCTAAAAGGTGAGGAGATCCTGAACTTGATGTCTATGTAAACAGAAAGAAATGGATTAATGCGAAAGGTTTTTTGGAAGTAGATTTGGCAAGATTTAACATCTGCTTGGATATGGAAAAGAGTGAATAAGAGTGAGAATTTGAGGGTTTTACCAAAGTTGAAAGCCTGCATAACTAGAAGAATGGTGGTATCCTTGACAGTAATAGGGAAGATGGCAAGAATGAAGCATGAGGGTAGTTAGGAAAATAATGAATTAGGTTTGAATATGTTTAGTTTGAGATGTTAGTATGGGACATCCATCTGACAATGTTTTAAAAAGTAGGTATTGATGCATGTTGGAGTTTAGGAGAAAGATGAGATGTGGATATAGATTTGGGAGTAATCTTTATAGAGGTGATAATTGATCCCCTAAATATTTTTAATGAGATCATCAAGAGAAATAGTGTAGGGTTTGAACATATTCTGGAAAGAGCCTTGGCACATGCCCATAATTAGTGTGTGCTACCGATTATACAGCAAAAGAGATATGAGTGATGACACAAGACTCCAAGGTAGAGAGACTACCTAAGAAGGAGTGCTAAGAAGAATCACATGCTGGAGAGAAGTCAAGAAAGATGATGATTGAAAAAAGATTATTGTATTAATAATTATGACATCTTTGGCAGTGATAGATAGTAATAATCATCAAGTTTGAGATGAGTGATGGGTTCAGAAGTAAAATTACAAAGGGACAAGACATGGAGATTTAAGAATGGAAACAATGAATTTTGGTGACCGTTTTTGAGTTTGTTTTTTGTTGCTATTGTTGTTTAGGAATTTGAATGAGAGAGGCAGAGTTCTTTTACCATATTTTATGCATTTGTAAATAAATTAATATGTGAATTTTGTCACTGACTCCTTTGTTGAATTTTAGAAACTTATGAATTCCTGGGCATCTTCTCTGCTTTTGTTATTGCATTCCATCTACTCTCATGGTAGCTTCCAATGTCTTAATCAAGATCCTATACAACTTGCTTCCCACCTGTCTATTCAACATTATCTCACATTACTCTACATTCATGGACCTACATTCTATCCAGACTAAACTATTTTCTGTTTTGTGAGCTTGTCCTCTGCTCCTTCCTCCTCCAAAGATCTTTATATCCTACTCCTCTTCCTTGAGCCTTTGCCATTCTAGATTCCTGCCTGTTGAAACCCTCTTCCTTTAGGTTTCACCTCAAATACCAGGAAGTATCCAGGAAGCCTTTTCTGAACTGCCTTCTTCCCCCAACTAGAAATAATCCTTCACTCCTTGAATACCACATGCCATTCTGTTTGACCTATTCTGTATATATATAGTTTCCTTTTGCCTCCTGGATAATTTTGGCACATTCTTAAATTCTTACTTGTGTCTGCTACAGTCTGTGAACTGTTACTTTTTATTATAATGGGTTTCAGAAATAATTACCCTCACTTATAGTTTAGGTGAGAACAGGTAAGTTGTGTGGTACATTAAACTAGTTGATAACACCACCAATACTCTTATAATTAAATAACTATGATGGTATTTAACAACTGTGATATCCTGTCTTCCCCAGTATTTTAATCTTACTGTAATTTCTGTTTCCATTGATTTTTAGATAATCTTTAGATCAGGGTTTAGGTGAAAACCTTTCTTATTCAAGTATAAATTTATGGGAACTATGGTTAGAAAGATTACTGGACTTGGATAGAATGAAGGCTTTCTTAAATGCTTATTATTTGGGCAGGTGTTGTGCTAACCACTTTACAGATATCATTTTATTTGATCTTCAGAACTACTTTGTAAGGTAAGTGCTATTATTGCCCTCATTTTACAGTTGAGGAAACTGAGGAATGTCTGAGGCCAATTTGAACTTGAGTCTTCCTACTCTAAGCAAAGTGTTCTATCCTTTCTGCCACTTAGCTGCATGATATGATATGGGAAAATATGGGTTATAATCCTAGGTATGACATTAACTAGTTTGCTGCTCTTCTACACACAGGCCTCCTTTCCCCCTCAGTTCTTTTATCTATAAAATGGAGGATTTGATCTCTAAGATTCATTCTGGTATTATAATTCCTCTTAAAGCATTTCTTTGACAAAATAAGCTCTTTATGTTAGATTAGATTTTTTCATATCCCTGTCCCACATAGCCCTACAAACTAGTTCTACAGGATTCTCTCACTAACTGTAATGGAAGGAACATGCACACTAGGATATATCTTGAACAGAAAGTCCATATTGATACCACTTCTGAAGTACTTATCAGGATCCCCGTTTAATTGCTCCCAATCGAATACTGTTTTCAGTGGTAATTGAAAGGATCATAGTTCATATTAGTAAATAGCTTTGAGGGTTTTCATACTTAAACTTAAAGCATAGAACAGAAGGTAGCAATTTTTCGTCATTTCACTCATTAAAGTAATCATCATAGGATACTATTCTGGTGAAGCTGCTAGATTTAATAAAAAAAGAAGATTAAATTGGGTCTCAGGTAGTAACGGTTTTATTACTAGCTCTAACACTGACTAGCAGTGTGATCCTGGACAAGTCGTTTCTCCATGTCTTGATCTCTCTGCAAAATAAGAAAGTTTTGTTAAACTAGATAATCTAAACCCTTCAAGTTCTGATAGTTCTCTTTAGAATCCTGTGGACAGAAAAGTATTTTTTAACTAAGTCCTTTCTATGCCAACTTTAATGAAAGATTATATGGAAAAAATTTCTACTGCTGTGAAAAGGTTCATTCAGCCTTTTCTCAATAGTTCAAGTGGTTGGTATTTCTACTGGCTTCTAAAGACATTACAAATCACAATCTGGAAAAAGTTCTCAAGCAGTTCCAAATCTTCCTGCTGCATTTGGATACATCTTTAGGTCTTACTCTCTAGCTCATCCTTAACAACTGACAAAATATTTACTTTGCTCAGTACAGAAATTGGTAACATTTTCCAAAATATTAGACTAGGTTGGATTCAGAACACAGACAATGAGGCAAAAAATTGGACCTCTGCTATAAGCCATGTAGTTGAATCATTTTCCAGAGCGCCATGAGAAAGAGTTTTAGTGAATATTGTATTATTGAACCAGGTCTTTTTTAAAACATTGAAGCAAGCCAGCTTCTGTCTATAGTATTATATAATAATAAGCCAGCCTCTGTCTCTGTAGAATAATGTGCACCCATGAAACCCCATAATAATGTATTAAATTTGGAGAGGAAGTGATTGTGACTATGAATTTAGGCAGTGAAAGACTGAGAATGAATCAATATTATTACAAGTATAAATGCCTCCCTATTCTAATTTGGGGTGAGATTTATTGGTCTTTTCTCTCCTCTCTTCTCAGAAATAATAATCATCTATACACACATTGTTGTTGTTTTTTTTTAATCCATGGGATAGTTGTTGATTAGCTATGTGACTTTGCAAAAGTTACTTAAGTTTTCTGTGCCTTAATTTCCTTAATCTCTAATGTAAGAAGGTTAAACTCAAACTTAAAGATTCCTTCCAGGTCTAAATCTTTCATCTTATGAAAGATTTTTTTGGGTTAAAGAAATTCTATTAAAAAAAGAAAATCTTTCTTTGATATTCTATTTAGGAGGAAGGAGTAATTGATTGAAACATATGTGACTAGCAATTTGGGAGTTCTTTTTATTGTCAAATTTCACATTAGCACAAAGACTATTTTACAAATGAAATAATTTTTAAAATTAAATCACTGATAATTAGTGTTTCACAGTTTTAATTCAAAGACTTATAGTCACCTGCACTGCTAATTCATGTATTGATGAAAGAAAAGCTTTATTATGAACTTAAGAGAAAGTCGGCCAGAGACAATTTATTAATGATATATAAGCACTGAAATGGAGTTCAGTCAGTTTCCCTCCCCACCCCCACCCTAGCTAATTAAAATTCTTTCTGACCCAAGCAATTTCCACTTACATTTTATGGTAAGCATGAAACAAAAGAAGAAAAAAAAATCATTGGCAAGTTGGGGTTTTTTGGTTTGTTTGTTTTTGTTTTTGTTTTGTTTTGTTTTTAAGATAGATAAGTAGTTAGGTAGCTTAGTGGATGGAGTGCTGGGCCTGGAGGTAGAAGAACCTGAGTTTGAATTCATTCTCTGACATTTACTTGATGTGTAACCATGGAAAAGTCACTTAATCTGTTTTCCTCAGTTTCCTCAGTTTATAAAATAAGCTGAAGAAAATAGCAACCACTCCATAATCTTTGCCAAGAATACCCTATGTGGGATGATGAAGAATTAGACATGGTTAAAACATTTTAACAACACCTTGTTTCAGTTTAATTTGTGGGGCTTAAGTTTTTTGGTTTTTGTTTTTTACCTGTATAAAATAGTAATGTCATTCTTGGAGGAAATATCTTTCTGAAACCAATTACAGCCTTTTCCCTCTAGGGATGCTTCTTTCAGTCTGGTCAAAAGTGAACTTAAAGATACTTCTCTTTATTGAATAGAACAAAGAAATTTTCACTCATACTATGAACACCATGAACCAGATTTACTTTTTTGATATCTAAATTCAGGCCTCTCTGGCCCCTCCCCTCCAGCCTACCACCCAATGGATCATTTTCTTTTCAAAGAAAATAATTAAGTTTTTGATTCAAATGAAACAGAGAACTTCAGAGCAGAATATAGTTAATATTAAATCTATTATCTGTAACACAATTGAGGACTCAATGCTATTTGTTCCTACAATTGTTTGTTCCAGGATTGCACATAATTTTAAAAGAAAAAAATTACTCTTTAAATGTCACTAGAAGCATAATGATAGCAGTGTATCTCATCATTTCAAGTCTACTGTTCTCTAGATAAAATTTCCAGTGAAGAGACTTCTTGTTTGGAGTTTGTTCTATATAAGCTTCTATGTATTTGTTTGAATGTACCAGAAATAACAAGCAACCATTCAGTGCTTGTGAATAACAGTCTATTTTTAGATAAAATATTTTCTAAAAAATTCAATTCATCCTTGCCATAGGATTTATGTACTAAAGTTCCCTTCTCCCCCTCCCAAATATGGGCATTCACCTAGGGTTCTATCCTCTAACTTTATCTTGTCTTTGTGCTCTGGCAATCTCATCTGCTCCCATGGTTATGTCACCTCTGTTTGTCTAATCTCCATTTGCATATATCAAGTCTTGTCAATTTTTTTAAATATCTGATTATATTTCCAACTTTTTGCAAGAAACTTCCACCTGGATGGCATCTCAAACTCAACATGGTAAAACTCAAATCAACATATCCTTCTCAGAACTTCATGATCCTCCAGATTTTCTTCTATCAATAATTCTTCCTGTTATCCAACATCAAATCCCAGCAGGATCTTGAATTCCATACCGTCACCTATTCCTGTCACCTGTCACCCTTGTCAGTAACTAGGTCCTCTAGCAGTAAAGAATTGATTTCACTATTTTTCACTGACAATAAAATAAAACTTTTCTCACCAAGAAGCTTGAAGGAAATGATAACATCGCAGAGTTTTTCCTTTTAATTTGTTTTCTTAGAGGATTAGGAAAACTAAAAATCAGTGTAGTGGAGAAAGAGTAAAATCACTCCTTTTATTTTTTACCACAGAATTATGTAAATCACATTGCTATCATTTGCCTAAGTCCTAAAAGAGAGAAAATTATTTGATGCTGGAAAAATGTTGGTCAGAATCAACTCCAACATGCATATAACAGGAAAGAGCATTTGTTTAAAAACTAAGGAATTAGAAAATACTTTGAAGTTGATCTCTTTTACTATTCTTTCCAATATTTCAAAATTATTCTTCTGCTTGCTCCACACCCAAGACACATATTTCAAAGCAAAATTACATATATTTTTCAAGTTATGTTTGAACTACTATCTTCCTGTGGTATAGTAATTGCAATTTGTGGAAGCAAGATTTGAGGAGGGAGGGCAGTTGTGTAAATATGTGTGAATTGGAGAAAAGGAAGAAATGAGATTCATTTGCCTAAACTTCATGTTACATCCAAACATTTTCAAGTCCTACACTGGCCATGTATTAAGAAAAGTCTTTTTTTCCCCCTAATTTTTAAAGCCATTAGAAAGTACTGATGAAACTGGAAATGAAGGTAGTATGGACAAATTACAATGTTTATTGTTTAGTTTCTCTTGTTTGAATATTCATTCCTATATATATAATACAGGTAATATGTGATATATGTTATATATTATATACATAAATATAATAATATATAATATTTCCATGTTTAGTTGTAGTATGGTGAGAGTCAAACCAGTAAAATCAATCATTTGAAAAAAACAAGATTTTATTTATTATCAAAACATGATACCATATCATTTTTTCTTAACATTTTCTTATTAATCCAAAGGAACTTTTCGTTTTTATTTAAGAAGTGCCTACATATGCTTGATGACCTGTTCAGAACATTTTTAATCCAGTACAGATGCAGTTGAGATCTTCAGAACAGAAAAACTAGACTTAGATATGAAATGGGAAAGTCTAATTAGATTTGAGGGGGCTAAATCTCAGAATTTCTTTAATTTTGGAGAAAATGACAAACTTTAAAGATTGCTGGGAGCTTTAAATAAAATTGACAGTCTTTAATATGTGTGGAATGAAACATTCAATTTTGGACATGGTAGATATGTGGATTTATTTTGCTTAACTGATGTTATTGGTTTTGGTTGTTTGATTGGAGGGCTGGGTGTAAAAGAGGAGCTAGTGCTAATGTTATCAAAAAAGAAAGGGGGAAAAGAAGGTAACTGATGTCTTTTAAAAAATGTATACTGAAGGACATTCAGAAGGAAACATATGCAAGCAGGATAGCTTTGAAAATAACATCTTGAAATATATATATGTATATTTCATGTGTGTGTATGTATAGTAAACCACATAGATTTTCATAGTTTCATAGGTAAACTTCCTTTCCTATTCTATTTTATATATGGGAATATTTATTTTGGATGTCTCTTAAATTCAAAATAGAAAAATAAAGATTTTTATGAAGGAAATATGCATATATTTTACTTTAGTATTGTCTATGCTTTAGTTACCATTTATTTCTGTTTTTTAAGAGCCAAAGAGTTAAAAAAAAATAACAAACAAACATCATTACATTTAAATTGAGACTTAAATTCTTATTCCCTCCAGAAAGCAGAGGTTCCTTTTGTGGCCACATCAGACTTCTCTTTGAAGTCTGACTAAGAATTTTCTGCCTGTGTCATATCACAAAAATGCCATGGTAGAAACCCAAAATAAAAGGGCCACCTCTGGGGTTATGATGCTCCAAGCCAGAATAGTTTTCTTGAAACTTAGCTAGTTCTGGTGAAGGAAGAAGAAAAGCCTTACTATTTCCCACATTTTGAAAGAAAAAATTAAGAGACTAGCCTTCCTAGTCTTTCATACTTGAGAACTTTTGAATCTAAAAAGAATGACTGATTAAAATCAGTTTCTTAATTTTGGCATTTATCACAGTTTGTTGGGTATTCATGTACAATTTGCTTAGCCTATTGGATTCCCCTTTTAAAAAAATCTACAATTGCATATTCACATCACCCAGAAGAGTTATTGCTTTCTTCTCCTTCCATTCGTCAGTCCTTTCACCACATTGGAATTTAAGATTTATTTTGTTTTCTTTTGTGGCAAATGAAGCTTTTCCTCAATAAAGTTATTGACAGAGATAATAACAGTGTAAAGAAATGTATTTCCCAGCAATAATACCCAAAAGGGACATATAGAAGTCATACGACTCTTGGTTAATGATGTCTGTAGCTATGTCTCCAGAGATTCATTACATTTTGAAGAGTAGACCTAGAAGGTCTTGCAATTTCTAATGGCCCTTTGCATTTATACTGCTCCCAATGATGCTGCTATTGTGTTGTTGAGTTGTGTCCATCTGACCCTCAAGGACCATAGCACATCAAAATTGTCCATAGAATTTTCTTGAGAAAGATACTAGAGTGGTTTGCCTTTTCTTTCTCCAGAAAATTAAGGCCTAAAGAGATTAAACAACTAGCTCAAGTCATAGCTAGTAAATGTATGAGCCCGAATTTGAGATCAGGTTTTCCTGACCCCAGTCCTAGGACTGTTAACTACTGGGCCAACTAACCACCTGCTGCCTCCTCCTTCTCTGTTCAGCTGCCTAGTAATAATAACTACCACCACTACTACTACCACCAGCTAATAGCATTTACATAGAGCTTTGAGGTTAGCAAAGCACTTTACAGATATGTTATTTTGTGCTTACCAATGACTCTGGGAGGTGGATACTGTTATTATCTCTATTTTATAGAGATATTTATATATGGAGAATATAAGGCAAACAGGACTTAAGTGATTTGTCCATATGTACACATCTAGTAAATATCTCAGGTCTTCTTAACACTAAGTCCTACACTCAACCCACTGTAGCCCTTAGCTGATTACACTTTGGTTGTCTCCAGAAATCTCAAGTTAATTTTTTTTTAATTTCAGAAAGAATTGAACCATTGTACAGTTATAAAATTTAAAAATTTAGAAATGAAAGGAATCTTAAACATTTTCTAGTTCAGCCACCCTCATTTTATTTATGAAGAAACAGGCCCAAAGAAATAAAATGGCTGCTCTAATGTTGCCCAAATCATAAATAGCAGTCAGAATTCAAATCCATATCCTAATGCTAAATACAGAGCTCTTTTCCACTCCAATTTGCTACCTCTCTGCCTATCACCACAAATGATAGGAACATAATATCAAGAAACCAGACTGTTTCCTATTAATAGCTTCCTGAAGAGAACCATAGCATAAGTACTTCAGCACCTCATTAGATCTGGGATCTGATCAATATGGATATTTTCTTCAATAGCAAAGATCACAACCCCATCAAGTCTACTTATCCCCAGTCACTCTGTCCTCTCTAAAATTCTATACAATGCAACCACTCAATACCTTGGGGGCCTCCCATAGGCATTATTAAAATTATGTGGAATATCTACATTTCTAACATCCTGCTTTCACTATAAAATCAGCCTACCTCATTTTCTGGCCATTAATCTCTTTGCTAATATCTTTTACACCAGCCACTCCTGCCCATAATGAAATTTGTTCAATTAAGCAGGATGTAGTAAAAATATGCTGCAGCCTATTTATACTCACTATATATTTTTCTATTGCTACTGGGATTACCCACAATTTTGATTCATTGGAAATTGTGGTATTCCATGATTCACATCCGTATAGCATCAGCAAGAAAGTATTGATTTTTTTTTTAATTGGACTTTGTTTCAGGAAGCAGCTTGAGGTCATTGAAAATGTACCCACTTTCCCAATGCTATCTACTCTTTCCTCCCCCTGCTCAGTTCTGGGTCCAATTCATTGTCCATCTACTCTATCAATACTTATGATTGAGCTCTGTTGAGTGTTCATCCAGCTGCAGTGATGCAGGTGTCTCAGGATGTGCAGCATATACAGTAATCCAAGCTCCTATCTTACCCTCTGGTATCTGTGACTATGGACAACTCATTTAATCAAGGCTACATATCTGATAATGCCTTAATACTTCTCTAGTAAGTCAAAGATAGACTGAGATCTATATTGATGGAAGAATCTCTCCATGCTGACAATCACAAGTCCTTATATGTGCTTTGAGACTATATATAAAAGTTATATTCAGAATTGGATTTGAACCCTGGTACCAACACTTATTTAGTCCTCATATAAAATAGAGGTGATACTAATAATTGTAATATTTGTACCTCTTAAGATTATCGTAAAGAAAGTACTTTGTTAAAAATGTGAATTAATTAACTAGTCCCATAATGCTTTTAGAACATTCATGTTTATCATTCTATTCAGTGTTTAATTACATCACTCTTCCAAGCCAAAATTATTTACTATCTATACAAATGTTCTTAAAGCTAATCTGAAAAAATGCAGCAAATGATGGGGTTTTAATGTTTGTGGAATCGACAGTTTTCTCTATTTAGAGAATTTTACCCTACTTTATGTTCCAAATGTATTTCCTTCACATCCAAGCCTTAAGTTCTATTTAATTTTCTTAACCTCTTCATGCATATATAGGAATTATGTTCTTGGATTTTGCAAACAACCTACCTCCTTTATGGTTTCCCTTTTCAACAAGTAGAAGTCACCAAGTTTTATTGCACTTCAGTTTATGGATCTATGAACATCATAGAGTTGTTTTATAGGTCAGAAAGAATTTAGAGATAATCTCATTCAAATCTTTCATTTTACAGAGGATATTGAAGAAAAAAATGAAACAACTTGTCCTCCAGTTCCCCAGGCACTACCATCTGCCCTGCTTTATACTCCAAAGATTCCTGAATCTTGTCAGTCACCCTAAAGCTGAACCCTAAGAGTCACAGGCCTTCTCCATTCACCCTACAACTGAACTTTCTTCTATCTATTGTCTTTCTTAATTGGAATATGAATTCCTTGAGAATATTTCTCTATTTGGATTCCTAGTACATAGTATCATGAAGAGCACATAGTAAACACTTAATATATGCTTTTTCTTTCCATCTCAGTTTTGCCTTACCTTGAAGCCCTTAGAATATGACTAGTAGAATGAGACATGTGTGGTATTTTTAGTCACATTAATGTGGTTTTATGCCAAATAGGTTGTAATTTGCAACAGTTAGAGCAGCATGGTTGTTTCCATTAACTGCCTCCTTTCTTTTTCCTTTTCTGATTTCACAACCTTTCATCTGTAGGATTGTGCTTACTTATGTCCCCTATCGATTACCACTTTCTCTGTGGATTTCGATTCCCCTAATACCCTAACCAGTCAACAATCATATACTAAAAAATAATTAATTTACATTGTGCAAAGTGTAAGGATACAAAGCTAGGGTTAAAATAAGCTCTGCTCTCAAGAGGACTACAGTCTGCTGAGAAAGAAAACATATAATCATGCCAGAAAGACCTGAGTTCAAATCCAGCCTAAGACACTTAGCTGTGTAACCCTGGTAAATTACTTAAATCTGTTTGCCTCAGTTTTCTTATCTGTAAAATGAATAATTATGCTTACCTTCCAGGTTTGTTGTAAAGATAATAATTGTGAAGCATTTAGCACAGTTCTTGACACATAGTAGGCACTGTATAACTGTGTTTTTTTTTTTTTTTTTTTTTTTGCTTTCTAAACTATATAAATATAAGATAAATATGAGATATATTGGAAACAATAACAAAGGGATGGCATCAGAATTAAGGAAATGCTGGAAAGACTTCTTACAGAAAATAGGATTTTACACTATTAATCAGAGAAATACAAATTAAGACAACTCTGAGTTACTACTGCATACCTCTTAGATTGGCTAAAATGACAGGAGAAGATAATAATAAATGTTGGAGGAGATGTGGGAAAACTGGGACACTAATGCATTGTTGTTGGAGTTGTAAAGTGACCCAATCATTCTGGAGAACAATTTGGAAATTCTCAAAGGGCTATCAAACTGTGTATACCTTTTGATTCAGCAGTGCATCTATTGAATCTGTATACCAAAGAGGTCATTAAAAAAGGGAAAGGGACCCACATGTGCAAAAAATGTTTGTAGAAGCCTTTTCTGTAATGTCTGGGAACTGGAAACTGAGGGGATGCCCATCAATTGGGGAATGGCTGAATAAGTATATGAATGTTATGGAATATTATTGTTCAGTAAGAAAAGATCAGCAGGATGACTTCAAAAAGGCCTGGAGAGACTTACATGAACTGATGCTAAATGAAGTGAATAGAACCAGGAGAATATTGTACTCGGCATCAACAAAATTATGCAACGATCAATTCTGATGGACATAGCTCTTTTCAAAATGAGCTGATTCAGATCAATTCCAATGGTTGTGATAGAGAGAGCCATCTGCATCAGAAAAAGGAATGTGGAGACTGAATGTGAATCACAATGTAGTATTTTCATCATTTTTGTTGTTTGCTTGCTTTTGGTTTTAGTTCTCATTTTTTTTTCTCTTTTGGATTTGATTTTTCTTGTGCAGCATGATAATTGTGAAAATATGTATAGAAGAATTACATGTATTTAACATATATTGCATTTATCTGCTGTCTACGGGAAGGTTGGGGAGAAAGGAGGAAGAAAAACATTTGGAATACAAGATTTGGAAGGATGAATCTTGAAAACTATTTGCATATATTTTTAAAATAAAAAGCTATTTAAAAAAAAAGAGGAAGAAGAAAAAGAAAGAAAATGAAATTTTATCCAGAACTTGAAGGAAGCAAAAGATTCCAGGAAACAGATATGAAGAGGGAAAGAAGTCCTGACATAGAATTCAACCATTAAAAATTCATGGTGTTGATAGGGAGTATCCTGGGGGGAGAATAACAAGGGGTCTGTTGTCTTTGGATTGCAGAGAATGTAGAGGAGAATAAGGTCTAAGAAAAATGGAAAGGTAGAAAAGAGCCAAGTTATGAAGAGCTTTAGAAGCCAAACAAAGGAATTAATATATGATCCTGGACTTAATAAAGGTGCTATTGGAGTTCATTGAAGGGAATACCAGAGGAAGTAGGAAAAGAGTGACATACTCAAATTGATTTGATCTAGGAAAAAAAAAAAACAACAACAAAGCTTTTCCTTGTCTTCCTTGACCTAGTCCCTGAAAATGAAAATACAGTCTGTCTTTTATAAGTATTTTTAAAGAGCTTTACTGCTGTACTACAAAAATAAAGGAAAAACAAGATGAAATAGTCTCACTAGTTAATTTCGGTGCTACATAAAAATAAATAGGCCAATTAATCAGTCTTTTAAGAGAAGCATTTGTTAAACAAGAGTTCACTATGTCAAACTTAGTACTGGAGATACAAAGAAAGACAAAAAATGGCCTCTCCCAGAAGGGTATTATTCTAATGGGTATTACAACATGTAAATAAGGAAATACATACAGAGTGACCACCATATAACAAAACAAAAACAAAACAAAACAAAAAAAAAAGTTATAGATATCTCTAGGAGCAAAATGAAATTTTATTATCCCAAGAACAAGCATTTGAAGAGAGGAAGCTGCATAGAGACAGAAGGGAAGATTAAATAGTCACTAATGCAAAAACCCCTCCTACCACTGACCCTCAACATGATTAGCTGAGGGTCTTACATTCTAAACGGGAACTATCCCAGGAAGTTGAACTTTGGCCAATAAGAGCATAGCTGCCTACATTTGGTTTAGGTTGAGGTACAAAGTGAATGATGTCATGGAAGAATAGCCGAAAGAGAAAAGTATGTCCTAATGGATGTTGGTTCAGGCCTACACCAATTTTGGGGCTGGTGAAGCCTTACTCACTTTGAATCTTGAAAGATTTCATTCCATCCCTTTCAAAAGTATATATACATAAGTCTGAAAGAAGAATCATTAGAAGTGAACTGGATTTTATTTTTTTTCTCTCTTGTTACTTCTCCCTTGCCTGGGTGAATACTGTTCTTCCCAATTTGTCAGCAGTCATCCAAACTAATCCTGTGTGAATTAGGTAAGATTTGAGATTTCTAACTGATGGATATTTGGTTTGTTAAATCTACCAGGTGTCTCAGACACTTGAGACTGAAACACCCAGTAGTAGATTCTTACATAATCTATTTCTAGAATCCACTTTCCCTGAATGTAGGAGCTCTAGGTCTGTGGCAGGCATTCCCTTTCTGTCCATCTTCTGGACAAACCTTTCTTCCTAGATTTCTGCCTTGGAATTCAAAGTCATCTTTGTCATCTTAGAATCTCTGACTGTGAACCAGTCTTTGAATTCCAGCTGATTTTACTAAGAGTTCTTCCCTGGGCTTCAGCCATTCTGCAATAACCTTGATATTTGCTTAATGCAGATTTGATTGGTTCTCTTTGGGAGCCCTCTTTTGCCTTTAACACATTCCCTGTTCTAGTTAATTTGCCTGAAATATATCTGCTACTTGGATTATAACATCCAGTTCTGTCCTTATGCTGGTTTTTGTCACTGTGTTGTGACTTTTATCTGTCCTCCCCCAACTCCAGCTCACCTTCCATAATCCTCTTTCTGCTACAAACACAACCATAAAATCAATCCTCCTCAGTCTTAAAATTCCATTTCTTAGAGGAAAAAAAAAAAAAAGATGAAATCACAAGAGTGGATAAAAAGAGGAGTGGCAAAAGTAATAAGAGAAACTTCTATTCTAAACCTGATTCTGACCTATGAGGAACTTGGCTGTCAAAGGACAAATGACTAGAAGTTTAGGAGAAAGTTAGCAAGCCAATAATAGATAATGAGGATCAGCTAATGTCTTACAAAGGTATAAACTCATATTCTTCTGGTGCTATTATGTCCACCCTTGATTTTGAAAGAACATATTTCAAAGAGTTCTGCTGGAGAAGTTTAGCTCTAAAGGAATGAAGGAATGAGATGCTATCAGGAAAAAAAATTCTGAAAACAAATCATCCTGATAGGGGGAAAAAAAGTGGCTGAACAGGGAATCCACTGACCAATTTATATGTAGAAAATATGTGTAGAAGTGATTGATCCAATTAATGCTTTACATTTTTTGGATATATTTGCATTTGAAAGGAAAATACAGACTTCCTTCTGTGAAAATAATTTACTCCCAAGGTTTGTGAGGAAGTAAAGGCCTAGGCTAAAGAAAACTTATTTGAGGATTTAACAGTAAAAGCAATGAAACATAGGAGATAGGTTTGAATTCGGAAGAGAAGGAAATAGAATATGGAAAAATGTAAAAATGTTACAAAAGAAAAGCTATGAGAATAAGATTTCTCAGGAAATAAGAAGTCATGGTATCTATACTGTATCAGATCTTTAGAGAAGAAAAGCAGAATTTTAAAACCTGATGAGATTGAACAAGCAAGTAGAGGGAAAATTCCCAGGAGGTATTCTATATCTTCTCACTGAGGTAAGGTTTATCTGTTTTTAAAAGGGTTGGGTGGGCAAGGGAAAGACAGGTTCTTAAGGAAAAGGATCATCACTGTGGGGCTTGATCCAAGAATGGCAACAGGGATGAATAGGATTGGCAGCAGTGACTAGTGCTTAGGAAATGCTTCTCCCTGAGAGACCAAGGATTAGAGGAAAAGCCAGGGATAGTTATTACTAATGCAGTTTTGAGTACTTTTACCCTCCTATCAAAAGTGTAAATGCTGTCTGAGTAGCTACTAAGATGCAGACAGACCTTCTCTAACCATTTTACAATTAAGAAGGATTAAAGGGCCCTCTCTGACATTTTGCTCCAAGGCCCAGAATTTAGACTGGTCTATCTCTAGGGAGAGGAATGTTAGCCAGGGCAAATCACAATGTTTGGTCCTATGCCTTTTTTCCATCCCTCCAAGATTTATATATGAGTAAAATTTGCTTCAAATTAATATTAAGGGTTAAAGAAGACTTAAAGAAATTTATTTAAAAAGAAACTTGTGAAACCTAAAGGATGTTTGTGGAAGAGGATGAAACAATCTCTTGGTTTTTTTTGGGGGGGGGTTTGCTTTTGTAATTGTGGAGAAGTTTATGAGTAGTTGTAGGAAGAAAAATAATAGTGATGATGATGATGATGATGATAAAGTCAAGATATGATACTGGATAGAGAACTGGTCTTAGAACTAAAAAGACCAGGGTTCAAGTCTACACTTCAATAAATCCTACCATTTTGATCCTGGACAAATTATTTAATCTCTTAATGCCTCTAGATACCTGAAATTAAATTTCTAAGCGGGTGCCATCTTCATTAATAAAAGAAATTTCCTGGAATTCTCTACTAAGAAGAAATCAAAAGTTTACACAAAAATAAATAACTATAATAATGACAATTATTGATATAATATTTTACAATTGTGTATTACTTCTTTTTATCATTAATTAGCAACACTGCTTTTTATCCACACCCATGTTAGAAAGGAAAGAAAATTTAGATGGAGTCAGCCCTGCAGAAACTAAAAGTCAAGCTGGCTGATCTTTGATGATATTTTTCATTCTGAGCATAGGAGAGGATGACATTGCCATCAGGAACCCAGGTAAGAAAGACTCCAGGGAAATTGCAGTTCTGCTGTTAATTAACTCAGGATATCTGTGAACTGGAAAACGAAAGCCTTGTGAAACTTCTTTATAGCAAAATAGCAAAACTCTGAAGAACCAGATCTTCCTGGGTGGCTTTCCTCATGTTTGTATTGTGTATGTCACAGGAGATAATTAGAGAATTTTAGAATAGGAAGCCAGCTCAAAGGTCTTCAGAATACATGATTCAGTTTTGCTCAAAGACCATAAAAGATGTACACACTTCTAGATTCATGCAATTGTGTCTCATTTAAATCCAATTTATGCACAAGTTAAAAGGCATCACCCTTACCATTTTACAAATTTTTTTTCCTACCTCAAAGACAAACAAGTAATGAAGCAGCAGATATAGATACACTGAGGGCTGTAGTCACAACACAGCATATAGACAGCCCAAGCCATAGAGTTATCCTCTTACTGGACTGATGCAGCACTGAGGGACTCAACAGTCCCAGCAATCTAAGGATTGCTCTTGCTCACCTCCTGGCATGAGAAAGGGTCTAGAAGTGTCTGAAAATTGTCAGTTTCACCAAACCTAACCCTGGACTGCTTACTGTGGCAGTCAGAGATCCTATTCCATGGTCAACATACACACACACACACACACACACACACACACACACACACACGTACAAAAGCTTTTTGTGCAGAGGATTTCACTCTCTATCTGTTATAAGACCATAACTCTGAACTCTGAAACAAGGATTCTGACAAGGTGTTAATAAGTCAGTGGAATTGATAAAGACAATGGTTATCTAGTTTTAGCCTGGTGATTAATAGTTCTCTAGTTCAGAACATGTACTTAGTACTCAGTATAGTTCCACAAGATTCACACTTATGATAATGGAGTATATAACAGGAGCAAGGACTGGATGAGACTCATTCCATCTTCAGTCAGATTTCTGGTGGCTCTCCTGTGGGACTGAGAAACAGATTCATTCATCCCATCTCACACCCTGTGGTGGCAGGCCTGTCCTCCTGCATTTTCTCCACTGAAACCAAGTCCTCTCTGACAGGGACGGCTCTTATGAGAGAACTGAGCAGGTATCATATCCAAATAGCAGCCCTGAGTGAAACAAGACTGGCAAATAAAGGCCAGCTTATCAGAGTTGGACTGGACATTTTTTTTCTGGAGTGACTACAATGATGGGGAATACCTGACGCTGGTGTAGATTTCACAATCAAAATTAATCTAGTCAAGCTTTTGTGCCTCCCAAAAGGATTGAACAATAAACTTATGATCATCATCAGTGTATTTGCTTTCACAATAAAAAGGTCAACAAAATTTTATGAAGATTTGGAGATTTTCTTGAATAATGTGTTGAAAGGGAACAAGTCTGTAATTCTGGGTGACTTTAACACCAGAATAGTTACAGTCCATCAGCCATAGCAAGGAGTCCTTGGGATGAATGGACTGAGCAACAGCAACAGCAATGTTCACTTTCTACTGAAGATTTGTGCATCTCATGACCTTTTCATCACCAACACTGTCTTCTGTTAAGCTGAATGCAATAAAACTTCTTGGACACACTCTCATAGCAAAGACTGGCTTTTAATAGATTAATTATGCCATCATAAGGTGAAGAGACAAGCTGTGAGAACAATGAAGGCAATGTGTGATGCAGGATGCTGAACTGATCATAGACTTATTCTTTCAAAGCTAAATGTTAACATTTGACGAGAGTGGTGGCCCTAAGACAAGAGGACTACCAGACTATTTAATGTTAATAGATTAATAGAGTGCTTTTCCATGTGTAGGTAGTTTGTTGTAACCTGGATATAGAGCTGTGTCAACACCCAGTTGGCAATAATGGAGTAGAAAGGAAGGGTCAGCCTTCAAAGTTTGGTATGCAGCACTATATTTACTCATCTGGCCAGACTCAAAAGCAGCAAAGTTTGTTTGACAAATGTAATAGGGAAATTCAGAACCTGATAAATGAAAAGCAAGAATTCCACAAGTTTTACCCATCTCTAAGAAGACAGCATTTAACTCAAAAGTAAAGTGTAAGGGAAGCCTAAAGAGTAGCAGAATTCTTGGCTTAGCAAGAAGGCAGATGAGATTTGATGTTATGCCGATAGTAACCATTCAAAGTGCTTGCATGATACCCTGAAGGCTATTTATAGGTTAAAGACCTATTAAGCTTCTCAACTAGTCAGCACTGATGGAGCCACATTGAGAATTAAAAGCATATGAACCTAGAGAGATGGGCTAAGCACTTCTATAATATTCTTAGCAGACCATCATCAAATAATGCTTTGTACTTCAGTTTGAAGTTAATCTCTATCTAGTCAAAGTTCCATCTGAAGAAGACATTTTGAATGTCATTAAGCTCCTTTTGTGTGGCAAAGTACCCCATTCCAGCAGATACACAGCATTTAAAAGCTGACTGAAGTTATTTAACTTATAGGGCTCTCAAAAGTGTTGCAAATAGAGTGTTAGATCTCATTACCTAACTATAGATGGTATAGTCAGCAATCAGTCAATCAAATAACAATTTATCAAATGCTTACCATATTCTAGGTATTGTGCTAAATGCTGAGGATTTAAAAAGAAGTAAAAGGTAGTCCTGCCTTCAAGGAGCTTATAATCTAATAAGGCAAACGACATTAAACAGATATATAGAAACACAATATACAGGATAAATAGGAAATAATTAAATAAGAAAAACACTGGAATTAAGAGGATAGGAGAAGACAGAATTACCACCTCACCTTGAAATTAAAATAATGTATGTTCCATACACTAGGATCACTAATATCTGTCACCACCTCCGTAACTCCTCCATTCAAAGTTAGAAGGGCAGGAGAAGATAAGGAAACAAGCATTTATTAAGACCTACTATGCATAAGGTGCTTTATAAATTATCTCATTTGAGCTTTCCATAATGCTGGGTTGTATTTACTATTATTACTCCCAACTGAGACAGGTTAAATGAGTTGCCCAGTAATTCACAAAAAGTGTCTAAAGGTAGGATTTGAAGGCAATTCTTCCTAATTTCAAGCCCAATGCTCTTAATTACTTCACTATCTATTATAGAAGATAAAATGGACAGTTTTGATTGCACAAAAATTAAAAAAAAAAGATTTTGTAGCAGCAAAATACATTTTTAGTTAGGAATGATAGTTAATTGGAAAAAATCTTTACAGCAAATTACTTTTTTTTTTTAATTATAGCTTTTTATTTACAAGATGTATGCATGAGTAATTTTACAGCACTGACAATTGCCAAGCTTTTGTTCCAATTTTTCCCCTCCTTCACCCTACCCCCCTCCCTCAGATGGCAGGTTGACCAATACATGTTATATATGTTAAAGTATAAATTAAATAAGATATATGTATACATGTCCAAACAGTTATTTTACTGTACAAAAAGAATCGGACTTTGAAATAGTGTACAATTAGCCTGTGAAGGAAATCAAAAATGCAGGCGGACAAAATTAGAGGGATTGGGAATTTTATGTAGTGGTTCATAGTCATCTCCCAGAGTTCTTTTGCTGGGTGTAGCTGGTTCAGTTCATTACTGCTCTATTGGAACTGATTTGGTTCATCTCATTGTTGAAGATGGCCACATCCATCAGAATTGATCATCATATAGAATTGTTGTTGAGGTGTATAATGATCTCCTCCTGGTCCTGCTCATTTCATTTAGCCTCAGTTCATGCAAGTCTCTCCAGGACTTTCTGAAATCCTCCTGTTGGTCATTTCTTACAGAACAATAATATTCCATAATATATTCATATACCACAATTTATTCAGCCATTCTCCAATTGATGGGCATCCACTTAGTTTCCAGTTTCTGGCCACTACAAAGAGGGTTGCCACAAACATTCTTGCACATGCAGGTCCCTTTCCCTTCTTTAAGATCTCTTTGGGATATAAGCCCAGTAGTAACACTATAGCAAATTACTTTTGATAACATCTGACATATAAAGAAATTACTCAATTATAAGAATAGGAACTATTCCACAATAGATAAATGTTCTAAGAGTATGTACAGGTAGTATTCTAAGGAAGAAATTTAGGCTATCAACAGCCACATATAAAAATGATCCAAATCACAAATAATTATAGAAATAATGATTAAAACAACTCAAATTATATCTCATATCTATCATAGGCAATGATGGCACAAAAAGAAAATGATAATTATTGAAGTAAATTCAGGAAATAAGACAAACCTGTATACTGTTGATGTATTGTGAATTGATATAGCCATTCTGGAAAGTAATTTGGAACAATCTTATTGAAGTCATTGATGTATATACATATCACTATGAATCCTATGTCTTAAAGAGATAAAGAGGAAGACAACCTATATCAATTAGCCAATAATTATTAAGTGTCTACTATGTGATAAGTACAGGAGCTTAGTTCCAAGATCACTTTTTAGTTGTATATATAGTGATGCTATGAATACAATCTGAGTAATAAGATAGTATGTGAAGGATTCCATCCACCTGCATTATTTAGCACATATTCTGTCAAGCAAGGAAGAAAGCAGAATTTGCTGCCTATGCCCTTTACAAGGACACCAACCTGTTTCCTCTCTGAAATTGCCAATAGCTACCATATTACATACGAGGGAGAGCCGTAGGCTCTAACGAAGTTGGCCCTTTATAATTATACCTTATTTATTATATGATATACGTTTTATATGTTCTTATCTCCATTAGAATGTGAGCACCTTAAGGGCAAGGACCATTTTTTCCTTTCCTTGTAACCCTGGCTTTTAGCAGGGCTCCTGGCACATAATAGATTAAGTGCTTAGTAAATGTTTTTTGACTGACTTTACTTGCAAAGCTGTGTGTATTTTGGAATGAGGGAGAGCAAAGGAACCAGCTGAGCCATCTTCAAGGCAGACTAACCTGGTTCTGGGCATCTGGCTTCTCTGATGTTTGTGTTCCTATTTGTAGTACTTGGCACAGGAGAAGTCTTGTTTGCTGAGCTGTGCTGCAGGCTGCTCAAGGTCTTGGTCTCAGAAAACATCAACAGGCCTGGCAATGATAGAAGCCATGACAGCTGTGTCCTTGACAGGAACTGCTTCTGAGTACTTCCCTATTATCTTATGTGTGTGTGTCTTTGTCAAAAATTACAGGGCCCTTGTTGTCAGAAGTCACAGAACACAGATATCATTATCTTCATTTTACATAGGAGAAAATTGAAACCCAAAAAGAACCTGAGGATAGTAATAAATACAGGAGCTCTGACTGCTTGCCTTCCAGCCTAAGGAAATATATTGTATTATTTCAAGTAGTCCCAGTGCTGTACCACAAAGAGTGTCAATCTTGGAGTTTACATCCTGATTCTTAAACCTAATAGCTGTGTGACATTGGTCACGTGACCTAATTTCTCTGATCTTCATTTAAAAATGGATTAATAATAATAACAACATATACATATATGTATACTACCTTCTACACAGGATTGTTGTGAGACATGCTTTGTCAAATACAAATATGCATATGTGTATATATATATGTACACATACATAACAATATGAACATATGTATGTGTACTGTTGTTTAGTCATTTTTTTGTTGAGTCCAGGTCTTCCTAACTCCAATCCTGATACTCTATAACTTTCACTATCAAATCTCTACTTGTTTTTCTCCTGAAAATTTCTTTTAGCTGGTTACTCCTTTAATGTCCTCTAAAACATTGGGCCAAGAGGAAGAACTGACATCCTCTTTTCAATACAACTTCCAACCTCTTCCTTGGCTACTGTTTCTCAGCAACTTCTTTTTCTTTGAGCAGAACTAGGAAAGAAATAGAGTAAATATAGGGAAACTTAGGTAGAAGAAGAAATGAAAAAAATAGGCTGTTTTGGCTGGAGGAGATTTTTTCATGTCCAGTAATCTAGAAGTAGCTCAGGTTACAGAGATGGTGAAGTCTGAGGTTCATCCATACCAGTGGGTGGCAAAGGAATAAAAGAGTTCTAGATCATGAGAGTTGAGTATGTGGGTGTATAACAGGGATGAAACTTATTTTGAGCAATGTTGTACCATTATTGAAGTCTCTGAAGCTGTGGAAAGAAGTTGGGGTTGACAAGAAGAGTTTAAACTTTGAAAAAGGAGAAAAAAGTAGACGAGATAAAAAAAAAGTGACTACTACAAGAATCTAAAGAGAGTAATATGGATTATCATCTCTGCATAAATGAATACCAAATCTATATAACCAATCCTAATCCTAAAATCTAGTCCCACATCTTCACATGGGTGTCCTATAGAAACTTCAAACTCAACATGTCCAAATAGCAATTTAGCATTTTCTAATTCCAATTCTGCCTCTCTTCCAAATATTCCTATCTATGTTGATCATGATCTTTCTGGTCACTCAGCTTGGTAATTTCAAGTTCATTATTACTTTTCTCTCTTCCTTATTCCTATATTTAATCAGTTGACAAACCCTATAACGTTTCTTATATCATTCCCTTTCATATTACTACAAACCAAGTTCAGGCCTTCATCCCTTTCTATTAGGCTATGTTTAATAATTTTCTTATCATTTTTATAGGCAATTATAATAATTTTCATTTTGTTTTTACCTTAAGATAGTAATACTTCCTTTCTCCAAGCCACTCTTAAAAGAGCTTTCAAAATAATTTCCTAAGCTTGACTGGGTTACTCTTCTACTCATAAATCTTCAGTGTTCTTCAGAGTCTCAAGGATTAAATACACATTGGTTTTAAGACTTTATAAAATTGCCACTCAGTCCTAACTCTCTATCCCTACTCATTTTCATACATTTTGTTCCAGTCAAGTTTGATACCTTGCTCTGCTGTAACTCAACTTGTCTACTTTATGCAGTAACAAGGTTCCCTATCAGGGATATATTCCTTCCTCATAATGACCTGTTAGAGGCTTGTTCTTTCAAAACTAAGCACAGGTACTACCTCTTTTGAATTTTTCTGATTTCCCTACATGCTTACACACACACACACACACACACACACACACACACACACACACACACACACACACACACACACAGAAAGAGAGGGGGGGAGGGAGGGAAGAGGAAAGGAGGGGGAAAGGGAGAGAGAACTCTCCTACCTAAAATTTTCCTTTATCTGTTCTCTACTTCTCTTCCCACCCCTGAGTATTTTACTTATCTGTGTTTCTTTTGTACTTCCTATCTTGTGAAAGCTCCTTGAACGTGTTAAATTTTATCCCTGTTTCTGAATCCCTAGTGTTTCTATGGAATGACTCTCCTATACATAAAAGATACTTAATGCATATTTGTTTAATTAAATTGAATTGGGGGAGAAGAAGGCTGCTTTCATGAGAAAGTCTAGATGAAAGGAATCATTAATGTTGCTTTTAATTGAATCACACTTAAATAGTTGCTTCAGAATATGATGACTTATTTAGGAAATCTCAGTTTTTTGTATTGTACATGAATTAGGCATCTCCTTTTCCCCAACATATTTCCTAAATTAGAAAATCTTTGGGAATGGGAAGGTAGTTTAAAAAGTATTTGTTTTCTTTTAAATTTTTGCTGGTAAGGGGGATATATCATGACTCATCTATTTAAAGTGGTCTTTGCTTGCCTGGTTGGCATCTGTCCGTGGTGCTAGAGTTGGCTTGGTATGCAATTATACTCTAATGATATCCAAATACCATTAGTCCTACCTACAATGAAGTTGCTACTAGTAACTGGGAAACCCTGGCATCACTCCCACCAAGTACACACATACACACACACACACACACACACACACACACACACACACACACCCCAAAATGGAGTTTGGGTGAAAGTGAATATAATTAAGAAAGACAAAAGCATTGTCTTTATTGTCTTTATTATCTTTTCTCCACTTGTCCTTACCTCCTACAGAAAGTAATTATATTTTAAAAGTTCTGGAAAAGCTTGGTTGCCTCTGAAGTTCAGTCTGACAATTCCCTTTCTTGAAAGGCAGATTAGAGTGATCAGAGAACAAAATGAACACCTCTAAGAGGATTTCCTAAAGGAAAAGATAAGAGATTTTCCCTTCCACCTTATCCCAGTAGTAGCACTAGATACATCCTGGGAGTTGAATTTTTATTCAAAAATAGAAGAAAGTTAGTAAATCTATGTAAAAATTATGAGAATGTTATTCCTTTTCATGGCAAAAGATTGAAAATGGATATTCCAACCACCCCTACAAGATCAAACATTTCCTTGATTTTTGTAAGAAAGCTTTCTTTATCTGAGGATAGGGAAGAGAATTCTTCTGACACAGATAGGGAAACTTCTATCAAATAATATTGAGACCATTAAGAAACAAAAATGGAAACTTGTTGTTTTGTTCTTCCTGTTCAAAGAAGACTGACATGATTCACTGTGTTACTATTAAGGTACTGAGTATACAACTGGCTGATCAGATGAATAAGAGTTCCAAAGTCTCTACTGCTGGCCTGGCACAAATAACTTATATAAACATTGAGGATGCAGATGTCTCTAAATTTGTGCATATCTGTTTCTTTTGAGCTACTGTGATTCTGCTTTGCTCATAGAGTTAAGCACCTTTTTTGATGTGGGCATGCTAGGCTAAGACGTCCTATGCCAATGTCTCCCAAGTCTCACAATCATTTCCAGAGTTGCTCAGAGAAACTCAAGAGTGTCTTTTTATCACTTCTTCTAATTTCCCCATCTGACAGCTTTCCTTGTGTGAGTTCTCCCTTAAATCCTCTTTTAGATAAAGGATTGTGAAGTAAATGAATGGAGAAAAAAGGAAGACGTAGCAAATGTAGATAACTTTCTTATTGATTTAGTTGAGAAAAAAAGAAAAGAATAATAGAAATAGAATTTGAGGGGAGGGAGTTTAAGGGGAATGGAGTCAGAGACAAAGAGACAGACAGGGATAGAAGAGACAGAGACAGACAGAAAAAGAGACAGAGATGATCACCAAGGTTACAATCTGCTGGAGAATATGGCAGAGGTCAATCAAGCACACTTGCAGAGTGGTTGACCTTGGCATGAAGAAGGGCCATGTCTTTGTCAGAGAATACAGGAAAACTTGAGTGGGAAATTAGATCAAGGGGTTTTAAGATAAACGGAAAGAAAAAAAGATTTTATATCAAATAACCTCAATTTTCTCAATAAAATAAGAAATAAAGCCCTCAACTAAAAGACAGGAATGAGATGAGGAAGACTTGAGGAAATAAAATATTTGGAAGTTTCAGTTGGAAATGAGATCCAGACCCAATTACCAGGAATAAAAGGGCTCCCTGGATTTAGTGAGGACTCAGTTGAAGCTGGATAACATAGTCAGTCATCACAGAGTAACCTGGAGAAGTGTAGGAATGGAGAATATGCTATCAACTGTGTGACCCTGGGCAAGTCACTTAACCCCAACCTCAAAAAAAAAAAAAAAAAAAAAAAAAGAGAATGTGCTATCTAAATGGGATTCATTATTATTGTTGTTGTTGTTAACCATTATTGCCATAAGGCAGTATGGCCTAAATAAGCTTGGGAGTCAAGATAATTTGGATTCAAATATGCTTTATATAAGTATTTATTTTAGCAAGTATGTATAAATCAGATCAATTGATTTAAATTTTATGTTCCTCAGACCATGTGATCATAATCATATCTTCTAGAAGAGTTGCCTAGATCTATGTCCATGGCAAAAAATATTTTGTGTCTGTTTTTGTACCAACCAGCATTTAATAAAGAACCTTGCATGCAGTGGACAATAAATATTGCTGAGTTGAGTTGAACTTGCAGAATATCAGCACATCATTTTGATAAGCAGGCATCATCTCATCCCCTAGATAGAACAGTGTTATTTTTCCACTTCGTGAATTTAATTATTCACTTTTCTAGTGGTCCACATCTGAACCAGGCATATAATTTGAATAATAAAGGTGGAGATATCAAGTACCCAGGTAGTGTTATATCTAAAATACCAATACTGACAGTATGACACTTATGCGAGTCCCAAAATATCTCAATCTAGCTTTCTCTCTTTATTCAAATCAAAACCACCCTTGTTTAGGATTTCACTACCTCTCATCTCCAGTAATATTATGAAAAGTATTTAAAAACTGCCTATTCAAACAAATAGGACAATCTCTTAATTTTAATCAGCATTATTAATATCTACCATTTTGTCAACCATAATAAATCAAATACTGATATGCAGCCTTTATCCACTTTCTAAGGTGTAAATGTTCATACGAAAAATTTAACAACCAGCTCCCCTGAGCTGTATAATGTGGCTTCAAATATTGGAACAGTTGTTTGGTTTTTTTTTTTAATGAAGTTGCTTTAAGATTTGCAAAGTTCTTTACAAATATTATATCACTTCATTTGCAAAACAGCCCTGGAAGAGAACTGCATTATAACCATTTTACTTATGAGAAAACCAATGAGGGAAACAAAAGTCTAAATAAATGTGTCTATCATATAAGGTAGCATACCAGCACATGATACACTGCATATCATCATGGAGATAGAATACCACATGGTGTAGGGTGCACATCATGTAATATAGCATGCCATCAATGACATCTCATGTTTTCACATGATATAGCTAATTGTGTAGCATGTTCATCATGATGTAATGGGTTAGGTAGTGTGTTCTATGAGATAGCATGTCCATTACCTGACACAGCATGTTATTCAGTACATGCCATTTCCACCACCTGTTGTCATCTTAGGTGAGGTAAGGAAGAACTTCTTAACATTTAGATTTGTTCCAAAGTAGAATAGACAGCCTTGGGAAGCATCCCACATCATGGGATAAGGTCCTTAAGCAAAGCCTAGATGGCCATTTGTTGAGAAGGGTATGGCAAGGATTCTTCCTCATGTGTGGCTTAGACTCTTTAGGGATTTTTTTTTTTTTTATTAAGGGAATGATGATTTAAACAAAAATTATAGATTGACATCACCTTAAACCTGGTAAAATACTTGTAGATTATCTTGGCAAGTTCCCAATTTTATTTTATTTTTTGAGGAAACAGGCACAGAATAAGGGGGGGGGGGGATTGCAATGACTTTCCCAAAGTCCTATAGAAGCAGCAAGCAACAGAGCTTTTGTTATTCAAATCCAGACCCTCTGACTCCCAAGCCACTATTCTTTCCAGTGTAAAACAATGATCTTGCCTAAGGTTACATAAAGAGTTAGTGCCAGACCCCAGATTGGAATCCAAGTTTTCTACTTCCAAATCCAAGCTTCCTTAAATGAACCATACTTACTGGCTTAGAAAAAGTTTCCTTTCTCTGTTGTATCCCCTGTTATGTCCTATTTACAGTCCCTCTCATCCTATCTTTTTTACTCTAGCATTTAAAAAAAAAAAATTACTTTAACCACTCCTAGAAAGAAGTCTGAGTCTTTGCATAATCAAGGATCATTTTAATTCAGAGATTCCTATTCCCCATACTTTTTGCACTACTTCCTAAGCCTACGATCTATAGCTAGCATGACTGGTGCCCCTCTTGATGCCCTTCCAGGCCATCTGCCAGCACATACCTGAGCCTGCCCCTCACAGCCTCAGCAGGGCATGATTTCTGCTGTGCCCATGCAGCTGCCCCATTCAGTCTCTGAATCCATGACTCAGAATATTTGTTGATAATTTGCCGTAGTTCTCTCAACAGGAATTTTGAAAGGGTCCAACTGCAATGGGCTCTTCATAAGATTTACTGTTTTCCTGATGTTTTTTGACATTCTTATTCCAATCCCTTATTTGGTCAAGGCCCAGTGCTGAGTCAAGCTGCCACTTAATATATTGACACCATTCCTGGCACTCTGGTGATCCACACACTGAGTTCCTGCCCCCTTCAGAGTGAGTTGCACTCTTCATGGGACAAATTTGAAATTCAGCCAAGTTGGCAGCTATAGGGTTCCATTTTTACAATCTCTAACAGCAGGAGGCTGTAGTCCTTTGTATCACTGTACCATCTGCTTAGCTTTTTCCTTTTCTCAAACCATACATAAGACACCATCCCCCTCCCCTCTGTCCAAAAAAAGACCCACCCACAAAAAATCAACCCCTCCTCATTCCAAATGAAACTAGTTTGTATTTTATAAACCACACCCACTCTCCACATCCCACCAAGCATGTTCATTTTCTGCTTTATAAAATAGAAAATAATTATTCAGCCCCTTGAATTCCAATGTCTTTAGCTAACTGGGGTGAGTACCTCAGATCTCAAATGGCAGAAAATTTATGTTCTCCACTGGCATCTTTATGTTAACAAAAAAAAAATGAGGACTACCACCCCCTCCCCAGTACATTGGATGGATCCCCTGTGATGGCAGTTCATGCATTTCCATTGGCTACTTTCCATGCTTGGTAGTAGTGCCTTCCCTCTGAGATTACCTCTTATTTATACTACACACACACACACACACACACACACACACACACACACACACACACACACACATCTTGACTGTACTTGTTTGCTGGTCTTCCCCTCATTAAAATGTGATGTCACTGAAGGCAGGATCCATGTTTTTACCTTCTTTGTGTGTGCCTCCAGAACTTAGCAAGTGCTTAATAAATGTTTGTTGATTGATTAACTTTATGGGAAGATACAAAGAGCAATCACAAAGGATGGGCAAGTATGGATAAGTTAGTCTTCATTGTTGGAAGAAACTCATCTTGTATATTTGAATATTGTGTAGCAATATGAGACTAACTTGATTTCTAAATCATAGAAGTAGAATGACATTAAAAAGACCTGATTCTGACCAAAGAAAAGAAACCAGTTGCTAAAATTTACATGATCGGAATATTATGGGGAAATGACCACTTCATTTCAGAATTCATGATAGAAAAGAAATCGAAACCTGGGAAGAGCCGACATGTAGTCTAATTTTTGGAGAGTAGGTTTCAAATGGCTTAAGAAAATGATAAGAAGGATCCCACAGATTTACAATTCTACAGGGAAAGTTGTCCCAAGATCAAAGAAAAACTCAATAATGAATTATAGAAAATAATTATCTACTGAGAAGGTGAAGGGTTATATAATCTAAAGAATATGACCAATGTGGACACGCAAGTCGTCTATAAACTATGGAAAGGGAAAAACATTATTTAGTGACTCCTACATGCCAGATACTGTGCTGAGCACTATACAAAAATACTATATTATTTGATCCTCACCACAACTTTAAAAGGTTGTGCTGTTATTATCTCCATTGTATAATTATGTATCATATATATATATATATGTATATATATATATATATACATATATATATATATATATATATATGTATATACATGTGTGTATGTATTTTCCCATCAAGAACAATGAACTTTGGATTAGAAATGTTCCAGTAAAAATGTTAAACAGTGAATTTACACATTAAATAAATGAGTAGTAGACAACTAGTTGTCCTAAATTATTTCAAATCATTAGGCCCAAATAAACTACATTCCAAGAGACTGAAAGAATTATCAAGTATGATTGCTGAGCCAGTATCTTTGAAATCATGCAACTCATTAGAAGTGCCACAAGACCAGAGGAAAAAAAATTAAATTATCTTGATTTCAGGAGAAAAAGCTTTTCAAGTTTAGAGACTATAGGCTGGTAAGCTCATTTTTAATGCCTAAAAATAGCCTAGATCATATTATTATTAAGTGAATGGTTTATGAAGATCTATAACAATAGTTTCCAAAGTGTGGCCCATAGTCTAAGCCAAATGGCTATATGGTTAGCCAGTCAAAGGGTGGGAATTTGGGTCTCTTAATACCCAATCAGGATAGGCAATATGGGGCTTCTCTTTCAAACAATCACACCTACCTTTCATCTCTGAACACTTTCTCATTCTGTCCCCTCTCTGTTTTATAAACTCCTGATTTTCAACTTTCTGAGCTCATTCTCTCTCCTGTAGATGACTCTGAGGCTTCAAGTACTCTTCAGTGAACAGAAAATAAGAGCTCCATCATTTCATTTTGGATAGAACAAATTGAAGAAACAAAGGTGGATTGAGATCTATAGAGCAATTCTCAGTACTTTTATCTTTTTCATCAAACCCATCTTTCTTCCAAATATTTGTATTATGAGAGTATTAGAGGACCTTCTAATCATTCCATTTTGCAACTTTTATATCCTTTCTAAACTCTTCACTATTCATCACTTCACCTATCCAATAAATTGCTAAATCTAAGTGTTTCTTCCTCTATAATTTCTCTCAAATTCATCAAATTTTCTTTATTTACATGGCAACCAATACCATGCCCATTATCTCTTACTGGAACATTGCAGTGGCCTCCTATTTCATTTCCTGCCCTAAATTTCTTCCACCTCTGATTCATTTTTAGTATAGACGTAAGAGTAATTTTTCCAAAATGTGTCTCACAATTTCATTTCCTGCTTAATAAACTTAAATGTCTCCCTATTGGCTATAGTATGTGTATTACTTCATTTCTATTTCATATTTTTTATTTTCTATTTTTGTCCAAGTTATATAATGTATATAAATTGTAAATAAAAATAATACAATTATGTAACTTGTAAATTAGCATATAAACACATTTTTAAAGTATGTTCTCGGGGCAGCTAGGTGGCGAAGTGGATAGAGCACCAGCCTTGAATTCAGAAGGACCTGAGTTCAAATCTGATCTCAGACACTTAACACTTCCTAGCTGTGTGAGCCTGGGCAAGTCACTTAACCCCAGCCTCAAAAAAAAAAAAAAAAAGAAAGAAAGAAAAAAAAGTATGTTCTCAAAAATCATTGGCTGATAGAGGCTAAAAAGATAACCATGATCCCCAGAAGTTGGCATGTTTCATTAAGAAGAGGTAATGTGTCTGTAGGATGATTTCAGAAAGGCCTGGAGACACTTACATGAACTGATTCTAAGTGAAGAACCAAAAGAACATTGTACATAGTAATAACAAGGTTATATGATTACCAGCTGTAATAGACTTGCCTCTTTTCAACAATGAGGTGATTCAGGCCAATTCCAATAGACTTGTGATGGCGAAATCTATCCACATCCAGAGAGGACTATGGGGACTTAGTGAGTATCACAACATAGGATTTTCACCTTTTTTGTTGTTTGCTTGCTTTTTTTTTTCTCTAATTTTTTTTTCCTTTTCGATCTGAGTTTTCTTGTGCAGCATGATAAATTTGGAAATATTTTTAGAAAAAAAAAAGAATAGATCATGTATTGAATGTACTTAAATCATTTCAAAGATCAGTGTGCCAGCCTATTCTTTTTCTTTAAATTTATATATGCATTCTCATAGGACTAAGCTTTGAAAAGATCATGGTTAGAAATGTAAATTTAATCATCCCTGTTGGATGGAATTGAAGATGGCAAGGTCATGGAGTGAACTCAGTGTTAGTTCCTAATGTCACTGTTGAGAATTCATAGCAGTTGAGTTGTTTTTTTTTTTTTTTAAACAATCTTAAAGTGTCAGAAGAGAAGAAAGGGAATACACATTAATACCTATTACATGCCAGGCTCTTGTATTAAACACTTTTTTTCCTCCCACAACTCTCTATTTCATTTGATCTCCAAAACAACCTTGTCAGGTGAGTACTATTATTATCCTCAGTTTACAGCTGAGGAACCTGAAGCAAGCAGAAGTTAAGTGATTTACCCAAAATCACATAGCTAGTAAGTGTCTACAGTCATATTTGACTTGGGTTTTCCTAACTTCAGGCCCAGCATCCTATCCACTGGGCCACTAGCTTGCGTTCTAGAAGAAGACATGTTGCTAACTCTTGGAATCTAAAATATAAGTTCTTCAAATGAAACACTATAAGTATAAACATGGTTGTCTGGAAAAATGACATCTGTTTTTTTCACATTTTGATTTAGAGCATCATACATATATAGTAAAGAATTTGAGGGAGTTTAAATGAGAAATTTTTTTTGAAAGGTTAGATACATATAGTTGAATTTATTGATCAATAAGCTTTATTGGAGCTCTACTTTAAAGGATTCATGTTCAGTTCTGTGCATTTGTAAGAAATACCACATGGGGACATAATAGAAAGAACATCGGTTTTGGAAACTATTGAAATCTCAGTTCAAATCTTATTTCCTATTCCTGCTGATCATGTGCAAATCAGTTTACCTCCTAAAACTTCTGTTTCTTTTTTTGCAAAATGGATACTCTATAAGCTATTATTAAAAAAAAAAAAAAAAAAAAAAAAAAAAAACATCCAGAACCAGCAGATTATTTGCTTCTCCCAAATCCCATCTGATGTGGAACAGGAACATTAATCAGTCCATCCTCCATTGTTAGAATTTAAATTCATTTTGGAGTCAGGGAATATTCAAATGATGCCATTAACCTTTGTGTTATTGTCAAGATTAAGAAAAGTTGAACTTGGGCATTTGGTAACAGCTTTGGTCTAATATAACTAACACACAACATTTGGGACACTACTAAAATATAGTGATAAGAGTTGAGAACCTGTTTTTAGAGGAATCTTGAAAAAATTAGACAACTTTTATTATTCATTGAATATAAATACATTTCAGAATTAAATTTCACTTACCTTTTAAAAATATGTATATTTATATTCAGAAAAATGATTTAAAAAACTAATCTTTCGTGAAGTTAAATATTTCTTTATCATAAGGATTTAAGTTTTCTTGAGTCACTTTAAAAATTTCCCTTTAGAATGGATGTTGGAAAATCCCAAAATCCCTAAGTTGGTAAGAACTACCCATTTCATCTAATCTGCCACTAATTGATAGCATAGAGGGCTACCTTGTAACTATATGCTTCATAAAAACTCAAACTGTGGGATTTGCAAAGTCTAAAAAGGAAATTCCTTCACCCTTGAGTCAGGCTAATACTCAGTCTTGGGAAAACAAACAAATTTATAATATTGTTATCACTAAATGCACACCATTTATGACCAATTGTAATAGACCAGAACTCTGGAGAAATGTATTTAAAACAAGAATTCTTACAACAAGGTGTTAACTCAGTGGAATTGATAAGACAATGGCTATCTAGTTTAGCTAGTGAGTTCTCTCAGTATGATTGATTTAATCCTACAACAAGGTGTTAACTCTGGAATTGATAAGACAATAGCTATCTAGTTTACATATACCTTAGTACTTAGCATGGTGATGTAATTGTAATGTAGTATGTAAACTAAGGACAAAGTCAGCCACATTCAGTCTTTGATCAACCTTGTGGTGGCTCTCCTGTCTCCTGCAGTCCTCCACTGAGACCAAGGCCTGTCTGAAGGTCCCCCAGAAAGCTACCCTGGCCCCAGGCCAAGGAGACAGATTATTCCTGACTATTCTTGTGGTAATTATTCTGCTGAAGCCAAGGCCCATTCGGCCTCCAGAGAGCTAACCAAACATTACAACCAACAACCATTTACACTTTTTGTTTGTGTGACATTTCTCTAATCCCAGTTAATAGGTAAAATTTCTCTTTTAATTTATCAAAAGACTGAATTGATCAGGCTCATTTTGACATTATCCATACATTTTATGTATTTTATGTTTTATGTATAGATACATTTGTATCAAAAATTTGAAAATCCAATATTTCATTAAAACTGCATTTCCCCCTTAAAGATTATATTCAATTTTATCAAGAAAATAGTGAAAACTGAAAGAGAGAAGTAGTAGCCATAAAGCTTGTCATAAAATCCAATTAATCCAAATCCCAAGAATAGTTAGCTTTGAAACTGGAAGGACAACAAATAAAGTTGAACAGATCTGTCAGCATTTTCTTAGTAAACTATTTTTGTGATTAATGAAAGGATAACCACTTCATTTGAACTCTTAATCCCATTTAATACCACAGACTTTTTCATACTATCTGGTGAAACATAATGTGTGTGTGTGTGTGTGTGTGTGTATAATATATATATATATATAAGCTGTACTTAATTCTACATAATTTGAGAAGAAGTGGGAAATTTTTAAAGATATCTGATAAAAAGAAAGGTACTAAAAATTTGGAGGTGCGAGATAGTATTATTACCCCAAAAAAATTATTCAAGGAGATTTCAATAATTGTAAATCCATGTGCCCACTTTCCTATCTGTATAAAATCTTCCTGAGAATTAGCTCTCTTATTGGAAGATATCCTTACTTTCATCACTTAGTCTATCTTTAAACAGATGAAATTATCAAAACAAACTAAGAATTTATCAGCTGTTTAAGAAACTGAGAACTCCAGCAGATGTTTGAATAATTGAAGTCCTTAATCATTACTATATAATGTTATCTGAGCTATGATCAGCTTCTATAACTCATCATCTGTTTTCTTCTGCTACCATATTCTTGTCATGAGTCACGTACAGCCTACTTTTCAGTGATACATATGAGATCGAATTTACCTCCTTATTTTTAAGTTATAGAAACTCTAGCAACAAAATTTATTAAATGTTTATAATATTCCAAGTTAAACTATGAGGATATAAAGACAAAAACATTGTCTTTGCCCTTGAGCTTACATTTTAATGTGAATGATAATATGCAAATACTTGTGTACAACATATACATATAAGGCTTGAAGTAAGGAGAACAACCAGAAGATATTAGAAATTGACAACTCATATCAAAAGTGGAGACTATATGAGTTGACATAAGAGAGTATATAAGAGAGATGTTGTTAAGGTAACAGCAGCAGGACTTGGCAAAACATTGAGCCTGGGTGACTGGGAAAGGGTTTGTACCCTTGATAGTAACAGGAAAGTAGAAGAACAAAGGATAGTTTACCTCTCAGATTTGTGGAGAAGGAAATAATTTGTGGCCAAAGAAGAACTGGAATTCATTATTGAACACAAAATAGATAATTTTGATTACATTAAGTTAAAAAGTTTTCGAACAAACATTAATGCAGACAAGATTAGAAGGGAAGCAATAAACTGGGGGGAAAATTTATATTCAAGGGTTCAGATAAAGGCCTTACTTCTAAAATATATAGAGAATTGACTAAAATTTATAAGAATTCAAGCCATTCCTCAATTGATAAATGATCAAAGGATATGAACAGACAATTTTCTGATGAAGGAATTGAAACCATTTCGAGTCATATGAAAAGGTGCCCTAAATCACTATTAATCAGAGAAATGCAAATTAAGATAACTGAGATACCACTATAAACCTCTCAGATTGGCTAGAATGACAGGAAAAGATAACGATGAATATTGGAGGGGATGTGAGAAAACTGGGACACTAATACATTGTTGGTGCACTTGTGAACTGATCCAGCCATTCTGGAGAGCAATGTGGAACTATGCTCAAAGGGCTATCAAACAATGCATACCCTTTGATCCAGCAGTTTTACTACTAGCCTTATATCCCAAAGAGATCATAAAGGGAGGAAATGTTTGCACTAAAATGTTTTGTAGTAGCAAATATTTGGAAATTGAGTGGATGTCCATCAGTTGGAGAATGGCTGAACAAGTTATATTATATGAATGTTATGGAATATTATTGTTCTATAAGAAATAATCAGCAGGGTGATTTCTGAGAGGCCTGGAGAGATTTACATAAACTGATGTTGAGTGAGATAAGCAGAACCAGGAGATCATTGTACATAGCAACAAGAAGATTATAATATGATCAATTCTGATGAACTTGGCACTTTTCAACAATAAGACGATTGAGGCCAGTTGTTTGCTTGCATTTTGTTTTCTTTCCCATTTTTTCCTTTTTGATAATTGTATATATGCATATATATGTGTGTGTGTGTTTGTGTATTGTGTTTAACATATATTTTTAACATGTTTAACATATATTGGATTACTTGCCATTCAGGGAAGGGAGTGAGGAAAAGGGGAGGAAAATATGGAACACAAGTTTTTGCAAGGGTCAGTGTTGAAAAATTATCTATGTATATTTTTTAAAGTAAAAAACTTTAATAAAAATGTAAATAAAGTTTTAAAAAATAGTAACAAGAAAGTTAGGAAGAGGAGATGGTTTTGAGGAGGAAATTAATGAGTTCTGTTTTGATGTGCTAAGTTGGAGATCCTTTTAAGACATCTAGTTTGAAATAACCAAATATCAGTTGGTAATGGGTAATAAGAGATCAGGAGAGAGAATAAGGTTTAATGTATAAATCTAAGAATCATCCATATAGAGATGATAATTGTGATCCTAGAATCTTATAAGATCAGCAAACAAAGTAGTAAAAAGGAGTCCTGGCACAAACTGTGGCCTGAATAAAACTCCAACAATAAGAGACCAAGAGAGTGTCATACAATTCCAGAGAAAAGAGAGCATCCAGAAACAAAGGCTGATAGTGTCATAGACTTCACCGGTCAAAAAGGGGAAAGGGGAAGGAAGGAAAAACACATTAAATACCTCTTATGTGCTAGGCACTACACTAAGAACTTTAGAGAGATCTTTGATCTTCAAAACAGCTTCAGGAAAATAGAGATGCTAATATGATTCTGATTTTATGATTGAGAAAACTGAGGGGAATAAAGTTTAAGTGACTTGCTTAGGATTATACTGTAAGTGTATGAGACCAGATCTGAACTTGAGTCTTTCTGATTTAAGCCCAGTGTTCTATCTATAGTGGTACTTGGCTCATTATCCTAAAAGGGTGAAGGATGAAAAAAGGCTACTTGACCTGCTAATGAAGAGATCAATGTTAATTTTGAAGAAAAATATTTTAGTTGGCGATGAAGTGAGGTTGGAAATTGTATTGCAGAGGGTTTAGTAGACAATGACAGGAGAGGAAGATAGATATCCTTCTCAAAGTGTTAGCCAAGAAGAGGGGAAGAAACATAGGACAGTAGCAAATGATGATGATAAGGTCAAATGAGACATCTGGTTTGAATGTGTTAGTAAGTTTCAGTTACCTTTTAGGTAAGGAAATATTGAAAATGAGAGAAGGTGACAGTAATAAGGGATAGAATGAGATTGCTTGGGCATGAATAGAAGGCAGTGACTTTTCAAGAGAAGCACTTCTTTATTTGAAATTGAGATGAGAAGATTGTGTGAGAATGCAGCTGAATAAAAAAAAGATAAGGAGAATGGTTAAAAAGACAGTTCTTGGTATGTTTGAAGGAGGGAGATTAAAGAGAGATAAGAACATTTGTAATAGCCACTATGATGAATGGGGTAGTAAATCAATTTGCGAGGTCTAAAAGGGTGGAATTATTGCAATAAGGACCCAGTTGAGATTATATAACATGAATTCTTAATGAAGTTAGTATGCACAGTTTTGTGATTTTTTTTCCCTCCAGTTCTAGTCATCCCTATGTAAATAGGACTAAAAATTGCAGATGATGGAAGTAATCCAAGGATGGAGTTTGGCAAGGAATGATTTGCAATAGAAGGGGAGGAAAGGGATTCAAATATAAAATTTGAACAGATTCATCATGGGACTGAGATGTAGAAGCTCGGAAGATAATGTACTTTACTTGCTTAATGTTTATACTCTGTGAATTTGTGGAGGCTCATACATATTTTTGATTCCTTTCTTTTATTTTGTCTCCTATGAATGATTATCCTGTCTGAGTACATATTCTTTTTCTTATGTCATACTATTATCTGTAGTAAAAATCTTATTCTATTGTTTGTTTTTTATCAGATCAACAAATATTCAGTTAAATATAATCTTTCTGGCATTCATTAGAGGTAGTCCCTTCCTAGCCATAAATCTATCATTCCTATATCTGAAGCCCTGATTTCAAAATCCATATCCTATTCTCACAGCACCATCTTCTTAATGATCACTGTCCACTTCTCAAATCTTTCTTGTCTTAAACTTCTGACTTAAATGTCAGATAAGAAATCCCCTGTATCATTAATCATTAATCTTCAGTTCCTTAGTAGGGGCTTTATAATCTCTAAGGATGATTTATTTGATTTATTTATTTCTAGAAAGTATCACATTAATTAAAAAAGACATGTATTATTTATGTTATTTAGTAAGATTTGGGGCAGTAGAGAAGAGGCTCCTCTATATTTCAGATACTTGCCCAAGGAAGTCAGTTTAGTTCAATACAAATCCAGAAAAACATTCATTATGCAATTCTACATAAGGGACACTGACTGAAGACAAAATGGTATGTTTTTCATATTAAGTTGACATATGGTCATTTTTGTAGTTTTTAATAGGGAATCATCAATCACCACAACCTGCATTTTCTTCTAGTGATCAAATACTATATGAGTCTATTACTTTTGATAGCACCTCTGGTTCTTCATCATATCTGCAACATAGAAATCAGGATGACCCTCTCTACCCTCTTTAAGAAGAGCTCTTAAATAATGACACAGTCCACTCTAGGAATACAGTAATCTTTATTCTTCTTTTTTCCCCCCTCTATATAACTCTATTTATCCAGTGTAACTTAGATTCCACTTTGCCTTAACTGGATTATTTCTCCTCTTAGTTTTTCCCTTGAAGCATACCTTCCATTCTGGTAAGAAACGCTTAATTATCACTGAAACAGCTGGAGAACTAAGGCAGTTTTCCACCAGACCTTTGTCCTCCCTCAGAGAGCCATCTTGCATTTTGATTACAAATAGTTGTTCACTGATTCTAAAAAAATGCAAGTATTGGGCAACTTCTAAGTTATTGAGATTCTTATTTTTAAACCATTTATTCCTTTATTTCGACATTTTTTATTGAGCCTAATAAAAAAAAAAACAAATAGGAATGTTTCCATGTTTAAAAAAATAGAGCTCCAAAAGAGGTTTGCATTTAAAAATATGATTCTCTATTACATTGGTGGTTTTCTAAAATATATTATGTTTGATTGAGAAAAAAAGTCATTGTAGCAAATTTCTCTAAAAAAAAAACCTGATGTTCAAGCTATATATAAAATGTATTCAAATAAATAACAGCAAGAAATATTCTTTAATAAGTGACCAAAAGATATGAATAGCATATAAATTCTCAAAAGAAGAAAAACAGGTTAGCAACAATCATATGTAAAAAATATTACAAATCATTCTTTGGGATGCTGATTATGATTAGCTTTTTTCTAATCATAATTAGGGAAATGCAAATTGAAACAATCCTGATATTCTACCTCATACTCATCAGATTGATAAATATGACCAGAAAAAGGAGAGAATTACAATTGTTGGTAGTGTTATAAATTTAATTTGGAACTATATGCCAAAGAAATCAAAGAAAGAGGAAAAGTTTTTATGTACCCATAAGTACACAAATATGTATAGCTATTCTTTTTGAGATTTATCAGAGAATTGGAAGTTAATGGAATGCCCATCATTTGGGGAATGGCTGAATTATAGTATATGAATGTAATAGACTATGTTGTAAGAAATTATGGAGAAATCTAGGAAGATATAAATGGACAGTAAAGTAACTGGAACCAGAAGAACAATTTATACAGTAATAATTCTGATCAGTACAGTGATTAACCATGATTCCAGACAGTATACAAATTCTAATAATTTTGGGGGCATAATTCCAAATTGCTTTCTAAAATAGCTGAACCAATTAATAGTTTCACCCTTTTCACTGAATGAACTAAGTAAAATGAAATGAACAAAAAAAAATATACAATTAAAAACAACATTGTAAAGACAAACATCTTTGAAAGATTTAAGAACTCTGATCAATGCAGTGATCAGCCATGACTCCAAAGGCTTAGTAATTTAGCATGCCATATTATCTGCCATCTGGCAAAGAATAAGACATATTGTTCAGACGTGGTCAATGTGGGGGTTGATTTTATTTTATAATTTTATAAGAGGGTTTTTTGAGAGGAAGAGAAAGAAAGTGGTGATGTGAAAAAGAGGTGGGTCATCAGTTGGTTGCAAGAATTTCTTTCTTCTTGTAAATTTATTATATACATATTTGGAAATTCTTTTTTATTTAGAATTTATTAAATGCAGATTTTTTAAATAATTAAGATTTATCAGAATATTCTCAAAAAGTAAAATTCATAAGAATAATAAATTCAACATATGAGTTTCAAAATTTCCCTGCTTCTTTATGCATTCCTCTGAGCCATATTTTTTTTCCTATCCTGTACTATTTTAAAATAATTCCTTGATGTTCTTTTCTCTTCTTTTGTGGGGAAGTTGACAACAGGTACACCCTGTTTGGATTTGTTGATTATAACCAAAAGTATGTTACCTATATATGAAGTCTGTAAAACAGTCAAAATACAAGAGTCAGCCATTCAGTTAGTAAACATTAAGCACTTACTGTGTGCCAGGCACTGTGCTAAGTTCTGAAGATACAAAGGCAAAGGCCCTCTTGAGAACTCACTATCTAATGGGGAAAGACAAAATATAAAAATAAGTGAAAGGGGAGGGATTAAAAAGGAGAGTACTTAGAGAGTGCAAGGGACATGATGAAGCCTAGATGATGAAATGGCTATCTTGAGCAACTCCCAAATGAAGGATCTGAGAGGAAGAACTGCTATCCACCTTCTCCATACAGAGGTAAGGAGAAAGCCTAGGAGCAAGAGAATTCTGGACAGTTGCAAGTTTCATGCTTGATATGGTGTTGCAGGATGATGTGATGCCAAAGAATATGATGAAATCCAGAGGAATACAACCAGATGAGAATTTTTCCAAGGAAAATTCCCAGATAAGAAAAAAACCCTTTCTGTGTGACATCTACATAAACTCAGCCATATTTATGTTTTTTTCTTTTTTTATTATAGCTTTTTATTTACAAGTCATATGCATGGGTAATTTTTCAGCATTGACCCTTGCAAAGCCTTCTGTTCCAACTTTTCCCCTCCTTCCCTCCCCCCCCCCACCACTTACAAGCCATGTTAATGTTAGCACTGGCTAACCCATATGCCTAGAATGCACTCTCTCCTTGACATTACCTCAGAATTTCTTTCTTTTTGTAAAGTTCAAGAATAATTTTCTATAATTTCCCAACTGCTAGAACATTCCTTTCTAAACTACCTTGTATTTTACTACTCTATTTGTATTTATTAATTTTATACTTGTTCTGTATGTATTCTTTTGTTTTATATTTATAATTATATTTATAATATATTATTATGTTTTATGTACATGTTTCCTCTATTAGAATATAAGTTCCTATTATACCTAAGTTTGGAAATGCTGAATTTATGATGTTAAAGGATATTTAGTTGAAAATGTCCAACAAGCAGATGATTGAGATTGGAAGTTAGTAGAGAGATTAGGACTGGATATGTAGATCTGAAATTTATTTGTAAAGACAATCAGCAAGTATTTATTAAGTGCTTTATTGAAGCCATGGCAGCTGATAGGAGTAAGTCTCTTGATACTCATTCCTAAATTTCCTCCTTCCTGTCTTATCATTATTTCTCTGTATCATGTAGACCACCCTGATGTCCCACTCTTTTCTCCTTTCCTTCCTCTTTATCCCCCTCCCCAGTATTAAACTTGTGAGTACCATTTGCCTCTCATAGCCCTCCCTTTTTAGGATCCTTCCCCCCACCTTAGAATTTCTCCCCTTTTCCTCACAATTTCTGTATTCCCTTCTGCTTAGCTTATTCTTTCCCTTTTCACTTTTCCCCTCCCACTTTTCAAGTGAGGTGGGAGAAGGTTCACCATAAATCAAATATGTCTAATATTTTTCTCTTTAAGTCAATTCTGATGACAGTAAGATATACACTATGTTCATCCCCCTCCCTTATGTCCCTCAGATATAATAGATTTCCTTTGCCTCTTTGTGAGATGTAGTTCCCCCAATTTACCCTTTTTCTGGTACAATTTCCTTTCCACCTCTAGTTTCTTTTCTATATTATAACTGTAAAACTAAATTATACATGTGTTCTTTATGTATATTTATAACAAAAATATAGTTCCCAAGATTTCTTTTTACCTTTTTATGTTTCTCTTGAGTGCTATATTTGGAGATCAGTTTTTTGTTTTGTTTTGTTTAGTTCCAGTTTATTTCATCAGAAATAGATGAAATTCACCTATTTAATTGAATGTCCATCTTCTTCCCTGAAAAAAAGATGCTCCTTTTGGCTGGGTAAGTTATTCTTGGCTGCATAGCAATTTCCTTAGCCTTTTGGAATATCAGATTCCAGGCCTTTCGATCCTTTAATGTGGTTGCTGCTAGATCTTGAGTAATCCTTATTGTGGCTCCTCTATATTTGAATTGTTTTTTTTTCTAGCTGCCTGTAGTGGTTTTCCTTAGTCTGATAGTTCTGGAATTTAGCCACAATATTTCTTGGAGTTTTGATTTTGGGGTCTCAGTAGGTGATTGATGAATTCTTTCAATGTCTATTTTACCTTCTGTTTCTATAATATTTGGGCAGTTCTCTTTGATAATTTCCTGGAAAATAGAGTCCAGAATCTTTTTTTCATCATATTTTTCAGGGAGTCCAATAATTCTGAGATTATCTGTCCTAGATCTATTTTCCAAGTCTGTTGTTTTCCCAAGTAAGTATTTGACATTTTTTTCCATTGTTTCATCTTTTTGGTCTTGATTGATTGATTCTTGGTATCTCCTTGAGTCATTCAATTCCATTTGATCAATTCTAATTTTAATGAATTATTTTCTTCATTTACTTTTTTAAAATTTCTTTTTGTAGTTATCCAATTGAGTTTTTAAGTGAATTGTTTTGTTTTATGGAATTTTTTTCCATTTCACCAATTTTATTTTTAGAGAGCTATTTTCTTTTTCCAAGTCACTAATTCTGCTTTTCAGGGTTTTGATTTCTTTATCCACTCTATCTTTAAATGAGTGGGATGACTTATCCAGAGTCTCCTGCCAAGCTTCCTTTTCCTTTTCCCATTTTGCTTCTAGCTCTCTTGTGAGAACCTTTTTAATTTTTTCTATGAGAGTCTTGTGTATTGAGGACTAGATCATATCCCCCTTTGGGGATTCATCTGGAGACAGTCTGTTTTTAGTGTCCTCAGGGTTTGAAGTCTGCTCTCTATCCATATAGAAGCTCTCTATTGTTAGAGCCCACTTTAATTTTTTGCTCATTTTGTCAAAGAAGAATCAAAGAAAACAAACAAACAAAGAAACAAACAAGCAAATGCAGTCTGCTTTTTTGGGTAGTATGGTATTATTAAGCTTCCTCTACAGACTGCAGGCAGCAGCAGTGAAGCACTAGCAGGACAGCAATGGTTGTGTGGCCAGGTCTGATTCTTCTGAGTCTGCACTTGGCTCTGAGACTCTGAGAGCATGCTGAGTCACTCCGGATGAGTATGGGCAGGTCCCAAGATACCCTAGCTTTTCAAGGTTATAGTCTTTACCCCCTGTGTTTATAGCTTCTCTGCTATATATATCTATATATAATATTATCAAGGATATTATACAAGAATATTATATAGCATATTTTATATATATATATATATATATATATATATATATATATATATATATATATATAATATGCTATTATGTACATATATACACATATATATTTCGAGGATATCTTCTGTTGGTAATGTATTCGTGGGTTTTTTCAGTCAAACACTAATTCCGAGGTTGTATCATGAAAAAAAATATTCTGAGGGCAAGAAGAAGCTTAGATAGATGCATGTGTCATCTCCGCCATCTTGGCTAGAAGTCCGATCTCCCAAAGAGACGATTTTCATTTATGGAAAAAAATATAAGCTCCTTACAAATAGAAATTATCTTCATTCTTTCTGTTTGTATTCTCATCACCCAACACAGTATGTGATGCCTAGTAAATTACTTAATACATACTTCTTGATTAACTGACAAAAAAATATTTGTAGTGGGAGTGGGGGTAATCTGTTTATAAAAATAAAAGCATTATAATGACTTTTCATTACCAAGTCCTCACCAAAAATTAGAGAGGTTAATTTTAAGAAGCCCAGGATTAGTGACCAATGCATATTATGCAAGAAATGGTAGAAACAAAGGAATATATAATGGTAGGCTGCAGAACTTTAGCCCCTGCAATGCCTATGTTACATTATATTATCATGCCAGGCATGCCTCACCTGACAAGTTGTAATTATACATCATAAGTTTATTGTCTTCCATAGATGACAGACAGCAAATCCCAATACTACAAATGCAGACTTCAAAATACCCTTGAGAATTCAATATACTATATTAGAACCAGATCATTATTACAGAATGAACTGATACCCACAATTACTTGGACTTAACATTAGTCAATAAAAACTTAAGACCAACATTTTAAATAGATTTTGTCATACCAAACACTCATAAACTCCAAATAACATGGAACAAAAACTTGAAAAAATAAAAATATGACAAAAGAACTAAAAGTTATGTGGGAACAGGGATGAGATACACATTATTCCCATCTTACTCTTTGTTATAAGAGTTGTTATGAGTATGTTTCTAGTAAATCTACCAAAGATAAGTTTACATCCTAAGGCTTTTATTCAACTACAAAAAAAGTTGTTTTATCCTCCTATGCAAAAAATAAATAAAATACTAAATATAAAAGAATAATAGCATTATAATGTCTTGTCCCAGGACAATTTATATCTGAACACCTTCAGATAAGATGAGAACAAGATGATGATAATGCAAAACTGATACTTCCATGGCACTTTAAAGTTTGCAAAACATTTACATATATTATCTCATTCACGCCTCACAACTCTGTGAAGTACTAGTTGTATATTTGGATCTGTCATGGGGGGACATGCAGCAATCTGTCCTTAGCAGATAGGGTCTCAGATATGCCTTTTTAGCTTTAAGTATTCAGTATTTTACCATTTTCAGTTCCTTCTGAGAAAAGACAGACTAGGATTGCCCTCTATTTATTTATATCTCTTTTTTTTTTTTTTCACATTAAAGGCCTGAGACTTTCTTCTGTACCTTTAAATGATATTTCATTGTTTCTTATAACCTGGAATGTGGAGAATGGTATGCCTGCACTTTTTCTTCTAGCTTATACTTTGAGCATAAATAATACTTGAGCACAAATCACTAATCTTCTTTCATACTTATACATATTTCATACATCCTCAGGCTTCGTCTTTCAAGCTGTTCAAGGGTCATCACAAAACTCATCTTCATGTATTGAAATTCCTTTTCACACTTCTTAACTATGTTGAAATAGTTGTATTTATTTTCCTTGTCTCACATTTTTCTCACTTATGAAATCTTGCTAACTATCCTTCTCTGTTAGCCCTATTATTCTTTCTAAAAATCTTTTCTTAGGTTGTTCTTTCTCCTTCATGTCAAGCCTTTTTCTCAATCCATTATCCTTCAGTATTTCCTCAAGATTAAATTTCATCTGTCCATATTCAGTGTTTGATATTTTTCACTATTCTAAAGTTCTTCAAGTCACATTCATAATTTTTTTCTCCTGCTTATCTAGATCAAATCCTTCTTCACCAGTCCCTTCTACCACACAACTTTTTCCTCTGAATATCAAAAGTACAAAAGAGATTTAATATGCCTCCATTTTTACTAGTTAGTTGATAAAGTTCATCAAGCTATTCTTAAGAAAACATGAAGAAAAATAGGCTCAATGATAGTACAATTGTATTGATTCAGAATAGGTGTGTTGTGCTGGACCCAAAGCATAGTCATTAATGGTTTAGTAACAACTTGGACAATTATATTCTTCATTATAAATAATTTAAATAGAGGCATAGATGGCATCTTTATCAAATTTGAGACATAAATCTGGGAGGGATACAGTGTAACAGTATCGAAAAACATTTTAAAAGACTTGATAATTGGGTCCAATTTGATTAGCTAAAGTCTAATATTATAAATGTAAAGCTTTACTTTTGGGTAAGATTTTACAAATGAGTTTATATTTTTGGCAAATAAAGAAACAAACAAATAAATCCTTTTCTGAATAAGGTAGTTGAGTTATACTGATTAAATTTAGGTACAAAATTGTCATAATCAGTGTCATTGTCTTTTCTTCCATTTATTATCCATCTAGGTGTCAATTGTTTAAGAATTGTTCGTAATAAGCCTTGAAAAAAATCTTAGCTTTATTAAATTTTAATTCTTTTTTTCTACTTCTTAAAAATTAATTGTTGTTCTAAGTCTGAAATACAATGGAATCAAATGTTCCATAAAATTATGTGTTCTGTTGCCTTTGGATACACAACTTAACTAGTTCCTCTGACTTCTTTATATGTTTTTCAGAGGAGAACCTATGAGCCATCCTTGCATTTAGTTACAATTTTCTTTGGTTTCCAGGTTTTGTTTATAGTTGGAATTTCAAGATTAATAACATTCAGTTCCTTCAGTATTATTTCCTCTTCTTGGTCACTGGAAAAAGATCACACATTTAAAATGGCAACAGTTAAGTTGTTTATAGACTGTATTTATGATTTTATTTGTTTCCTAGGTTGTCATGGTCATTAATTCGTTCATCACCAAATGATTAGTGTGTGGGTGATAAAATTCTTTTTAGTAGCCTAGGCTGGTCCTCAGAAAGCAGACACATTCTTTTACTAGGCCCCTATTTGAAGTCTTCCTATATTCATAGAAACTGTCACAGCTTCCATGTGGAACTTTCTAGAGTACTTCCATGCCATGATGAGGCAACGGGAGAAGAACTCTGGAATTCTGTGTACTCTATGGGTCCAAATGCACGTTTCACTTTCCTCTTAAGTCTGCCATACATAGAATATGAATATGACAATTGACTATACTTGTAGTACCAATGGAAAGTAGTGAAGATAGAATATCATGGTAAAATTGAAATGAATATAATTTAAATGAATACTTAAAGAATATAATTTAAAGGAATATTTTAAAATATTCACATAGGTTTTTATACACAAATTTGAGTGTTTTTCAATCAGTTTCCATATGTGTATATGTATATATAAAAGTTTTTCTTTTCAACAAAATTACTTTTGACAAGTACAACTTATTTATAGTAATAGTCTATATTCAACCCAATAAGCAGTATTTCTCTGAGATATATATCATTAAACTACTCTCAAAAACCTAAAGGAAAAAAAAAAGCACCATGTGATATTTTCAGGGATCAAATGAAGGGAGAAAAGGAAATTAGCTACATTCTCTCTGTTAGCCTAGGGTAGTCTGATAGTTTTGAGTAGCGCTACTCTTTAACAGCAAAGGAAATATATCACCATTTAAATCACAGATCCTTGTGGTATTGTTATTTTTATTCTAAAATTTTACTCTTCAAAATACTAACTCCTTCTTTGCATTCTTTTGGAAGTAATCATATTCCCATACTAATTAAACTCCATATCCTATTCTTAAATCCCCATTCTATGTTTTGCTTAAATGGATTCCCATGGATTTTATGAGGCCTTTTTTTACCATCTCTGTTGCTTAGTGTCAAAGAGTCTTTCTGATAGGTGACCAGGGAAGCTTTTTTGAATTTTTCACAATTCATCAAGACTGACCCTTTCCCCTTTTAAAATCTCTTCTTGCTTCTTAGCCTTTGGGGAGGTCTTTGAACATGGTACCCCCTGACCCTATTTCCTCTTCAAAGTTCTTCTTTTCTGTGCAGGGAACCAAATGCCTTTCAAAAGTCATCTATTTCAATTTTATACTAGTCTGTCAGCAGTGTTTTTTAAAAAATAAAATAAGGAAAATGGGAAACAATGTTAAAATCAGTGGAAAGATGTTTGTTTACTCTTTATTCTTATTTCTCTTCCTCTTTTTCTCCCTCCCTCTGTCACTTCCTTCTTTCTTTCTTTTCTTACTTCCTTCCATCTCTTTATTCTTCCTTGAATGAATGAGGGGGTAGAGAGAAAAGCAGGAATGGAGAATTTATTTTGTTCTCCATTTTATTGTCAATTTTGTGTTTCTTGCACAAAACAGTACAGTTTTTAAACTAATTCTTCCTTAGATTCTGATCACAGTCCAAATTAGTTCAGAGGCAGGTTCTAATGATGTTTAAATATGTGCTATTAGAGAACAATTAAAATCAGAAGGCATTATTTCACTGAAAGCCAGTGATTCTGTATAGTAAATTTGGAAGTTGCCTTTAGTGAATTTGGAAGTTGCCTTTAGTGATGCAGAAATGGTCACTTGCTTCAATGATTTGGTTATGTCTTTTCTGTATCTATTCATGTGATACAACCTGAAATTCTCCAAAAAAAATTTCTTCAATTTACTTTCTAAATTTAGCTTCCTAGATTGACTTGACATTAAGTTGTAGATTTTGTACTATTTTTGTAAAATTGAGTTTCAAACTAGATAAGGCCACCTAGTTTTTCTAAAACGTCCTGAAAATTTCTTGTTGTTTTACTGAGAAAGTAATTTCTAATTCTTCTAATACTTTCAGTCTTTCAAAAATCACTTCAGTCAAATAGTAGTAGAAAAACCACACAATTAATAATATCAACTGAAATGAATATATAGGGTACACACTACCTTGTTTAAAAATAACAAATAATAGAGAACCCCAAAGATTCAACTAAAAAGCTATTAGAAATAATCCACACCTTTAGCAAAGTTGCAGGATACAAAATAAATCCACATAAATCATAGCATTTTTATATGTCACTAACAAAGTCCAACAGTTAGAGTTACAGAGAAAAAATTCCATTTAAAGTAACTACTGATAGTATAAAATATTTAGGAATCTATCTGCCAAGGGAAAATCAGAAACTATATGAGCAAAACTACAAAACACTTTCCACACAAATTAAGTCCGATCTAACCAATTGGAAAAATATTAAATGCTCTTGGATAGGGCAAGCAAATATAATAAAGATGACAATCCTACCTAAACTAATCTATTTATTTAGTGCTATACCAATCAGATTCCCAAAAAACTATTTTAATGACCTAGAAAAAATAACAACAAAGTTTATATGGAAAAACAAAAGGTCAAGATTTCAAGGGAATTAATGAAAAAAAAAAAAATCAAATGAAGGTGGCCTAGCTGTACGATCTAAAATTATATTAAAAAGCAGCAGTTACCAAAACCATTTGGCATTGGCTAAGAAATAGACTAGTTGATCAGTGGAATAGGTTAACTCCAAAGGACAAAATAATTAATAACTTTAACAATCTAGTGTTTGACAAACCCAAGGACCCCAGCCTTTGGGATAAGAACTCAATGTTTGACAAAAATTGCTGGGAAAATTGGAAATTAATATGACAGAAACTAGGCATTGATCCACACTTAACACTGTACATCAGGTCAGGTCAAAAAGGGTTCATGACCTAGGAATAAAGAATGAGATTATAAATAAATTAGAAGAACATAGGATAGTTTACCTCTCAGACCTGTGGAAGAGGAATGAATTCATGACTAAAGAAGAACTAGAGATCATTATTGATCACAAAATAGAAAGCTTTGATTATATCAAATTGAAAAGTTTTTGTAAAAACAAAATCAATGCAGATAAGATTAGAAAGGAAACAATAAACTGGGAAAACATTTTTAAAGTCAAAGGTTCAGATAAAGGCTTCATTTCCAAAATATATAGAGAATTGACTCTAATATATAAGAAATCAAGCCAATCTCTAATTGATAAATGGTCAAAGGATATGAACAGACAATTCTTGGATAAAGAAATTGAAACTATTTCTAGTCATATGAAAAGATGCTCCAAATCATTAATAATCAGAGAAATGCAAATTAAGACAACTCTGAGATACCACTACACACCTGTCAGATTGGCTACAATGACAGGGAAAGGTAATGCAGAATGTTGGAGGGGATATGGGAAAACAGGGATACTGATACATTGTTGGTGGAATTGAGAATACATCCAGCCATTCTGGAGAGCAATTTAGAACTATGCTCAAAAAGTTATCAAACTGTGCATATCCTTTGATCCAGCAGCATTGCTACTGGGTTTGTATCCCGAAGAGATCTTAAAGAAGGGAAAGGGACCTGTATGTGCAAGAATGTTTGTGGCAGCACTCTTTGTGGTAGCCAGAAACTGGAAACTAAGTGGATGCCCATCAATTGGAGAATGACTGAATAAATTGTGGTATATGAATATTATGGAATATTATTGTTCTGTAAGAAATGACCAACAGGATGATTTCAGAAAGGCCTAGAGAGACTGATGCTGAGTGAAATGAGCAGGACCAGGATATCGTTATATACTTCAACAACAATACTATATGATGATCAATTCTGATGGACGTGGCTCTCTTCAACAATGAGATGAACCAAATCAGTTCCAATAGAGCAGTAATGAACTGAACCAGCTATACCCAGTGAAAGAACTCTGGGAGATGACTATGAACCACTACATAGAATTTCCAATCCCTCTAATTTTGTCCGCCTGCATTTTGGATTGCCTTCACAGGCTAAATGTACACTATTTCAAAGTCTGATTCTTTTTGTTCAGCAAAACAACTGTTTGGTCATGTATACATATATTACATTTAGTTTATACTCTAACATATTTAACATGTATTGGTCGACCTGCCATCTGGGCGGGGGGGGGGGGGGGAAGGAGAGGAAAAATTGGAACAAATGGTTTGGCAATTATCAATATTGTAAAATTACCCATGCAAATATCTGGTAAATAAAAACTATTAATAAAAAAATGACAAATAGTTGATATATATAAAAGATATATAGCAATGAACAAAAAACACTTTTTATATGTAAAAGTGATAATGCTTTGCTAAAAAAGTAAGTATATTCTTTGAGTGTTTTTTCTAAGTAAGATATTGAGTTGTTCAGATCCATCTTCAGGTTTAACTTTGACTACTGTTATGAAAAGCACTTGGCTAAGGTTGGGTATGCAGTGAATTGACCAAAAAACAGTAGTTTTTCTCTTTAAACTTAAAAACTCCATTTCAGGTTTTGTAGAAGAGGCTTCTTATCCAAAAGAAAATTGCAAGACATTCTATTTTTTAATTTTTTTCCTTTGAATATTTATTTATTTTTAATAAAGCTTTTTATTTTCAAAACATGTATGGATAATTTTCAACATTCACCCTTGCAAAACTTTGTTTTCCAATTTTTTCTTTCTGTCACCCCCCCCCCCCCAGATGGCAGGTAATCTAATATATGTTAAACATGTGTACTTTTTCTATACATATTTTCTTTTTTTTTTTTTTTCAGGCTGGGGTTAAGTGACTTGCCCAGGGTCACACAGCTAGGAAGGGTTAAGTGTCTGAGATCAGATTTGAACTCAGGTCCTCCTGAATTCAGGGCTGGTGCTCTATCCACTGCGCCACCTAGTTGCCCCTATACATATTTTCACAATTGTCATGCTTCACAGGAAAAATCAGATCAAAAAGGAAAAAAATGAGAAAGAAAACATAACAAAAAGAGTGAAAATACCATATTGTGATCCACACTCAGTTCCCACAGTCCTCTCTCTGGATACAGATGGCTCTCTTTATCATAATATTATTGGAACTGACCTCAATCATCTCATTGTTGAAAAGAGCCACATCCATCAGAATTGATCATTCTATAATCTTGATGTTGCCATGTACAATGATCTCCTGATTCTGCTCACTTCACTTAGCATCAATTCACGTAGATCTCTCCAGGTCTCCCTGAAATCATCCTGCTGATTGTTTCTTCGAGAACAATGATATTCCATAACATTCATATACCATAACTTATTCAACCATTCTCAAACTGATGGGCATTCACTCAGTTTCCAGTTTTCTTGCTGTTACAAAAAGGACTGCCATGAACATTTTTGCACATGGGGGTCCCTTTCGCTCCTTTATGATACTACTCTTTGGGATACAAACCCAGTGGAAACACTGCTGGATCAAAGGGTGTGCACAGTTTGATAGCCCTTTGAGTGTAGTTCCAAATTGTTTTCCAGAATGGATGAATCAGTTCACAACTCCACCAACAATGTATTAGTGCTCCAGTTTTCCCACATCTTCTCCAACATTTATCATTATCTTTTCCTGTCATCTTAGCCAATCTGAGAGGTATGTAGTGATACTTCAGAATTGTCTTAATTTGCATTTCTCTGATCAATACTGATTTTGAGCACCTTTTCATATGACTAGAAATGGTTTCAATTTCAATTTCTTTATATGAAAATTGTTCATATCCTTTGATCATTTATCAATTAGAGAATGGCTTGAATTCTTATAAATTTGAGTCAATACACTACATGTTTTAGAAATGAGGCCTTTATCAGAATCCTTGAATGTAAAATTTTTCCTCAGTTTATTGCTTTCCTTTAATTTTGTCTGCATTGGTTTTATTTGAACAAAAACTTTTTAATGTAATATAATCAAAATTATCCATTTTGTATTCAATAATGTACTCCATTTCTATTTTTGGCCACAAATTCCTTCCTTCTCCACATATCTGAGAGGTAAACTATCCTTTGTTCTTCTAATTTGCTTACAATATCACTCTTTATGTCTAAATCATGAGCCCATTTTAACCTTTACTTGGAATATGGTAGGTGTAGTTCAATGCCTAGTTTTTGCCATACTAATTTCAAATTTTCCCAGCAGGTTTTGCCAAATAGTGAGTTTTTATCCTAAAAGCTGAGATTTAGGGGTTTGTCAAACACAGATTATTATAGTCATTGACTATTTTGTCCTGTGAATGAAATTTTTTTTCATTAATTCCCTTGAAAGCCCTGACCTTTTGTTCTTCCAGATGAACTTTATTATTATTTTTCTAGCTTTGTAAAATAATTTCTTAGCAGTTTGATTGGCATGACACAGAATAAGTAGATTCATTTAGGTAGTATTGTCATTTTTATTATATTAGCTCAGCCTACCCATGAGCACTCGATATTTTTCCAGTTGATTAGATCTGAATTTATTTGTGTAGAAAGTTTTATAATTATTTTCATATAGTTCCTGACTTTTCCTTGGCAGGCAGACTCCCAGATGTTATATATTATCTACAATGGTATATATTATATACAAATAAGTATACTATCATATCAACTGCAAAGAGTGATAATTTGGTTTCCTCATTACCTACTCTATTTTCTTTAATCTCTTTTTTCTTCTTTTATTGCCAAAGCACACATTTCTAATACAATATTGAATGATAATGGTGAGAGTAGGCAACCTTATTTCACCCTTGATCTTATTGGGAATAGTTCTAGTTTGTTCATTACATATTATGCTAGCTGATGATTTTAAATTGATGGTATTGATCATTTTAAGGAAAACTAGAATTTTTAATAGGAATGGGTATTAGATTTTGTCAAATGCTTTTTCAGTATCTATTGAGATAATCATATGATTTTTGTTAGTTTGGTTATTGATATAGTCAGTTATGCTACTGGTTTTCCTAATATTGAACCAACCCTACATTCAAGATTTTTACATCAATATTCATTAGGGAAAATTGGTCTGTAATTTTCTTTCTGTTTTGACCCTACTCAGTTTAGATATCAGTACCATATCTGTGTCATAAAAGAAAATTGGTACAATTCCTTCTTTCCCTATTTTTCCAAATATGTCCTTCAAATATTTAAAGGGCTATCAAGCAAGAGAGGAATTAGATATGTTTTGTGTGATATTAGCCTCTCCAGAGAACAGAATTAGGATTGAGGTGTATAAATTAGAAGCAAATTTTAGATTAATTTAAAGAAAGAATATACTAAGCATTGTCCAATAGAGTAGACATTTTATTCAAGCAGTGAGTTTCTCATCATTGGAAGCATTCAGAGGCTGAATAATTGCCCATCAGGGATGTTTCAAATATGTTTCCTGCATTCCATTGAAAATTGAACCATTAAGCAAGGTCCCTTTTGATTTCCTTTTCTTTAGCTTATTTTCCATACTCTTTGGATTTGAAGAGTTATACTCCCAATTAAGCTTCAAATTATTAGTCTTTCAAAAGCCTAAGTTTATTCCTCTCTTTAGCCTCATCCCAGCAAACTAAAGCTATTGAAATTGGCGGGCAGGAGGGATGTCACATGAGATATTCTGTATCTTCCCTGATATTATTTCATTTAGAGCATGTATCTTGGCAAGTAACCCTTGAATTTCTTGAGATAAAAACATTTTATAAGTCAGATAAATATGAGTTAGGAATGTAGTACCACCATAAAAATCTCTCACTTCAAATTTACAAATTTGTAAACTCTTACTGATAATGCATTTAGGTAATTTCCTTTCCATGAGGATCATTTTTTTCATCTGTAAAATAAAGGAATTGGACTAGATTACTGTACTTGGAAGGTCCCCTTCTCACTCTAAATGTCTGTGATTCCAAGCCTGAAAGACTCTGGAATGTTCTATAAAAGGAAGTTATAGAGTTTACTGTTCAGATTTTTTTAAACATAAAAGAGTAAAATATTTATAGAGTGCCTTAACATATAATTCTTCCTTGAGGCAGGAGGAAGAACAAAATACCCTTTTGAGTTCTCTTCATTCCCACTAATGGGAAATTCTCCTGCTCATGTGAGTTATTCTTAGTACCATTACTGAGACCAGTTGAAGATTCTACCACAACTCCCAGTTATCACATTTCTACCAAGTTCACAAGGTAAATGGGTTTACAATTTCATTATTTAGCATACATTTTGTTAAGGAAAAAAAATTACCCTGGCAAATTATTTTATTGTGACCATTCCTTTCCAAGCTACATTTTTTTTCAGATCTTAAGAATTATTTTAAGGGAAATTGACTTGGAAAGATCTAGACTAAGATTAAGAGAAGCCTTGAAATCTCATGGAATTTATTTTATACTTCTCTCAATATGTATTTTTTGTTTGTTTGTTTTTGTTTTCTGAGGAATGATAAGAACTATCTAATGCACTTTGTATATGAAATAGATCTCTGAGGATTAAGCATCCTAGACTATGTAGATATTAGTCTTTCTTATTGAGAAGTTGCTATTCTACTAACTGGCCATGAGCTCTGTAATTTGTGATTGGTTCAGTTTGTGCTGCCCCTCTTTCAGGACGTGAGTAAGGAAGTACTGTTGCACCTTTTAGTTCTGAACTTCTATGATCTTGTGGTCCCCTTATTTCCAATAACAAGGCTATCACCCTGGTTCAGAGCCTCTTCACATCTTGCCTAAACTAGTGCAATAGCTTCCTTATTGCTTTCCCTACTTCTACTCTCTTCTCTGGGTCATCTTTCACACAGCTGCCAAAATAGTTTTCCTAAAATTCAGTGATTTCAGGTTGCTTTCCTACTTAGTAGACTCTAGTGATTCCCTATTACTTCCCAGTTCAAATATAAACTACTTATTGTCATTTAAAGCTCTTTACAACTAGCCTCACTCTCCCTTTTCAGTATTACTACATACTACTATTTTCCATATAGTATTCATTTCATCCATACCAGGCTTTTTGCTATTATTCATACATGATACTCCCATCTCCTCTCTCCATGCCTTTGCAATAACTGTTCCCCCATGCCTGAGAAAGCTGTCTCTACACTTCCATTTCTTAGAATTCCTTCATTTTTTAAAGACTCAGCTTAAAAACCACCTTCTGCATGAAGCCTTTACTGGTTCCCTAGTTCATGTTTTCTCCATGTTTAAAAAATAAGCTTTTTGAATGATTGAAATCTATTTAAGAAAATCCAAGGGCAAAAACAAATAGCTAATGAGTAAGGAAGCAAGGTGATCAGTTGTAACCAAAGAAGAAGCTAGAGCCAAGAAGGCAGAGCACATCCTGGGATCCAACTGAATTTTTCCAACATTTCCTTCCAAACAACTTTAACATAATACCTCAAATCAAATGTTGAAGCAGCAGTTGCAACAAAAGAGAGGGACATTTTTCCAGCATAAGACAATTTAAGAGATCTACAGGAGAGATCCATAACACTGGATTGGACACAGGTATGAAGCACAACAGAAGCACCAGCAATGGACTTTGGAAGCCTCCACAACAGCAAGAGTTTCAGGAGTTCTCAGCCCAAAGATGATAAAGGTGTCAGAAGGACATTACTGGGGACCCTTTGCAGTCACTGGAAGCAGGTTCTATTTGACAGCTGTTACCCATAAGCAACTCTGGATTACAGTTCTAGGGCAGAGGAAAACACTGTGATCAGTCACAAGAGAGTAGGGACCCTAGTCACTGGTGCAGAGCCAAGAGGAACATTGATACTTACAACCACAGAGAGCAGAGAATCTTCCTAATAAAGTCAGAACACAGACCAGGAGGATAGCGATCTACTTCTTCCAGGAAAACACCACCTTGGAAACACCCCAAACTTGCATACTCCCTGAACTAGCTCTGAAAATAGCAGCTTGAAAAAACTGCAATTTGGTACAGTGCCTCCTCACCTCCAGATGAGCACAACCCAACTTTAACATAAACTTAAAAGTGAAGAAACAGGCTAGGGGGGGAAAAAAAAAAAGAATAATAATAAAATAACTTGACCATAAAAAGTCACAATGGTGTCAAAGACCGAGATATAAACTTAGAAGAAGGCAACAGTGTGAAAATCACAACAAACAAAGCATCAAAGAAAAATGATTGTTGGGTTTTATTAGATCAGGAGTTCTTAATATGTTTTGTAGCATAGGGTAGCAGGGTGGCACAGTGGATAAGATGCTGGTTTTAAAGTCAGGAATTTCAAATCCATTCTTACTAGTTGTGTGATCCTAGACAATTTTTTTTTTTCTTTGACAAAAATTCTGTGAAAGTTCCCTCATCTGTAAAATGGGAGTTAATAATACTAGCCTCCCAGGGTTTTTGTGAGGGAAAATTGTGATAAATTTGTAAAGCACTTAGTACAGTACCTGGCACATAGTGGTCACTATATAAATATTTGCTGTAATCATTATCATCATTATCATATGCCAGGCACCGTATTAAGCTCTTAACATACAAAGAAAAGGACAAATCAGTTGGAGAATGGCTGAATAAGTTAGGGTATATGACTATTATGGAATATTATTGTTTTATAAGAATCGGTTAGGAGGATGATTTTAGAGAAGCCTAAAGAGACTTACATGTACTGATGCTAAGTGAAATGAGCAGAACCAGGAGATTACTGTACACAGCAACATCAGTATTATACAACAATCAATTCTGATGGACATGGCTCTTTCCAACAATGAGATGATTAATTTTAGCACCAATGATCTTGTGATGAGGAGAGCCATCTACACCCAGAGAGAGGACTGTGGGAACTCAGTGTAGATCATAACATAACATTTTCACTCTTTTTTTGTTGTTGCTCTCTTGCATTTTGTTTTCTTACTCATTTTCTTTCATTTTTATCTGATTTTTCTTGTGCAGCATGATAATTGCATAAATATGTTTACATATATTGGATTTAACATATATTTTAACATGTGTAACATATATTGAATTGTTTGCCATCTAAGGGAGGGGAAAAGGAACACAAGGCTATGTAAAGGTCAATGTTGAAAAATTATGTATGTATATGTTTTGAAAATAAAAAGCTTTAATAAAGAGAGAGAGAGAGAGAGAGAGAGAGAGAGAGAGAGAGAGAGAGAGAGAGAGATAAGAGGGGAAAAATCTTGCCCCTAAAGAGCTCACAATCTAACAGGGAAGACAATATGCAAAAAACCATGTACAAACAAGATCTATAAAGGATAAATTGGAGATAATTTTAGAAAGAAGGAATTAGCATTGGGCAAAGCTTCTTGCAGAAGGCAGGACTTTAGCTGATTCTTGAAGGAAGCCAGGAAGCAAATATGAGGAAGAAGAGAGTTTGGGGTGATATGGACAGCCAGTAAAAATGCCTGAAATTGAGAGATGAAATGTCTTGTTAGAGGTACAGTAAAAAGGCCAGTATCACTGCATTACAGATTAAGAGACCCACAAGAGAACATCAAAAATATGAGGAGAAAAAAGTTAAAAAGAGGCTTGCATCATATGGTCAGGCTTATTCTTTAGGAAGATCAGTTTGACAGATGAGTGAAGGATGGCTTGAACTGGGGAAGAGACTTGAGACAATGGCAGGTTGTTTTAATAGTGCCAGCATGTGGTGATGAGAACCTGGGCCCAGGTGCTGGTAGGATCTGGAAAAATGGGTATACAGAAGAAATGTTATTAAATTAGAATTGAAAGCAACTGATTGGCTTTGAGAAGCGAAAGAGAGTGAGGGTTGAGGATAATACTTAGATTGTAAGTTAGTGAAGATGAGAGTGAGCTAGTAGGATAGTGATACTTTGTGATATAAATATAGTGATATAAAAAAGATAGTGATATAAAAAAAAAAAGGTTGGGGGGAGAGAGAATAAAATCAGATTTGGCCATATTGAGTTTAAGATGTCTATGGGATATTCAATTCAAGATGTCCAGGAGACAATGGAAATTTGAGACTCAGGACTGGACAAATGAATCTGAGACTCATTTGCAGAGAGATAATAGTTGACTCTATAAGAATTTATGACATCAGGAAACAAAGTCTTGTAGAAAGAGAAGATAAGAAATCCCAAGAAAGAACCTGGGCAGGGAGGTAGGAGAGTGGGGTGGAGTAGGGAGGAAACACACATGGTTAACAAAAGTGACCTAGTGAAGATCTAGTAAAGGATCATAAAGAGTGATTAGATAATTAGGAGTAAGGGAGAGAATAGAGAAAAAGTAGAAGATAACTGATCATCAGATAAAAGGTCAATAAGGAAACCTCAGAATGCATTTTTATATACTATTTAAATGCATAAAATAAAATACATAGGGATTATAAAAGAAACCAATTATATTGAAATGTACTTATCATTTTTTTAATTTCTTGGATCCAAAGGCTAAGAAACTCTGTATTAAATAATCTTTGGGATCCCTTCCAAATCTAAGATTCCAGTACCCTAAATCTGAATAGAACATGCCCTAGGACTTCCCTCCAAGATGGCATCAATCCATAAATCAACATTTCTTGGCTATAGTTGCTAACTAGCTATAAATCCCCTTAACTACCATCACTTAGCGCTTCATTTCTGTCTTACCCACAAGAATACCATGAGAGACTTTGCCAAATTACATGCTGAAATCAAGATACATTGAGCCTAAACCATTTCCCTAATCCAGGAATGTGGAAAATTATAGTCTTATTTGTTTGACTGTAAGTCCTAAAACAACGAAATGACAATATAGCCACATTTCAAAGTTGTCCAATGAATGACTAACCTTTGCAAGGACATTTGGGTTTTTCTTCCTTCTATGCGCATGCAGAAGGATTTGAGATGAGAAACACAGGGGATGGGAATCTGGACTAGATTCTTCCTTCATTTTTCTCCCATTGCTTGAGGCAGTTGAGTGCTCCAAGTCATGAGACTGTCTTTGGAAACATTTCATACCTTAGGTCTTGTTTGCTCCTAAGGCACATAATTGGAGTCACGGAATCTGCACATATTTCACTAAGACATCTTCTGACTCTCTGGTGAGTAGCTATTTTTGAAATAATCATTTTAAAGCCCCCTCATCATTTTGTGCTTAAGTCAATGCATCAGTTTCAAAGGCAGCTGGCATCCTCCCCACTGCATCAGTGTACACTTGATGGTTTTCAGAAAGCAGCTCCAGGATCCTAGGGTCCCATCAGTTTCTAGAGTCAGAAGCATTTGAGTCATGAAAACAAAATGAAGTTAGAAATGTGTTTTTCACTATGCAGGGAGCTTTTTAATATTACCATAACTTTGTTTTTTAAGAGCATACCTACCTAATACTTCCTGTTTCCTTAAAGAAATAAAAAATTTTAATAATAAAGTTAAATATGAAATAATTTCAAATGTAACACTTTGAGTCCTGTTGGTTTCTCATAATAATCATACAGTGTGTGTATGTGTGTGCGTGCAAGCCTGTCGGCCTGAACTTTCAGTGTTAAGCATTTAAACATTTACAAAGTGCTTTATACCTGTTTTATTCATTCTCTCTTGCATTTATTTACCTCTGACATTCTTTAGAGAAGAAACAAATTCATAGAAAAGCTTTATGTGCTTGCCCAAAGTCAGGCAGAGACTTTGGAGACAGGGCCACACTTGGGGCTTTCTTGACTGAGTTTGTAGTCTGTTGCTTCTAACCAGCAAGGACTTATCCCACAACTCTTGTCCAGCACTCTTTTTTTCATGATTGGAAACACAATCTTCAAGGATCTGATTTCCCTTGGTTCTTCATGATAAGATCAATTTTCAATATAATTTTAACTGGAATATATATTTAGTCATTGAAAGGGGAAAAAATCTACTTTGGTATTAAAGTCAGACTTCATTTCATTTTGTCAGTGTTGAATGGAAGTCCCTGGTAGGATCATTAGCTCCCAGCTTTTCAATAGCAACAATTTACATTTGTATAATGATCTTAAAGTACTTTCTTCCAGAGAACACTGTGAGGTCAGTAATTTAAAGATTTATCAGCCCCATTTTATGAATAAGGAAAAGAAGCTCTGAGAAATGAAGTGACTTACTGATGGTCATATAGCTAATTCCAGAGGGGGATTTAAAACTCAGTTCCCTGAGTCCAGGGCCTTTTCCACTTTGATTACAATGGCATGAGGGAGCAGATGGTGCAGTTCTTTCTGCTTAGATTTTGGGCAGGATATGAATGCTATAAAAATCTAGGTCATAGTTTCCTCTTCTATAAAAAGAGGGGTTTTGACTAAGTGATCTCTTAGATTCACATGAATAAAACTGAATTTGGTTTCAGCCTTTTCTCTCATGAATCTGTTAACAGTCACCAGAGACCTGTGATTCAGTATATCAACTCAACTGAAACATCAGTGTTTGGTCTGAGTCAGCACTGTTTATCATTGCCAGTTTAGTGTAAGAAGTGTTGCTGGTCCTCACTAGGGCCAGCTATTTCTTCCTGGAATAAAAGCCAAACCACTATTCTTTCTCATCCATTTCAGTTAGTAAAACTCATTTAAAAAGATAAATCTTTGTTTAGCATAGATGAAGGCTAAATATTTCACATTTTATCTTAAATGAACCATCCATTAATATAATACCAAGCTGGTTCAGTTCCTAATTGGCCATTTGAAATGCCCTGCCTCCCTAAGTCCCCTACCCTCATGGATTGCTCCTGATGACTATGTCTTACTTCACTAAGAACATAAAGTTCAAGCAATTATATCTATGACTCATACACACACACACACACACACACACACACACACACACACACACACACGCTTTCTCTATATAGCTAGCTAAATCTCTCTTTCTCTCACTTATTACTTAGCACTCCAATATTTCCTCCTTTCTGCAACATTTTCTCATCCTTCCCTATAGCCTGAAGAAATGGTCCTCTTCCACTAAGAAGCTTGTTTGGTTTCAGTACACATGATGTATTGACAAGAACATTAAATCAGAGTCAAACTGGGCTTGAGTCTTGACTTTGAGGTTTGTATGTCTTGTGACTTTGAACAAATGATAATCTTTATAAGGCTTAGTTTTCTCATATAATGCATGTCCTGGCACCACTGAGCCCTGAGCTAATGAAGACTCAAGTCTAGTTTGGAGGGCTAACTCAAACCTTTTGGATTTAATGGTTTAGATTTTCTTTGGCCTTTTGGCAAGATTCCTTCAAGTTGTTGGGAATGAATGAGTGGATGAATGAATAGACATTTAGTAAAACACTTATCACGTGCAAAACACCACAGTGACACAGGAAATACACACACACACACACACACACACACACACACACACACATACATGGCAAAGGCAGCCAAAAAGCAAAGATAACCCCTGTTGCACTCAAAGAGCTTACACCCTAATGGACAAAATAATATACAAAGGGGAATAATGATCAGGGAGGATCACTTTGGTCCACAAGTTAAAGAGGACACTGAGTGAGAGTCAGTGAAATGGTGTCTGAAATGAATCAGTCAAGAGAGCAGGTCTCATGGCAGAAGTTTATCCTGGGCAAGAAGGCATATGGGGAGACCATGGAGAAGTGTAGATAAGTTGAAGAAAAGTCAGAGAAATACCTTTACCAATACCACTCTACTAGACTCATTCCCTTTAATTCCTGTAAAATCATTTTGATGCTGTGAATCTTGGATTTGCTTTCTCTCTCTTATTACTCTTCCTTAGTTCTCTCTACTAACACTTGGTCTTGATCCTTCAAATCCTTCTCTGCCATCAATAGTGAGCATTTGCCAAGATTTAATAGAGTGGTATATTATCTCCTCCATTAGGATGTAAGCTCATTGAGTGCGGAGTATAGAATTATACATTTAATCCTACTATGGATATTAGAATTTATTTTATCCAGCTTTGAATTTATAAATGAGGAAACTGAAGCCCAGAAAAAAAAATCTACCAACACAATTGGTAAATGATAGAGTCCAGATTAGAACCCCTGTCCTATAATTATTTTAATTGAATCACACTACTTCTAGGTCATTGGCCCTCTTTTTAAAAATTCTATATTCATTACTTTGAAGATCTCATCTATTTTGAATTACCACATATAGATAGATGATGGCCAAAGGAGTATCAGTAGACCAGAGTAGAATATAGGAAACTTTCAATGTAATTTGTAGTTGTCATCCGTCAATCATACCACTATCCTTCCACCTTTATAAGCTTACAGTTTTGGATATTCTGTTCATTCTTTTCATTTCTTCATTCAGTCAGTCATGAAAACTTTTTTATCTATCTTCCTCAATATTTCTTTTTTGTTTGCTTATTTTGTTTTTATTTTTTAAAGTTTATTTTTAATACACAATGTTTTATAATATTGGGAGAGAAAAAATCAGAGCAAAGGGGAAAAATCATGGGAGAGAAAAACAAAAAAAAACATAAAAGAAGTGAACATACTATGTGGTGATTTACATTCAATTTCCATAGTTCTCTTTTTGCATGTGGATGGCATTTTCTATCTAAAGTTTATTGGAATTGCCTTGGATCACTGTACCACTGAGAAGCACCAAGTCTTTCATTGCACCTTCTTGCTGTTATTGTATACAATATGTTCCTGGTTCTGCTTGTTTTGCACACCATTAGTTCATGTAAATCTTTCTAGGCCTTTCTAAAATCAGCTTATTTATCATTTTTTATGGAACAATAACATTCCATTATCTTCATGTACTACAATTTATTCAGTCATTCCCCAGTTGATGGGCACCTACTCATTTATCAATTCTTTATTACCACAAAAAGAGCTGCTACAAACATATTTGCACATGTGGATCCTTTTCCCTCTTTATTCAACATTTCTTACATTTGCCATTTGCTTTTCTCTTTCCCCTAGAGCTACCACTCTAATCTAGACTTAATTTCTTTTTATTTAGATGATCACAACAACCTCCCATCTGACCTCTACTAAGCTCTCTCATACAATCCCTACCTATATTTGTCTAAATCATCTTTCTGTAGCAATAGAAACTTGTGCAAATGAAGCTAATTTAGGAGAAGTGAGGAGAAAAGTCCAAATTCTTGCTCCCAAGCAGAAAAAAACAAATATACAGATGGCTCCTGGTTCCATGTATTGCAAATTGTCTAGTTATTTCTTAATACTGAACCTTTCTCATCACATCATATCTAAGTCTGAACCTTCCTCATTCATATATCTAAGTCTTTTCCTTCACCTAGACCATCATCTCTTTAACTATATCTTAAATATTTTGCTCCCCTACTATTGCCTTCTGCTCCTCATCTGAACCCAGATCCTATTATGATAAGTCCCAGGAATAAGTTTGGGAGGTAAATTCCACCTGATCCAAAACTATTTTCATTAATTCACAACTGTTACTGAAGAAACTATCATTATCCCTTTGCCTAGTACATCCTACCAGATCTAAACTCCTCAGCCTGTAGTTATAGCTCATATGTACTTTTCTCATATCTTTCCACTCCCCATTTCCATTTCTAAACATTCTTCTTTATTTCAGTCAAGTCATTTTTACTTTTGCATACCTTCATTCATTTTCTTTGTTCATTTCACATCCTTTATCTGAATTGTCCTGATCTCTGCTTCTTTAAAGGTTAGTTTAAAACTTACTTGTTCAAAGAGACCCATAGGTTGTTTTCTCTAATTGTGTGTGTCTGTGTTTTCCCCCATAGCTACACAATAATCTTATCAAAGACAAGGTATATGTCTTTTACTTGTTTGATCCTCTTCCATTACCATGATTTATTAAATGCCAAGGGATAACTTTGAATTCTAGACTATTCTACTGGGGTTACTTGTCTTTATTGATTACAGAATACTTCAGTTGTGCTTTAAGTGCTATAATGAGCTAAGGTCATAGATTCTCTGTATGGGAAAATTTTATCTACTATTATAACAGGTTTTCTTAAACTTTTTCCAGTCACACACACCCTTTCACTCAGGAAATTTTTATCTGACCCAAGGTATATAGTTATATAAAATAGGTATATAAATCAAACATTTACTGATAATAAATCATAATTTCATGACTTCCACATTCAATTACAAGACCCCATATTGGGTTACAACTCACAGTTTAAGAAATTGGGCCATATAGCATTTTTTCCTCTGTCCCATGCTTATAGATCACTACATCCTAACCCCAAAGTTAATTGACTTCTAAGGGGAAAAGGTAAAAATAGATATACTACTACTTTTCCCCTTTTGGAAATTTTTACTTTCCCTTAAAAGTTTAACTCACAAGACCATTTCCTCCATAAGCCCTTCTTCCCTCATAGCTCAATACATCTTGTTTAATATCTATCTAATGAAATTAACATTTATTTTATAATATAAATAATCTTGTTAAATGATACTTTAGCAATGAAAGAATGAGTAGGCTATTGAAAAAAATTCATTGTCTTACTTCCTATCTTAGTAGCAACCTTATATTCAAAAATACATTAAAGCTTCAAAAAGAATAGTTTTTAGGGGAAAGGAAATGATTAGTAACAAAAGAATTTTAGTATTTCAGGCATTTGTTTTCAGATAGAAACTACAATCTAAGTCAATGAAATACCATATTATGGCATTGAGAATAGAAGAGCTGAGTTGGTTGTCTTTCATGGTTTACCAAGATCTGATTTCTGGCACTTTCAGAGTGATTATACCATAGTGATATTTGAAAAGCAACAAACAATCCTCACTTTAGTAGCTAAATCCATTCAATTTTTAGCTCCTTGCAGGCAAAGACTACATCCCTTGGAGTATAATAACTATTTCATAAATGCTTGTTGATCATATAATACCCTATAGCTTATCCTGCAATTAAGCATTTACTAAATGTCTTTGCATGAATTTAACTCATAAAGCTCCTTATGAAATGGAAATATTTCCTAACTAATCCCAAAAGGTAATCAATTTAAGAATATGAGAGGTAAGCCCAGATGAAAAGAAACTTTTACTAAACTAGAAAATGAATAAAAAATATAAAAAGAATAAAAGATGAACACCTTAGTACCCTCATTAAATGAAGAGAATAAGAACAGTATATTAATTAAACAGCTCTGTACCTCTATGTAGGTCATTTCTCTCCTGTAAAATAAAGGGACAGACTAGATGATTGTTAGATCTAATCCAACGCTTACATTTATTAACTATGAACACTACAACTATAAAATATTAGAAAAGAGACTACTGAACTCTTTTTTGCCCTCCCTGCTATTACTGCAATGATTTGAGTTGGCTTATTTTCCTCATACTTCTGGGAAGAGCAAATGGTTAGTTGTGGTCAATTCCTGCCAAATGATTATCTTTCAGAACAAGTGTGAGTTACTGCCATTTAATATAACATCCCTTTTAAAAATTGAGAAGCATGACACTTTCAAGGTGCTACTGCTAAAAGGTTTTCAGCAATTACTAGAGCCCTAGTTGTTTGGTGAGATAAATAACAGAAGTTAGTCTAGGAATTTTAAAGAGGAAGTGTTTTGATACTATTGCTTAGCAAAAATATTGTCGATCCACTTGTAAATTTAAACTGTACCAAGGGAAAGCAAATGGGCTTACATAATCCAGGCAGCATAGGAAATATTAAAATAAATACTTCATGTTGTTAAAGCAGGAATGACATCATTTCAAAAGTATTTTTTCCCTTAAAATTGCAGACCACTTTGACAGCATCCTTTGGAAGGCCAATAGAGGTAGGAAGAATTATTAAGCATAGGAAAGATTTTAAGCTTCTAGCAGCTCACATATTGCCATGTATTTACTGAGCATTAGAAATGCTCTGTTTTAACTCAGACATCCTTCAAGATGTAAATCTGAGAGTACATTACTGGAAGGGTTAGTAAACTCAAAAAAAAAAAATGTGAGAGTACACTATAGGGTCATGGGTTAGGAGAAAACCCCTCCCTAATCTTTGATAACTTATTTGTTAAAGGAAAGAAACTTAGAAAATTCTTTCCTTGCCATGAATATAATTATGTGAATTGTAAGAAATATAGATTTTTAGGGATGTTAAGAATGACAGAAGCAATATGCTTTAGCATTGAACCCAAAGTAACAAGTTTGGGGGATTTCTAAACTGTTGTTCAGTTCAAATAGTTCAAAATATTACTTTGGGGGATTTCATTTTTCTTGGGAGGGGGAAGGCAGGTAAATTTTATAATTAAAAGCAACAGATTTAATTATTAATCAGAGAAATGCAAATTAAGACAACTCTGAGATACCACTACACACCTATCAGATTGGCTAAGATGACAGGGAAAGATAATGTAGAGTGTTGGAGGGAATGTGGAAAAACAGGGTCACATACATTGTTGGTGGAACTGAGAATACATCCAGTCATTCTGGAGAGCAATCTGGAACTATGCTTAAAAAGTTATCAAACTGTGCATACCCTTTGACCCAGCAGTGTTACTACTGGGCTTATATCCCAAAGAGATCTTAAAGAATGGAAAGGGACCTGTATGTGCAAGAATGTTTGTGGCATCCCTCTTTGTAGTGGCCAGAAACTGGAAACTAAGAGGATGCCCATCAATTGGAGAATGACTGAATAAATTGTGGTATATGAATATTATAGAATATTATTGTTCTGTAAGAAATGACCCGCAGGATGAATACAGAGAGGCCTAAAGAGACTTACATGAACTGATGCTGAGTGAAATGAGCAGGACCAGGAGATCGTTGTATACTTCAACCACAATACTATATGATGATCAATTCTATCGGACGTGGCCATTTTCAACAATGAGATGAACCAAATCAGTTCCAATAGAGCAGTAATGAACTGAACCAGCTACATACACTCAGCAAAAGAATTCTGGGAGATGACTATGAACTACTACATAGAATTCCCAATCTCTCTATTTTTGTCTTTGCATTTTTGATTCCCTTCACAGGCTAATTGTACACTATTTCAAAGTCTGATTCTTTTTGTACAGAAAAACAATTGTTTAGACATGTATACATATATTTTGTTTAATTTATACTTTAACATATTTAACATGTATTGGCCAACCTGCCATGGGCGGGGGAGGGGGGGAGGAGGGGAAAAATGAGAACAAAAGGTTTGGCAATTGTCAATGTTGTAAAATTACCCACGCATATATATCTGGTAAATAAAAACTATTAAAAAAAACAAAACAGATTTTTAGTAGGCAGTTTAATTTTTAGACCTATACTAGAATTTTCTAGAAAGTCAAATTCAGGTATATGACAAAGGATTGCTGCAAATATAATTCCACGTGAGTGACATAAAAATATTTTTTTATAAAGCTTATAGTCTTTTTTTAGACAGTTTTTGAGGTATCAGTGCTATTGCAGCCATTTCTTCATTTTTCTTCTCCAGCTTTTATAACTAATCAAGAATGTAAAATCAAAACATATAACAGAAAATAGAAGAGCCTCAGAGACAGGAGAGAGAGAGAGAGAAGTATTTTCTAGGCTTCTGATAGTCCAATGGACCTGTTTAAAGAAATGAATCTAAAGCAGTCTGAAATATTTGGAGCTAAGAATATATAGAATTTTATTGTGTAAGCTATAGTGCAATAAAAAAGAATGATCCATTTCTTCTTGGAAATGATAGCTGTTTTTTGTTTTAAAAATTAATTCATCTCAAGTCTTTTGTACAATAATACAATGATATTATCCTAGATTGAAAATGCCTCTATGATGGAAGTGCTTTCCTATTTGATGTGTGTCATGCATGAGCCCCTTTTGCAGTCTGGTGAAACTTATGGAACCAAACTCAGAATAATTAATATGACTACAGAGGTTAATAAAAACTAAAGATAATCCCCCCCCCCCCCAAGCAAATCCACAAACAGCAATTTATCCATGGATTTTGAACCACAGGTTAAGACTTCCTGTTTTTAGGGAGTATCTCTTCTACATGGATTCTGCACAGAACAGTGGACAACACCAATGGTAACCATGTATCTCCCCTTTTAAATTTATATTGGCAATTAGGGTATTATTCAAATATTATCTCTGTGGTTATATCTATGAAGGATGATTTGAAAATATGTTTTTGTTGAAGGAAGGCTTTTATGACTATTTTGATTTGCTGAGTCAAATACTTCTTTTTAAAGGGGAGGGGGAGATTATTGACACACCCAAAAACTGATATCTGATATTTACATCACTCAATAAATTGTGAAGATAAGCTTTGTTATAGAAAATCATCATTGAAAACCTGTTTTTCCCTATTCTTAGTAGAATATATGCTTTTTGAATATTTCCTTTTGCTTATATATGCCCATCACTTAGAATTTTCCCTTGTATAAAATGTTTAATAAATTTGTGTTGCCTTGAATTTGCATTCATTTATCAAGGAATATACACATACATACATATGTAGATCATTCTTATGAAGTTTCAACAGAGATGAGAAAGTGAGCCTGTGATTTATAAGTTGTTGCATATTTTGAGTAATTTTTTGATAATAATACTGTCCATAATCTTTCCATTCATATTTGAATAGATCCTCTTTGTTCTATCTTGAAAATCAATCCTTTATTACCTTCTAGTGCTATGTCACTGCAAGTTTGTTGTCTTCTATTTCTTTCTGATCTTTGCTGGCACTCCTTCCGTAATTTCATTTTAAATCCAATTTCTAGTATAGCACATCAGATAATGTATTAGGTTCCAAATTTGTGTTTCTGAATAGTGATGATAATAGATCACTCTAGCAACACTAAAAAATGTAGCGAGCTATCGTCTCCAGAAGCTGCTGGATCGCTCTCTGGGAAGAGATCTGCTGTGTCTACTCAAATCTCTCAGACAGATTCTTCTTCCTGTAACGAACCGTTGTCTCCAGGCAGTTGCTGTTAACTCTTGTCCAAAGAAGTGACTTCCCTTCCTGCAGAGAGCCCCGTCAAGCCTGATGCAATTCGGAGTCTCCTTCTCTTCCTGGAGTGCTGTCCTCTTTATCCTCCCAGAGAATGGGTGTGGGATAATGCAAGGGCTTCTGGGAAGAACCACTTCAGCCAATGGGCTTGCTCCTTCTATCAAGTCAACCTGAGTTCTCACCTTGTAATTGTCCAGAAAACCTGAATTCTCACCTTGTCACTGTCCAGACAACCTCAGTTCTCACTTAGTAATCCTAACATCTCCCCCTTTCTTTTGATTTAGAACATAGGACAGTCATGACCTTGAAACATAAATCCATCAATATGGGAAGTATTACAGATAATTACATAAATTACATAAGCATATAGTAACATAGTAACATAACGCATGCTAGAAGTATATAACATAATCAAATAATCATAAATTGAAAATTTATAAATGTCCATAAGTCCATTGTCCATTATTCTCATCTTGTGTGAGGAAGTCCAATGATTCCTGCTGGTTTTTAAAGTTCTTTAACAGTCTTCTTATTATCCATGCTCTTTCAGTGTCAGATGTTTCTTAAATCTTCTCCTTTATTTTGAGGTCTTTCTCTTTTTCTGTCTCTCTCTGATGGACAAGGCGAATATGACTCGTTGGCACCCATCTGATTCCTTCTCCTGCTGAAGAAATACAAGCAAACCCTCTCTCCCAGGCAGTTAACCTATCTAATTTCCTTCTATTTACCACTTTCTTAATCTCTTCTCATCATCTGACAATTACATTGGAGTTGTTTGCACTGGGCACAGCCCTGTTGGTTTAAAAGGCCTGTATTCTCCCCAAGTGTAATCCATTTTTGCAATCTGATTGCCTTTTGACTGACTTATCAGGTAATCCCTTTCTGCCATGTGATTGCTTCTCTGCTGATTGATTAAATCAGAGTCCTGGCCTTCTAAAGGTTCTTTGGGTGTAACATCAGCTGCCATCATGCCCCAAGTCTTTTTTGCCTGGGGCCCTGGACCTGGGCCCCTCATCCCATTTCCCTGAATTATTCTACACTCTGATGCCCAATGGAGTCCTCTGTTGCACTTTGGACATGGGGTTTTAGGTCTTCTCTCACTCTGTCTTCTTACTGTATCTCCATACCTACACTGAGCTCTTAGATGTCCAATTTTTCCACATTGAAAACATCGCCGAGTTTCTCTAGAAGTCCCTTGCCAGGAGGGACCCTGTCTTTCCACATTCATCATTGTCCGGGTGTAAAAAGCATTTGTTTCCACTGTAGCACAGCGTCTTATGATCTCCTCTAAAGGAGCATCTTTGTCTAATCCCCATATAATTCTTTTGCAAATCTCATTGGCATTTTCCTTAGCCAGATGTCTGGTCATTATTTCTGTAGCTGCATTTTCTCCAATAGTTCTTTTGACAGCAGTTTGCAAACGTCCCACAAAATCTGCAAAAGGTTCATTGGGACCTTGCTGTATTTTAGTGAAAGCCTCTCCGCGATCTTTCTGTCCAGGAAGGACACCCCAAGCTTTTATTGCAGCCTTAGCAATTTGTTCATATATTGTCATGGTATAATTAATCTGTTCCGAATTCTCTCCATACAGACCTTCACCAGCTAAATGCTCAAAAGTGAATTGTGTGTTAACTCCTATTTCCAAATTGCATCTGACTTGAATTTTACATAATTCATGAAATTCCGCAAGCCATAATAAATTTTCTCCAGGTTCCAGACATGTCCTTGCTATGGATTTCCAATCATTCGGGGTTAGGACTTCATAAGACAAACCATCTAGTAACATTTTGACATAAGCTGATGTAGCCCCATAAAGGGTACAACCTTTTTTCAAATCCTTAATTTTATTCAAATCTAAAGGTGCATATCTTCTCCTTTTTTTACCTACAGAGTCAATATCTTCAATCACAGGATATGCATGTATAAAATCACTTATATCCTGTCCTTCTCTCTTAGCTTTAACCAATGCTTTTTCTAATCTTGTCATAGGCTTAGGCTGCTTCACAGGCAATTCTGTTTGTGTTTCTGCCTTTTCCCCTCCTTCTTCCTCCACCTCTGAAGGTGGGGTTGATGTGGGCCTGTCAATAATCTGTTCTCTAGGCAGAGTTGAAGCTTCTTCAAGAGAATCATACCATAATTCCTCATTTAAATCTTCTTGCTCTAGGGCAAGATCTTGATCTTTCCTTTTTTCCTCACACTTCCTCCTCTGTTCATTTTTAAAACTTTTCCTTCTCCTACAACTTGCTTGATAGTTTAAGGCTAATTGAACTATGTTGTAGATATAAAATACTTCTGCAGAAATTGAACGAGGCCCATTTTTTGCTTGAAATTCTTTCATTTCATATCCCACTAGCTTCCATTTATCTACATCTATCTTTTCTTCCTCTAAGAACCAAGGGGATGTGCGTCTTAATGCAGCCAAGAGTTTAGCAATCTGTACCCAGGTTACAAGTAAACTCTGCTCCTCAATTATGTTGATTATACTCTCTATAGTACCACTCCTGAATGGGGGTGGAGCTGAGGTTGCTTCTGGAGCTGGGGTTGAGTCGGCTGAGGTCCAGGGATTGAATTTAGCTAACATCTGCCCCATTTCAGCTATAAGAGATTCCTGGTTTAGCCCTTAACAAGTTAAGTTCCTTATTTATCTATTAGCACGCTCACTTAATCTTTAACAAAGTTTCCTCGTTACGGTTCTGGGTCAGAGAGACTGAGATCTGGATGGGAGGCTTTTCCACTGGAATCAGGTCCCTATTCGGGCGCCAGATTGCGAAGGTCTGGTCTAGCTCCTCTTGTCAGGATAAGCAAAAGTCCTTGCCCCACGTGTGGACGCCAATTGTAGCGAGCTATCGTCTCCAGAAGCTGCTGGATCGCTCTCTGGGAAGAGATCTGCTGTGTCTACTCAAATCTCTCAGACAGATTCTTCTTCCTGTAACGAACCGTTGTCTCCAGGCAGTTGCTGTTAACTCTTGTCCAAAGAAGTGACTTCCCTTCCTGCAGAGAGCCCCGTCAAGCCTGATGCAATTCGGAGTCTCCTTCTCTTCCTGGAGTGCTGTCCTCTTTATCCTCCCAGAGAATGGGCATGGGATAATGCAAGGGCTTCTGGGAAGAACCACTTCAGCCAATGGGCTTGCTCCTTCTATCAAGTCAACCTGAGTTCTCACCTTGTAATTGTCCAGAAAACCTGAATTCTCACCTTGTCACTGTCCAGACAACCTCAGTTCTCACTTAGTAATCCTAACAAAAAAAAATTCCATTTTGCATCTATTGTCCTTTCATCTTCATCTATAAGTGCTCTTGAGTTGATATTCTTGAGGGCATGAACTGTCTTTTGCCTTTTTTACATCCAGAATGCTTTGTACACTGTTGGCACATAGTAAGTACTTAATAAATGCTTATTGATTGATTTGGTATTTGCATCTGTTAGATTGTGAGCTCCTCCAGGATAAAAGTTATGTTTTGCCTTTCTTTATATCTCCAGCACTTATATAGTGCCTGACATTGAGAAAGTTTTTAATAAATGCTTATTGATTGACTGAAATTATGCTAATGATTATAATCTTCTAAAATCTCCTACATAATATTTTACAAAAGACTTTATACACAAAAATCAATGCTCTGCTTGAACATCATTTGGCAGGGAGATCAGATGTTTGCTGAATAGGTAGATTTTTAGCTTCCTCATGGTAACCATTTTGCAGTAGTTAAACTTCTCTAAGAAATGATGACAAAATCGATTCTTTGTTATAGATTAAAGGGATGATAATCCCAGAATTCACAGCATTAGATGTTTTGGAGAGAACCCTTAAGATTGTAAATAAAACTCACTAAGGTTGGTTCATAGAGCATTCTGGGAAAGATAACCTATTTGCCTCAGTTTCCTCAACTGTAAAATGCAGATAATAATAGCACTTACTTCTACAGGGATGTCTTGAAGATCAAATGGGAAGATAGTTGTCAGATAATTGTCAGGTACTTAGTGCCTAATACATAATAAGCTCTGTATAAATGTTTGTTGTTATTGTGGTTATTTGACCTCACTTTGGCTGAAAGCAGTTTCTTGCTTGTCAAGTTTCTCATAGAATTTTATCTATGTAGCACTACTCTTTTGCATTTACATGATAGGATGGAGCATATTTATGCTCATGGCTTATCTCTTTGTTGGTAGAGAGAAGGGAGAAAAGTATCTTTTTATATATATACTATACACACACACACATATAGACATACACACACACACACACACACACACACACACACACAAACACACACATATGAAAATAAAACTCAATTACTTCCTACAAGGCCTTTCCTAATTCCCTCAGTTGTCTATATTCTACTTCCTGAAACTACTATTCTCCTAATTTACTCTTCTAGAGTTTCTATTTTGATATTATACCCCAAAGCTTGGCACATTTTGCTAGGTGCTCAATAAATTTGTTGAATTGAATTTTCATTTTCTCTTCACCAACACCTATTTCATTTCTGACTTTGACGTCCAAGATTTTATTCTTTATGCCTCTTCTTTTTGCTTCTCATTCTTTAGCTCATCATTCTGTAAACTCTTTGAGAACAAGAGCTATGAATCTTATTATTTTCGTTCATCTCCATGCTCATCTAGAATGTAATATGTGATAAATAAAAATTTATTGAATTAGATTCTACTTGCTTTGGTGTCGTTTCTTTAAGCGTTCCAGTATGGCTGATACTTTGTATTCCTTTCTCCATAAATCATAATTCTTCTTAGTTTATTTTATTAGGTTCTGGCTATATGACGTGAGGAAAGAAGATTAAAATCATCAGATTCAGTCAGCCATAACCTCCTGTGGCTCCTCTGTATTCTAAAGCTACTTGATATATCCCTAGTTACTCCTTATGTTGCTCCCACATTTTGATATGACCCAGGTGATGAATTATATGGTCAAATAGTTTCTTTTTGAGTAGCCTTTCCTCTTCATTCTCTACAGTTCTGTCCCTTTTCTGGATTTTTTTTCCCTCCGGTAATTTTTCTGTGCTTGTTCTTCCCCCTCTCCAAAAACACTAAAACACTTTCTTTTAATCCTGTGATTCCCAGGCCTTTGTCTTTTATTACTCTTTTTTTCTCCTAGCTTTCAAATGTAATGTGTTCCCTCTAGTTTCTTCCTTTTTTTCTCAATATCCCTTTTGTCTCATCATTCTTCATATTTTCCATTAATATTATACATATTCTGCCTTCCTTTAACTTATTCTTTAGTTATTCCCTTTTCTCCTTGTTCTCCTTATTCTTCTTCTCCCCAAACTGGTCATTTTTTCATCTTTAAGTGCAAATTCTTTTCTTTAATTTTTAACCTTCCCTGCAAAGTCATCCTTATAACTGTTCCTTGCCTATTGCTTTGTCCAGGGCTGATGAAGAAATAGTAATAGCTTTAGTGGATCACTGGGGACCCAAATTATATTTTAAATATCACTTTGCAAGGCTGTCTCAGTAGGTATCTTCAGTGCCCTGTGTCCCTTTTCTGATCCCACTGTGAAAACCTGATTGGCAGTTGGTGAAGGGCAGGGAGCTGCTGCCTGGCACTCACAAGAGACCCTGCAGGAGGTGCATAGTGCCATTGTAGAGGAATCGCAGCCAAGCCAGCACAAGGTGGGGGACCAGATGTCTCCCGATTATGTTCCATTGAAATCCAAACAAAACCCCAGGTTCAGGATCATTTCCCTGGGACTACCCAGTGGGAAACTGGCCCTTTTCCAGACTCTCACAACAGCTGGTCACCCCAAGCTAAGACGTATGTGCTTTGCAGAAAACTTTACCTGGGTGTTATTGATTGGTTTTTGTGAAGCAATCAGACAGCATTGGGCGGACTCAAAGTATATTGCTCCTCACTGAAAATAGAAAAAGGCAGTATATCACTGAACACACTGGCAGTCTGATTAGAGGTTTGGGAGCTGTGAGAAGGATACATTTTCCTTTTTATTTATGCCACCCATATTAACCTTGAGGCGAGTGCAGACACTTGCAGATTTCCAATTACAAGGCTGTACCCTACGTTACAAGGCTGAGCCCACCCTTGGAAACGAATAGTAATAAACAGGCTTACAAGGAATACCATCAAAAGAAAAATCATGCTTCTGTTCTGAATAACCTCATCCATGTTGAGAACCCTGAGTGTCTTTCCAAAATCTCATTTATTTGTCATCATCCAGGCTGTTTGAATTTGTGTCTTTCCACTTTGTTCTTCCAGAGATAATGAAATAAGATCCTGGTCAGTTTCATTCTGGTTCTCTAGATGAAAAAAAAAAATCCTCTCAAGTCATAGAATTTCAAAGCTGGAAAAGATTCTACAGTCCCTTAGCAATCATCTATTCCAGTCTCCTCATTTTGCAAATAAGGAAACTGAGGCTCAACAACATGACCCAAGGTCACACGAGTTATTATTAGAGACAGGAGCGCTGTCTAAGTCAGCTCTTTGTTTAGCTTGAGTTGAGCCGCAGGAGAAGATTTTAATTTAAAAATAAAAACAAGCAAGCAAAAATGCCTTCTGCTAAAATAAAAGGTCATGAAGTCATTTCTAGTCATATCGAATCTTGACTAAACATTTATTCTAAACCTAAATCCAGGGCCTATATTACATGCACTGCCTTTATCATGGGCTGCTCCTGCTGTTCCAGTCACCTGATAAGGTCTCTTAGCTGGCAAGCAATCCACAGTCCAGATTCTCAGACCTCACATTGAGATTTTGGAGCCAACCCTCTTCCATTAGAAACAAACAAAATAAATTGTTTCCATTCCCCCAAAGGAATGTACTAAAGCCTTCTTCCTCTTTAACATGGATATAATTTAAGCTTGGCAATAAAGACTATCTACCTAATTCAGTAGAGAAAGATTTCAGAAATAGTGCTCTATAAAGTGACCTTTTACTCTTCTCATGACTGTTTTAAATAACTTATATCAATAGCATTCGATTTTACATTACCTTTTTTTAGGGTAAGGGAAGAGAGTATCTCTGCCTTTCCAGAGAGCTAACTCATGTGACATTTTTTTTTTTTTTAAGGAGAAGGAAAAAAAAATTCAGCAAAACTAACCAACATATCACTTGACTTTGACAGTGAATGTGATATTTCATATCTGCCATCTCCCAAGATGCATTGCTCATATATTATTTGTGAACAAACATGGTCATTATAATTATGCAGCATTTTGTTGATTTGCAGCTATTCATGTAAATTGTTTCTCTACATTTATTATATTTATTATTTCTTATAGCACAGAAATATTCCATTATATTCACATGCCACAATTTAACCATTCCTCAATCAGTAGATATCTCTTTTGTTTCCAATTCATGTCCACCACAAAAGTGGATGGAGTGTTGAGTATAAACTCAAGGAGACCTGAGTTCAAATTTGGCAACAGACTGTTATTTAATCTCTGTGTGCCTCAGTTTCTTCAGCTGTAAAATGGTGACAACAGCACTTATCTCATTTCTCACCATTGGGATTTTTCTGACTTTTCCACCATGCCCCACAAAGCTTATTATTGGGAACACCTCATTATCCTGCAGGATCCCATCAGCCTTGAAAATCATCACCTTCTGTCCTTCAGATTGGAAGATTGAACTATGAGCTCTAAAAACCTTCATTTAAGGAGGGAACTTAGCTGAGAACATCTCATTTTTCAACCAGATGCACTACTTTGGAACTTCTCTGATTTTTCTGTCGTGTCCCTCCATCAGGTATTTCCCCCCACTCATTTATCCCAACTTTTCAGCTCCTTATATGTGTGTTATTTTCCCCCATAAGGTTGTAAGCTCCTTGAGGGCAAGAACTGTCTTTTTTGTACCCCAACCTTTAGTACTGTGTTTGGAATATATTAAGTGCTACATATTATCAATTAATAATAATGATTGGTGGCTGGGTGGTACAGGGAATAGAGTGCTAAGCCTGGACTCAGGAAGACCTAAATTTAACTCCAGCTTTCAGACACTTACTAGCTGTGTGACCCTATATCTTTCCAAAATCTCATTTATTTGTCATCATCCAGGATGTTTGAATTTGTAATTATAAATACTTTTGCTTATATGGGGCCTTATTTTATCATTGCTCTTTTGGGGATCTGTACATAATAGTCTTCTCTGGGACTTTTAATAAGTTGGAAGGGTTCTCAGTCTTAAAATTGGAAGAAATCTCAAAGGCTGTGAGGAACACAATCCATAAATGGTCATGTAGGCTTTGTTAAAGACTTTTCAGTGAAGGATTACTCTCCATGTGTCATGCAATATATTTTGTTTTGAGAAAATTCTTCATAACCAACCTAAATCTGCCTTTTTGAAACTTCCAATCATTGTTCCTACTTCCTAACAATAATTCCTAATTGGGGGACCACAATAACATTTTCTGTTTCCTCATGGCATTTCTTCAAATATTAGAAGACAGTGATTATGATTTTCTGAAGTCTTGGAAATAAAGTCATATCTTGCTTATCCATAATATGCCTGCAGAGGATGGTTCTTCCCAAATTTTAAGTATAATAGGAAGAAAAATTGGATGTGAAGTCAGAAGTTCTGATATGAGTATTTTCCCAAGTAACTGAATGTCCGTATAACCATGACCATTTTATTTCTCTGAACCTCAGTTTCTTAATTTGAAGAACAGAAATATGTATACTCATTATGATATAGTAAGAAAATGCTTTGCAATTTTTAAAGGACTGTATAAATGTAAAATATGACAATCATTAAATGCATGTGTGCAAAACACAAGAGGGAAGAAGAATATCAGTCAGAGTTCTGAAGATAACTCTTAAAATTGATAGTTCCTACTAGAAAGAATAAAGCATTTGAAGGTTCTTTACAACATTAAATAATCATTGATTGTTGTGTTGGCATAAAATCTCATTTTTTTAATATTGTTCTATTGGTTTTAAAATAGAAGGAAGTAGCTAGAGTATTCACCGAAGATACTGAAAAGAAGTCATTCAAGCTTGTCAAAAACAAGTTCTTAGTTTTTGTTTGTTTGTTTGTTTTTTTAAGCAAAGATAGTAAAAAAAAAGAAAATATATTTTCATTGATGTGGGAATGTATTAAAGAATTGTGGTACATGAATATAAGAAATATTGCTGGGGTCTGAGAAACTATGATATAGATAAATGTAAAGATACATAGGAATTGATGCAAAACAAAGTAAGCCAAGCCAGGAAACAATGTGCATAATAATTGTAGCAATGTAAAAGGAAAGAACAATAACACCACCAACTAAACAATAAAATCTAAAGCCTGTGAAATTATAATAATCAAGCTTAGCTTTAAAGAATATACAAGAATATATTTCTACCCTTCATGAATAAACATTTATAAATAGCTTACTATGTACCAGTCACTGTGCTAGATATTGGGAATAGAAAAACAAAAATGAAACAGTCCCTGCCCTGGGGAAGTTTATATACAAAAATAATATATATTTTATAAACATATATATATATATGTATATATATATATATATATATATATATATGCACATTTTTGGTTTTTAGTCATATCCAATTCTCCATGACTCCATGGACCATAGTACAGCAGGCCCTTCTGTCTTCCACTATTTCTTGAAGTCTTTCCAAGTTTATTGTTTCCTTAATTCTATCTATCCATCTCATCCTCTCCATTCCTTTTTCCTTTTGCTTTCAATCTTTTCCAACAACAGAATCTTTTCCAAAGAGTTCCATCTTCTCATTATATAGGCAAAGGATTTAAGTTTCAGCTTCAATATTTGATCTTCCATTGAATAGCCTGAAGTAATTTCTTTAGGTATTGACTGATTCGATCTCCTTTGCTATCCAAGTGACTCTCAAAAGTCTTCTCTATCCAGTAATGAACCGAACCAGCAACACCCAGAAAAAGAACTCTAGGAGATGATTATGAACCACTATATAGAATTTCCAATCCCTAGAGATTGAGGAAATAAAGGATTCAAAGAGTGGAGGTGAGGATGTAGTTAATTATGGCAGAGGGGGCTAGTACAAAGGTATAAAGATGAGAGAAGATGGTCTATGCAAACCCCAAAATGAAAGAAAGTATTCCGTGACAAAGTCCAAAAGATAGTGAAGGGCTCTTAAGAATAAAACAAAAGTGTTATTGTTGTTGTCTTAAGCAAAGATAGTAAAAAGCAAAATACATGCCCATTGATTGGGGAATGTATTAGAGAATTGTGGCACATGAGTATGAGGAATATTGCTGTAGTCTGAGAAACTATGATAAATATAGGTTAAATGTCATAAACATAAAGACAATATGGAGCAAAAGGAGTTTATTGAGAAGGGAAGTGAAGTTCAAACTGGTAGCTTTAGGAAAATCATTTTGGTAGCTATATAAGAGGATGGAGTGGAATGGGAACAAACTTGAAGCAGAGACCACAAGTAGGCTATTATGAGAGTCTGAATTAAAGTAGAAACTAAGTGAATAGAAATGAGATGCATGTGAGATATGGTGGAGGTAGAAATGATAAAATTGGACAATTAATATTGTTGATAAGAGTGAGGGAGAATTATAAGGAATGGCATTAAGGTTATGAATCAAAGCAACTAGAAGTCTGGTTGATGTAAATAAAGAAGTTTTGATGAGGTTCATATTTTGGGGGAAAGATAATGAACTCTGTTTTGGACACTTTGAGCTTGAAATAGATATAGACTTCCAATTTGAAATATCTACTAGACAGTACTGTGTGATTGGAGCTCAGGTGAAAAACTGATTGAATATATTAAAGTTAGAAATTATATCTTGCTTGTTTTTTTTATCCAGTAAGCATTTATTAAGCATCTGTTATATGTGAGGCACTGTACAATTTAAATTTAAATTTAAAACTGTTCTTCTCAAGGAGTTTTATACCACTTAAGGGATATAGCCAAGGGTGTGCAGAAGCTAACTCACAACTGCTCACAAAAGCCAGTTGTTCATTGTGTTGTTGTTCACTTGCATTTTATTTTCTTTCTTGTTTTCTTTCCTTTTTGATCTGATTTTTTTTATGCAGCAAGATCATTGTATAAATATGTTTATACATATTGAATTTAACATATATTTTAACATGTATAATATATATATACATATATAGGATTGTTTGCCATGTGGGAAAGGGGGTGGGGGATGAAGGGGAAAATCTGAAACACAAGGCTATACAAGGGTCAGTGTTGAAAAATTATCCATGCATATGTCTTGAAAATAAAAAGCTTTCAAAAAAATAAAAAACAAGACAAAAAACAAAACAATGTTTTAATTGTCCCAGACAAAATAAAATCAATAAACATTTACTAAGTTTTCTCAGTAAGCATTTATTGGCAATGCTAGCCAAGCCTTTACCCAAATCCTCTAAGGATAATTTATTCAATTATGTGGAAATTTGTATCTGATTATAAACTCTTAGAGGAAAACTATGTTAATATTTGTGAATATAAGATGTTATACTAAGACAATCATTCAAAAAATTAGTTGAAACAATTAAAAGCTTGAGCAAAGTTCTAGGATATAAAATAAATATACACAAATCACCAGCATTTCTATGTGTTACTAATAAAGCCCAGAAACAAAAGATAATAAAATTGTGTGATGATCAGTTGCGATGGACTTTGCTCTTTTCAACAATGATCTGATTCCAGGCAATTCCAGTGGACTTGTGATGAAAAGAATCATCCATATCCAGAAACAAAACTATGAAGAATGAATGTGGATCAAAGCATAATATTGCCTCAGTTTCTTCATCTGCAAAATGAGAAGGAAAAATAGAACCTATTTTACAAGATTGTTATGAGAATCAAATGACATAAAATTTGTAAATTGGTTAGCACATCATGTGACCCTTAGCAAATCCTATATATTCTCCAGGATTAAGTGACTTCAATGTGTCAAAAGTATGCCAAGCATTAAAAATAAAAAGATTTAAAAAGCCAAATGTTAAATTTTCAGTGTGAGTATGTACACTTCAGAAATAAGTGAATACTACCCAAAACAATGTTTAATTGATTGGTGGTGGTGTAGACTTAAGTAATGTAGAAAATATTAATAATGCAGATTCTTTTAAATATATCCTATATTTTTATAGAAAGAGCAAATTATTAAGCGTTTATCAGCATACTACTGGATGTAACATATGTACAGATAAAATTATATAAGAAAATTTTGATATGAAATGAGAAAATATTAATAATCAGGAGGTCCAAGAAATAGATCCTGAAGCAGGTGGCATATAAGTAAAGACCTGAAGGAATCTAGGGATTCTATATAAGGCAGAAGAAGTATATTTCCGTCTAGGGAACATGCAAAGGCATATGATAGATAGAAAGTCCACTTCAGAAGACAACAAGGAGGTCACTTTGGCTGGAATGTGCTATAGATTGTATAAGAGGGAGTAATGTACAATAATACAGAAAGGGTAAACTAAAGCCAATAGTATAGAGGGCTCAGTTCCCTTTAAAACTGAGCACAGTTTGTTTTCCATAGTAAGCACTTAAATACTAAAGAGTGAATGAATGTTAGAGAGACTAGAGTACTATATTTGAAATTTTAAAAAATAACCTAGATTCAAATTATGCCTTTAAAGTAACTGACTGTGATACAGAAGGCAAAACACCTAACTTTAATCATGCTTTCTCACCTACAAGATGGTAATAATAGCTTAGTACTTGCCTTACACAATTGTTCTGAGGTTGAAATGAGCTCATATATGTAAATCATCTTTTAAACTTTGCAGAATTGTATAAATATCACCTTTTTATTAATGATGGGATAAAAGAACGGAGGTGTCATTCTGAATCAGATCCATGTTCAATATTCTGACTCAGGAAGTATAGGGGAACAGTATATTCATCATCAATCTAAGTTTAAGTTCAGATACCTTGGTGTCTTCTAACAGTCTGCTATTGTTCCATCATCCATGAACTTAGAGCAAACCCTCCCTTGACTATTTATTCGGCTTGTGCCACATCTGGGGGTAATATGTTGCTTATTATATTGTTTATACTTGGGGTTTTATGCTTGGCTAAAATGTCCCATAAGCATACTGCCGCCTGTGGGAAAGAGTACTTCCTTTATTTGTGTTAACCTTATCTCTTTAAGATTTCAATGGTGGTACCCCCAAATGCTAGAACACAAGCATCTCTTGGATATGTTGTTGGTTTTATCCATACATTTTGTTATTTTATACATTTTGAACATTCTTTTCCCATCCCCCCTCCTTTGATTCAGCTGATACTTGAAGCTGAGATCATTTGTGGTTTCTATGGCTTCTGAAGTGAAGATGGGGTATCCTTCACCCTAATCGCTTTCTGTATTACTTTCAAGCACAAAGATACTTTGTCCTTGAAACAAATACTGATCTAGTGAACAATCTAGGTGGAAGAGTACTTAGCCCATGGCCTGGAACAGTTTTATTGTTGTTCACTTATTTCAGTTGTGTCCAACTTTTCATGACCTCATTGAGATTTTCTTGGCAAAGGTACTGGAGTAGTTTGCTATTTCCTTCTCCAGCTCATTTTACAGATGAGGAAACTCAGGAAAAGTGACTTGTCCAGGGCCACATAGTGCCTGGTTTATGATTGATGTTTAATATCTGCTTACTTGCCTAACTTTAGGCAATGCCTATTCCTGCTTATTTTTTTCTTTCATTTCTCTTTTTAGCAGGGAAGACCCGTCCTTCATAATATTCTCAGACAGGGGCAGTATTATACTTTGGGTTTGGAAGAGATAATTCTCATCATCCCTGATGCCATCTCCAGAGGTTCCAAGAATCAGACATTAATAGCTTTCCTATAAAAGAGGAGAGCATCTTTAACTCCCTTTCATTTTCATCCTATTCACTGATTTTTGCTTAGGTAAATCCACTGCTTTCCGGACATTAATCACATTCCAGATGCCACCACAAGCAGTGACCACAAAGTTCTAGTTGTCATTGAAACTCATGACACTAAAGAAGTTATTACAGTGAGAAAAGGAAGGGAGAGAATTGCTGTTTCATATGTAACATTCTTAAGGTAATGAATTTAATTATGCTAGATACTAGATTGTCTTGTATAGAGTAAGTATGTTTATCAGATATATATATATATATATATATATGTATTTATATATGTATATATGTATATATGTATATAGATAGATAGATAGGCTATGTGACATTGGGCAAGTCACTTTGGGGAGAAAGGAAACAAGAATTTATTCAGTGCCTCCTCTATGCCAAACACTATACTAGGTGCTTTACAAATGTCACATTTGATTTGATCCTCATAATAGCTCTGGGAAGCAGATGCTATTATTACCTCCATTTACAGTTGAGGAAACTGAGGCAGACAGAGGTTAAATGATTTGCCAAGGTTCACACAGTAAGTGTCTATGGCTGGATTTGAACTAAGATCTTTGACTCCAAGCATAGTGCTTAGTTCCAGGGGCAAATTCTCTTAAGACTATAATTTTCAGAAAAAGTCCCAGCATACCTTCATAGAAGAAATTTCCCAATTCAGGAATTCACTTTACTAACAAGTCACAAATTCTGTACCTATTATATAATCCTATGAACTCGGGTCAATTGACTTATTGCTCAGTGATTGTCCTACTGCACTATAAGTATAACTGGAATGATTTAGAGTCATAGGTAATCCATGTCTGTTGTTGATATTTAGCTAAACAAAACCTAATACATAAAAAAGTGAAACAGATTTTATTATTTACTCAGAAATCATTAAGCATTTATCAGATTATGGAGTCCACATGAGGAACCTATATCTTAAGTTACAGCTAAATAGTGTCTGAATCAAAGATTGGAGCAGACAGGACTGGATGAGTTTTTAAAGCCCAGAGACAAGAAGACAATGGAGAGACATGATTATTGGCATGAATATTGACTTTTCAGGCTGTTAAGACTATATAGAATAAAAAGAAATGAACTTGAACTATAACAAGATGGATTTAAATTGGACTCTGGACTGACTCCTGCCATTCTAGTGTGACAAATGATGCCCAATTCTAAACAGCATCCTCTTTTACAATATGTAGAATAAGCTCCCCCACCCCAACCAGGATGGTCATCAATGGGCTCTGTTCATGAATTTGTCATTTTATCTTTTGTGAAATGGAAGAAAGAGGCTCATAATAAGGAGAGTGCTCTGAGCTACAAAAAGCCCAGATTGGAAGCCTTTGAGCATTAAAATCAGCCTTTGTACTGACATTCCCTGTGACCTTTGGGAAAGCACTTGCCTCTTCTGTGGTTTAGTGACTTCATTCCACCTGCCTCACAGAATCTGTTGTGAAGAACAGCTAAGTTGCAACTGCTTAATAAGTGTTTAATAAACTGACTCTATAAATGCTTTTAATCAAAAGAGGGCTGACTGACAAGGATGCCTTGAAGGTTAAAACTGAACTGGCTCCCATTCCAAGCATGTGCATATGAGGGAGTGTATATATGTGCATGTACTGCTAATGGGATGCCATTTGCAAAGAGTATGGCAGCCTCTTGATTCCCCCATGATTATCTGCTTTCCATTAAACTCAGAGTATTCAAAAGTCTTCTGTTCTAATCCTAACCTGGAAGCCACCGAACTCAGGCATGAGGCTGTCAAACATGAGTGGTTGCAGATGTCATTGCATTGATGGCAATCATCCAAGAAGATAGATCAAGACTTAGTCACTGAAAAATACATGCCAAGACTTCTCAGCTTCATAGCATCATCACACCCCAAAAGGGAAGCATGTCATGACAGTAAATCAATAACCTCTTGGAGACAATTCGTTTCTGAAATATTCTTGATTAATTATGCCAGTGCATGTTTGTTCAGCAACATGACTTTGTGCTAGCATTAACCTAATGCTTTTTGCATGAAGCAGCATTAGAACTAGCTCCCATAAGTCAAATTGGACATTTAAAATAAGACTTTAAAAGATCGAGTTATAGATTTTATAATGTTTCCATATCAAACATAATTGTCTTTATTGCTGCTTCTAGACTTTTGCCAATAAATCAAAATAATATTTTAATGTAAACAATGGTAAATTAAAACCATATGAAATTACTACCTTTGTTAGATAAATAGGGGATCTTCAGACTCTTTGTGGCACACATAGACTAAGAGTATGATGAGAGGATGTAGCCTTGTAGTAAAGTATATTACTTTATTACTTTGTATTCAGGAAGGTATGCCTGCTGTATGTTTTACAAAGAGGCCATTTAGACTCATTTTTCAGTTACGTTTGGAACTGGGGAAGCATCCTTGATTGTGATGATCTCACCTGTCTTTTTGGAATCTCAAGTAGAAATATTTTGATCAGGAAGTTATAATTTTTCCTTTGAATATAGGTTTTAACAAGCCTATTGGATTCCTAAATAAGATTATGCTAAATTTAAGGACATAATTTTTCCCTTCAGTAGAATGTAACTCCAATATCTGAAGAGGAATTTATCAGGTAGCAAGTTTTCTGAAAAGCATATCAATATAATTTTTAATAAAATCTTATTAAATTAATTAAAATATTATTCCAAAGAGGCTTCTAACATTGAGTTTCCTTGCCTCCCAAATTTTCCACCCTCATTTCCAGTAAGTACAGATTGCTGTCACAAAATAATAATTCTTTTCACACCTTCATATGGCATCAGATCCATGAGCTCCTTGATAGGTTTTCTCCCACCAGACTTATAAATTATAAATCATCTTTACATAGCTATCCTAGATAGCTATGCCTAGATTCTCTCTTAAATCCTCCACAGAAGGAATTAATTAATTTCTTACTTGGCTATATTTCTTTCAACTTCATGCCCCAGGAATGACTTAAAACTTTACCCCTGATTTTCTCACTTCCAGAGTACCCTCTATTCTTTAGCCCCCCTCCCTCTGATTGGATAAATTTTCTCAGAATGTCCATTTAAGGAGAATGCACGGGTCAACCACATGATGAAAGTGAAGCGGAGGGAGGAGGGAGGGAAAAGAGAGACAGAGACAGACAGACAGACCCAGAATCACTAACTAGTAACTATGTAAAACCAGATTTAAATTCAGGTTTTTCTCACTCAAAAACTAATCAAAAAAATCAAGAAAAAAAAGTAACAGTATGGAAAAAATAATTGAAAGGAGGCCTTAATCAATATTGGTGTACAATAATTTCCTAAATACTTTAAAATCAATCTCATTGTAAAGACACACAATTGTAAAAATAATTCAAGAAACCAACTTCCCTCCTCCTTTCTTCATTTTATTATAATCTCCTGGGTTATATTTGTACCCATCTTAATTTTTAAATCTACTTTCCAATAGCTGTTGTAGATAACATCTTTTTTGGCACAGATTATATTTAACAACATGGATGGATCCCTGGACCTGGAATCAGAAAATAGGAGCTCTTCAATTTAATTCTAATGCTTTCTCTCTTTTAATTACTTCCTATTTCTTGGAAATAGCTTGCTTTTTATATTTTTATTTGTACTTTTTTCTCCCCTCTGCAAGGTCCTTGGAGGCAGAGATGGTTTTTAATTTTTTTTTAATATTCTAGCACTTAACACAGTGCCTTGCATATAATGGGCTCTTAATAAATGTTTTTTAATTGTTAGTTACTTGCAAGTTGGGCAAATAATTTAGTGTAATTAAAATTTAAAGATTTAAAAGATTGAGGTAGCATACTTACATACTACCTTATAGGGTTATGATGGGAATCTAATATAATCTTGTATATAGAGTACTTTGTAAACCTAAAGCACTATATAAATGTTAGGTTTTGTTTTGTTGTTGTGTATTATTTTATTTGTTATTTTGATATTTTCACTAACATGGAGTTATTCACTTGATATAGATGAATCCATCTATAAAAGGCATCTCTCTATATTTTGGTTGCCTGTGTGAAATGTTAATCATTGGGGTACAAGTTCCTGAGAATATGTATTTACTTTAGAAAAACGATTATTGGGGCAGAGCCAAGATGGCAGAGAAGATACACACAAATTTGTAAGCTCCCATATTTCCTCAATACCAACTAGTTAAATCAGCCTCAAAAATAACGCTGGACTGATAAAAACACAAGGATTTAGAAGCACAACTTACCAGCTGAAGAGAATCTGGAATTTCAACAGAAAAGGTCAGTTCCAAGGGGAGGAAAAAAAGATCAGCATGGACAGGGTTAGGTGCTAGCACACTGTGCCGAACGGGCTGGAGAGAACTCTGGGATCAAAGAAGTCACTGAGATAGAGGAATCTGGCACAGGCTGTTAGCTCTGCTCTGCTTATAAAACAGCAGATCAGAAGAGAAATCAAGCCACTTTAAAATATAAAGCCAGATCCTAGATCCAACCCAATCCGGAAGTAGCCTAGCACCAATCTCGGCACATCTGTGCAGCCACATTCTGCTGTCCCGGGCTTCTCCTTGGGGTAGTTAAGAACCTGAACAGAGGGGGACACAGCCCGGGGCAGCCTCTAATCCACATAGGGTGGGGCTCAGCCTGAGACAGTGGCATTCTGGCAGTAGCAAAGCTCCATCAGCAGCAGAACTCCCAGAACAGTGGAACCCCAGCAGCAAGGACCGTGGTTTCCAAGCAGACACTTCCGATTTGAGTGCAGGGGCTTTTGCATCAGCTACTAATATCCACGGCCCCACTGGAGGCTTTGGCTGGGGTTTGTGATGCTTTCACTGTTCAGCCTTAAACCTCAGGGCAGTCACTAGGCTGCACAGTGGGGTTCTTCACTGGGGACTCGTCACAGTGCAGCCATGCTAGCCACCTCTGAGGCATTTCCGGGGAGGGGGACGGGGAACTCTCTCCCAGAGCTCTCTCTTAGCCCAGTCATAGGATTGCTGCATCCTATCTCCAGTCTGGGAGGAAGCTGATAAATTTCTTACCCAAGGGCAGACCCCCCCCACAGTGTGTTAACAATGAGTAAGAAGCTGAAAAGAATGATTGGCACCTTCTATGCAGAGAAAGAGCAGGTATCCAACCCCGAGGAGGCTAACAGCAGACAGTCTCCAGATAACACCCTAAAGGGGAATGATACCTGCCCCCCTTCACATAACTCTCTCCTAGAAGAGACTATTAAAAAGTTAAGAGAGTTTGAAGAAAAATGGGGGAAGGAAAGAGAAGCTATGATAGAGAATAACAACGTCCTGAAATTTGAGTTGGAAAAATTAAAGAATTCAAAGGAGGTAGAGGGAAACAAAATTTGTGAATTAGAAAAGGTTAAAAAATCACAGGAAAGTAGGATTTCTGAATTGGAAAAGATAAAAAATTCCCAAAAAAGTAGGATTTGTGATTTGGAAAAAGAAAATAACTCACTAAAAAAAAAATAGTGAAATGGAAAAAAATTCAACAGAGAAAAATAATTCATTTAAAAACTCAATTGGACATATACAAAAAGAACTAAAAAATGTGAATGAAGAAAATAACTCATTAAAAATCAGGACTGAATTAATAGAAAATGAATGATTCATTGAGAAACCAAGAATCAGTCAAAAAAAAAAAAAAAGCTGGAGAGTAACATCAAATATTTACTGAGAAAATCTATAGACCTGGAAAATAGATCTAGGAGAGATAATCTGAGGATCATCTGACTTCCCGAAAATTATGATGAAAAAAAGAGCCCAGATTCTATTTTACAGGAAATCATCAAAGAGAACTGTCCAGAGATAATAGAAATAGAAGGGAAAATAGGCATTGAAAGAATTGATCAAACACCTTCTAAAAAAGACCCTAAAAAAAAGAACTCCATGAATATAGTGGCTAAGCTGCAGAACTACCAAACCAAGGAAAAAATATTGCAAGCAGCTAGGAAAAAAACAATTCAAATATCAAGGTGCCACAGTAAGGGTCACGCAAGATCTGGCTGCCTCCACATTAAAGAATCGAAGGGCCTGCAACCTGATATTCCAAAAGGCAAAAGAACAAGGATTGCAACCAAGAATAAACTACCCAGCTAAGTTTAGCATTTTCTTCCATGGAAGAAGATGGTCACTTAATGAAACAGAGGAATTCCATTTGTTTCTAAGAAAAAAACAGACTTAAACAAAAAATTTGATCTACATCCACAAGACTGAAGAGAAGCAGAAAAGGTAAAAAGAACTCTTGAGAACTGTATCTCTGTTGTGGATATACAGAAAGTACGCATGGATAATTTGATTTTACTGATATAACATAAAAAAGTGATTTGTAAAGGGAAGGGGATAGTATCAGAAAAAGGGAAAGGAGAGATAAAAAAGGGAAACTACATCCCAGGAAGAGGCATAGAAAATCTACCACATCTGAGGGAATTTAGAGAGGGGGAGAAACATTGTGTAAATCTTACTCTCATCAGAGTAGGCTCAAAGAGTAAATAATTGACATATTTGTTTTTCAGAGAATTCTCTCTTACCTCATTATAAGGGGGGAGAAAAAAGGGAAAAAGGAAAAGGGGAATAAGGGAAGGGTACAAGAAAGGGGAAGGGACTTAAAAGGAGGGGGGAGGGATACTAAAAAGGGAGGGCTGTGCGTCACAAGTGGGGTCCATAAATTAAATACTGGGGAAGGGATTCAGGGGGAACAAGGGGAAAAAAAGCATAATCAGGGGATAATATGATGGCAGGAAATACAGAATTAGTAATTTTAACTGTAAATGTGAATGGGATGAATTCTCCCATAAAACAGAGGCGGATAACAGACTGGATCAAAAGTCAGAACCCTACAATATGTTGTTTACAGGAAACACACTTAAAGCAGGGAGATACATACAGAGTAAATGTAAAAAGTTGGAATAGAATCTATTATGCTTCAGGTGAAGCCAAAAAAAGTAGGGGTAGCCATCCTTATCTCAGATCAAGCAAAAGCAGAAATTGATCTAATTAAAAGAGATAAGGAAGGAAACTATGTTCTGCTAAAAGGTAGCATGGACAACGAAGCCATATCAATACTAAACATATATGCACCAAGTGGTCCTAAAGGAAAAGTTAAGAGAGTTGCAAGAAGAAATAGACAGCAAAAGTATAATAGTGGGAGATCTCAACCTTGCACTCTCAGAAATAGTTAATCAAACCACAAAACAAATAAGGAAGAAATTAAAGAGGTAAATAGAACATTAGAATAAATAGGTATGATAGGCCTTTGGAGAAAACTGAATGGTGATAGAAAAGAGTATACTTTCTTCTCAGCAGTTCATGGAACCTATACAAAAATTGACCATATATTGGGACATAAAGATCTCAAAATTAAATGCAGGAAGGCAGAAATAGTAAATGCCTTCTTCTCAGATCACAATGCAAAAAAACTACATTCAACAAGAAGTTACGGGTAAATAGACCAAAAAGTAATTGGAAACTAAATAATCTCATCTTAAAGAATGACTGGGGGAAACAGCATATTATAGAAACAATTAATAATTTCACCCAAGATAATGACAACGATGAGACATCATACCAAAACTTGTGGGATGCAGCTAAAGCGGTAGTAAGGGGAAATTTTATATCTTTAGAGGCTTACTTGAATAAAATAGAGAAAGCGAAGATTAATGAATTGGGCCTGCAACTTAAAAAGCTAGAAAAAAGACCAAATTAAAACCCCCTAACCAAAAACTAAACTTGAAATTCTAAAATTAAAAGAATAAATCAATAATATTGAAAGTTTAAAAAAAAAACCAAAAAACAAAAAAAACCAACTATTGAATTAATAAATAAAACCAAGAATTGGTTTTATGAAAAAGCCATTAAAATAGATAAACCTTTGGTAAACTGATCAGAAAAAGGAAAGAGGAAAATCAAATTGAAAGTCTTAAAAATGAAAAGGGGGATCTTTCCACCAATGAAGAGGAATTAGAGAAATAATGAGTTACTTTGCCCAACTTTTTGCTAATAAATTTGATAACTTAAGTGAAATGGATGACTACCTCCAAAAAAATAGGCTTCCTAGATTAACAGAAGAGGAGGTAAATTGCTTAAATAGTCCAATTTCAGAAAAAAGAAATAGAACAAACTATTAATCAACTCTCCAGGAAAAAATCTCCAGGACTAGATGGATTTACATGTGAATTCTACCAAACATTTAAAGAACAATTAGCCCCAATATTATATAAATATTTGAAAAAATAGGGGATGAAAGAGTCCTACCAAACTCCTTTTATGACATAGACATGGTACTGATACCTAAACTAGGTAGGTTGAAAACAGAAAGAAAACTATAGATTAATCTCCTTAATGAATATGGATGCTAAAATCTTAAATAAGATATTAGCAAAAAGACTTAAGAAAATCATCCCCAGGATAATACACCATGATCAAGATTTATACCAGGAATGCAGGGCTGGTTTAATATTAGGAAAACTATCACTATAATTGACCATATTTAATAATCAAATTAATAAAAACCATCTGTTCATCTCAATAGATGCAGAAAAAAGATTTGATAAAACACAACATTCATTTCTACTAAAAATGCTTGAGAGTATAGGAATAAATGGACTATTCCTCAAAATAGTCAGGAGCATATATTTAAGACTGTCAGTTAGCATAATATGTAATGGAAATAAACTGGAACCTTTCGCAGTAAGATCAGGAGTGAAACAAGGTTGCCCACTATCACCATTACTATTCAATATTGTATTAGAAACGCTAGCCTCGGCAATAAGAGTCGAGAAAGAAATTAAAGGAATTAGAGTAGGTAATGAGGAAATCAAACTGTCACTCTTTGCAGATGATATGATGGTATACTTAGAGAACCCCAGAAATTCTAATAAAAAGTTATTAGAAATAATTCACAACTTTAGCAAAGTTGCTGGATACAAAATAAATCCACATAAATCCTCAGCATTTTTATACATCACCAACAAAATGCAACAGGAAGAGATACAAAGAGAAATTCCATTCAAAATAACTGTCGATAGTATAAAATATTTGGGAATCCATCTACCAAAGAAAAGTCAGGAATTATATGAGCAAAATTACAAAACACTTGCCACAAAAATAAAGTCAGATTTAAATAATTGGAAAGACATTGAGTGCTCTTGGATAGGCCGAGTGAATATAATCAAGATGACAATACTCCCCAAACTAATCTATTTATTTAGTGCTATACCAATCAGACTCCCAAGAAACTATTCTAATGACCTAGAAAAAATAACAACAAAATTCATATGGAAGAATAAAAGGTCAAGAATTTCAAGGGAATTAATGAAAAAAAAGTCAGATGAAGGTGGTCTAGCTGTACCTGATCTAAAGCTATATTAAAAAGCAGCAGTCACCAAAACCATTTGGTATTGGCTAAGAAATAGACTAGTCAATCAGTGGAACAGATTAGGTACACAGGACAAAATAGGGTACAACTATAGCAATCTAGTGTTTGACAAACCCAAAGATACCAACATTTGGGATAAGAATTCATTATTTGAAAAAAACTATTAATTAGTATGGCAGAAATTAGATATGGACCCACACTTAATACCATATACCAAGATAAGATCAAAATGGGTCCATGGTTTAGGCATAAAGAATGAGATCATAAATAGATTAGAGGAACAGAGGATAGTCTACCTCTCAGACCTGTGGAGGAGGAAGGAATTTATGACCAAAGGAGTACTAGAGATCATTACTGATCACAAAATAAAAGATTTTGATTACATCAAATTAAAAAAACTTTTGTACAAACAAAACTAATGCAAGCAAGATTAGAAGAGAAGTAACAAATTGGGAAAATATTTTTACAGTTAAAGTTTCTGAAAAAGGCCTCATTTCCAAAATATATAGAGAACTGATCCTAATTTATAAGAAATCAAATCATTCTCCAAATGATAAATGGTCATAGGATATGAACAGACAATTTTCAGATGATGAAATTGAATCTATATCCACTCATACGAAAGAGTGTTCCAAATCTCTACTGATCCGAGAAATGCAAATTAAGACAACTCTGAGATACCACTACATACCTGTCAGATTGGCTAAGATGAGAGGAACAAATAATGATGAATGTTGGAGGGGATGTGGGAAAACTGGGACACTAATGCGCTGTTGGTTGAGTTATGAAAGAATCCAGCCAATCTGGAGAGCAATCTGGAACTATGCCCAAAGAGTTATCAAACTGTGCATACCCTTTGACCCAGCAGTGCTACTACTGGACTTATATCCCAAAGAAATACTAAAGATGAGAAAGGGACCTGTCTGTGGCAAAATATTTGTGGCAGCCCTTTTTGTAGTGGCTAGAAACTGGAAAATGAATGGATGGCCATCAATTGGAGAATGGTTGGGTAAATTATGATATATGAATGTTATAGAATATTATTGCTCTGTAAGAAATGACCAGTAGGATGAATACAGAGAGATTTGGAGAGACTTACATGAACTGATGCTGTGTGAAATGAGCAGAACCAGAAGATCACTATACACTTCAACAACAATGCTGTATGAAGATATATTCTGATGGAAGTGGATACCTTCAACATAAAGAAGATTCAACTCACTTCCAGTTGATCAATGATGGACAGAAACAGCTACATCCAGAGAAGGATCACTGGGAACTGAATGTAAGCTGTTAGCACTACTGACTTTTTACCCAGGTTACTTATACCTTCGGAATCCAATTCTTAATGTGCAACAAGAAAATTGTATTTACACACATATATGGTATCTAGGTTATACTGTAACACATTTAATATGTATAGGATTGCCTGTCATCTAGGGGAGGGAGTAGAGGGAAGGAGTGGAAAATTTGGAAAAATGAATACAAGGGATAATGTCATAAAAAAAAACATGCATATGTACTGTCAAAAATTATATAATTATAAAATTAATTTTAAAAAAGGAAAAAAAAAGAAAAACTATTATCAAAAAAATGCCTTGATAGTTTCAGGAGAGATCCATAATCAAGGTAAAATCAGTATCTTAGCTCTTAATGGGATAAGATATAAGTGACAGGAAAAAACTGCATCTAGTTTGTGGATAAATCAGAAGATATCTCAGTGACTGACATCAGTTCCAGTAATCTTATGATGAAGAGAGCCATCTATACCCAGAGAGAGAATGTGGATCACAAAGTAGCATTCTCACTTTTTTTGATGTTGTTTGCTTGCATTTTGTTTTCTTACTCATTTTCTTTGTTTTTTGATCTGCGTTTTCTTGCGAAACAAGAGAATTGTATAAATATTGTTTTCACATATGTTTACACATATATTGGATTGTTTGTCATCGAGGGAGGGGTGGGGGAAGGAAGAGAAAATCTGAAACACAAGGCTATGCCAGGGTCAGTGTTGAAAAATTATCCGGGCATATGTTTTGAAAATAAAAAGCTCTGAAAAAAAATCTCAGTTAATATGAGATATTCTGTGTTAACCAAAATTACCAGAAACAACAACCCCCACAAGAGTATCTGTCTTCACAGTTAAAAAGCATCTTCTAAACTGATCAAGTAGAGATAGTTTCATCCAAATTATGAGTGGAATAATAAGGACCCTTACTACTTACTAGTCAAGTTTCTATCCCTAAACATCATGGTTTTCCAGAAACCCATGGCAGAATTTTTACCCCCTTGTTCTGGAGCTACCAAGGGTCCTAAGTGTTACTCGTAAGAGGAGAAGCCCCGGCCACTCAAAACACTAAGAATTTTCATTGAGATTGTTCCCACTTTAGAGTTGTTTACTCAACTTATGTGAAGTTCCTTCAGCCCAAATTGTAGTTGTTCATGTCAAGTGTTTGATGTCATTAATTCAGTGTTAAACCATATATGGTCTATAATTTGACATTGGTCATGTGTGTGTATATACACATACAAAACTATGAGACACAGTTTCATGCCTCTTAGAACTATAGATTGAAAGCAAGACTATGCAGGGACAGAACCTTAAAGTAGGGATATTTTGAGCTCAAATCCTGCCTCAAACACTTATTTGCCACTTTTTCTGGGCAAATATTTTAACCTGTCTATGACCTAGTTTTCTCATCTGAAAAAGTTATGTTAATTGTGCCTACCTCCATTTCTCCTGGAGTGCTTGTGAGAATATTTGGATACTTCTAAAAATACTTAAAACACTTTGTAAATGCTATGTATTTATTACTAATTAAGACTTTTTTTTTTTTTTTTTTTTTTTTTTAGCATCTAGTAAAGCCACACACAAATATTTACTATATATTCTTATGACATCACAAAAACAATATCTGCTTGAGCCCTAAACATTTACATTTAATCTTAGGGTGGAAAGATCCAAAAGTAGCTCTTTTTCCCAAGTTTTTTACATTCACCTTAAAGCCATGTACTTATTGTTTAGTTGTTTCAGTCATGCCAGACTCTTTATGAGCCCATTTGAGATTTTCTTGGAAAGATTCTGGAGATTTGCCATTTTCTTCTCCAGCTCATTTTACAGATAAAGAAATTGAGATAAATAGGGTCAAGTGATTTGCCAAGGGTTATACTACTAGTAGTAAATATCTGAGGCCGAATTTGAATTCAGATCTTCCTGACTCAAGAGTCTGTATCCTACTTTGTTACCTAATTGCCCTCCCACTTACCTACCTACTCAGTCATTCTTGGTAGTTCCTACTCAAGTCATTTTCTTCACTTAGCCTCATTATTTTCTGTCTTTGAAATGGAAGTAAGAAAGCTTGCAAATTAAGAGTCAGTATAGTGTTAGATAGTGTTAGGCTTGGGACTTAGGAAAATCTGAGTTAAAATCCTATCTCTAATATTTATGGGAAAACTCATTTAAAATTCACTTCTGTTTCCTTGTCTGTTAAAATCTAGTAATAATAATACTTGCAGTGTCTGTCTATCAGGGTTGTTTGGGAGAATAAGATGAAATCAAATATTATCTCACTACTTTGCATACCTTAAGTCTCTAAAGAAATATTGGTTTTATTACATCTTCCTTCACAGGATCATGAAGAAAGTACTTTGTAAACCATGAAGTGTTAAAAATACAAGCAACCATTATACTTTTTTTTTTTTTTTTAACCTCTGTATTCTCCATTTCTCCCTTTTCCACTTTGGCTTTGATTCCCTCTCTATCCCCATGTGTTTATTGTTTTTGGTCTTAGAGAGATATAAAAAGTGGTTGAACATCAGGACAGCAGTTTAAGCACAACATTGTTCTGGAAAAGACTGGGAGTAAGGATATAGCAATTATTGTGTTTACTGGAGGGGGAAGAGAGTGGAAAAGCAAAGGGAAAGAAGTCATTTCCTCTTAGGAGCTAGTCCAAGATGAGAAAATCAAGGGGAAGTAGAGTAAGTTGGGCTTTTATGTGGTTTCTTATTCTGATTGGAAGGGAAGAGAGGCTTCAGTAAAACCAGAATTCTAACTCCTCTTTTTCCTTACATTTATCAAACACCAAGTCAATCCAGAAATTTAAAAAAAAATGTTATTATACTTCAAAATAGTATTTAGTAGGCCAATTCCTCTGGCCAATCCAAACCTTCTATCCATTATGCTCCAAGGAATAGACTCTTTGAGGTCAAAGTGACACTAATGTGCCCAGAGCAAACTTCATCATCTTCCCTCTAAACCCAGTCTTCCTCCAACCTTCTCTTCCAAGTGCTAACAACTTTTAAATTACTCAGATTCTAAACCTTAAACTCATCCTCAACTCTTCTTTCTCCTTCAATACCTCCCCACCTCCATTCCTAGCCCCAACTCAATATCCAATCAGTTGCAGTTTCCTTAGCAAATCAGACTGCTCTTCCAAAGATTAAGCCCAGTCAGTTATTTATGATTGGTTCTTCTTTTTTCAAAAATCTCCTAGTCACTTTAATCATTCTTTATTGAGATTCTAATTTTTCATTGACATGGGATTTAATCTGGGTAGGTATTCTCCTATCAAAAATAATTACAATCCTCTATGATTTAATACAGTTGCCAGTTACAAGGGGATCTTTCTCTCTCTCTCTCTCTCTCTCTCTCTCTCTCTCTCTCTCTCTCTCTCTCTCTCTCTCTCTGTGTGTGTGTGTGTGTGTGTGTGTGTGTGTGTGTGTAAAGTGCTCAGACCCTGGTACACTGGCTCTATAGAGATGTTAGTTATTATTATTATTAGGTACCATATTAAATGTAATATTTAATCCAACAATACCACTACTAGACATATACTTCAAAAATATCAAAAAAAGAGAAATAACCTTCTCCCTCTCTCTCTCTCTCTCTTTCACTCTCTCCCTCTCTCTCTCTTTCACTCTCTCTCCCTCTCTCTCTCTGACTTTGGGAGGAAAGCTTGGGAAACTCCCTCAGAGACCTCCCCCAGGGATTCAAGATAAAGTGGTTTCATTCTGTTATCTGGGTGGGGCTAGTAGAGTGAGTCCAGGACCACTCCAGCTTAGCCACAGCTGGAGATCAAGATTTCTATCCAACTCTATTAAGTTAGAGATTAGTCCAGGGACACTCATTCAATTAGAAGATTCTCTATTGTGATTCCAACTCAAACTGCCCCAGCCCCCACCAAGAGCTGCCCACATTCCTCTACCTATCAATCTCTCACCTTCCTAATTCCTCCACACAACTATCATTAATTGATGACGTGATGAACAGCTGTATGGGTGTGGCTGCGGGTGTGAATGATGGTGATAATTCCTCTGTATCCATTTGAAGACTGACTGCTTTTCCTGGTGAATTTACTATTTGGCATAGAGCATTTATACAAAGTCCCTTCCAATTATGAAATCTGAAGGACAGCAAGATCACTAGTCAATAAACTGAAAGTTCTTGAATAACTGAAGAATATTCACACTAATTATCTGAACTCATTAAAAATCAGAGAGGAGAGAAATAAAGAACATACTAGAGTAGGACTCAGGATAACCAAGTTCTAGTCCCACTTCTACTACTAACTAATTTATAACCTTGAGCAACTCATTTATCTGTCTGGAACTTGGTTTCCTCATTTGTAAAATGGGAAGTAAATGATCTTCAGGATCTCTTCCAGCTCTAAACTTTTAATCTTTTATCTTTTCTAGTTTTTACAGTTAAAGACCCTGACTTTCTCTTTAGTTCTACTCTTTATATGCACAAGGTAGAATTTCAAGATTGTTTTTCCAATGAGGCTCCCCCCAAAAAAAGTCTTTGTTTTTAACATCATGATCTTCAGAATATATTTCATAAATCATGAGATATATTATCTCTAATGTTTAAACAATTTGGTTTGAGATGTTTTTTCCTTTTCCATTTTTCCCTTCCCTAAGAAGTAACAAAAAGTAGCTTGAATTCTAAATACATATTTGAACTCAATATTAGTTTTCTTATTTATAATAATCTTTGACATCCTCAACCAGTATTTGAAATTCCAGGTGTAGATAATATGAAATCATTGTGTCTATAATAGAAATATTGATAGAATATTTCCAGAAAGTTCTAGTGTTTCATGCAAATGGTTCTGTTATTTCAATGATATTGCATTCCCTCCAAATCAACAAGCATTTATTAAGCACCTATTATGTGCCAAGCACTGTGCTAAATGCTCTAGAGCAGGGGTTCTCAAACTATGGCCTGTGGGCCAGATGAGGCCTGCTGAGGACGTTTATGCGGCCCACGGGTTACTCAAATAGGCTGAGAGGCAGAGACAGAGTGTGAGTTTTTGTTTTTACTATGGTCCGGCCCTCCCACAGTCTGAGAACAGTGAACTGGCCCCCTATTTTAAAAGTTTGAGGACTACTGCTAGAGATATAGGTAGGGAAGAGAGTACATGTTTTGTGCCAGACACTAAGACTAAGTGCTTTATAAATTTAATCTCATTTGATGCTCATAACAACCCTAAGAAGTAGGTACTACTATTGTTCCCATTTTACAATTGAAGAAACTGAGTTAAACTAAGATTAAGTGAATTGTCCAGGGTCACACAGCTATAAAGTTTCTGATGCCAGATT